>NC_092811.1:24388549-24990745 GCF_040954645.1 Diabrotica undecimpunctata
CCAAACTAAATTTTTGCGCTCATTTTGATTATGTGAATAACCAGGCATTTAAAATGTTAGGCTTCATTATTAGAACCTCTAGATGTTTGCATAACATTAATTCCATCAGACTGATTTACATTTCCCTAGTAAGATCTGTTCTTGAGTATTGCTCAGTCGTTTGGTCACCCACTTATGAAGTCCATATAGCCAAGCTTGAAAAAGTCCAAAATAAATTCATTAGGTACTTAAGTTTTAAATTACACAAACCTTTAAGCGACCATTCCTACTCAGAAATTAGAAATACATTAAACCTTCCTAGGCTATCTTCCAGACGGATGTATGCTGATGTTCTGTTTCTTCATAAACTACTGAATTCAAAAATTAATTGCAATGATCTACTGTCTCTAATCGGCTTTAATGTTCCCTCTAATTTTGGTAGGCATTCTCCACTGAGTAGAATCATTCTAAATGGAAATAGAATAGACTTTGATTTGTTGCTGTGCGCTTCGGAAAATGTCTGTAGAATGTGTTTAAAAAAAAAATTTTGTAATTTTATGTGATTTGTATTTGCTATGTGCTTTATATAGTTTTAATATTTGTTTTTTTTTTCTATATGGCTGCATTGCCAATTCTTTTCATACATATTTGCTATATCTTTGTAATTATTGTATCACTAGATAATACTTGTAATACTTTGTGTATATATTGAATTGGGTGGTATCCCGTTAATAAATAAATAAATAAAAAAATTTCAAAGACATTATCCTATCGATCATTTTTACATCGTTTTTTTTTTTAATTTTTGAATCATTAATTTACTTTTGTTTCAGCACAATGAAATGCGTTAGTTACCAAGTAGATGAGACAAAAGAAAAAGAATATCAATGGTTTGATATTCCCAATTTTTAATTCATTAGAATTTTTTGTATAATATTATTAAATAAAAATATTTAACTTAGCCTTAATTTCATTTGAAAAACTGTGTAGAATAAGTGAGTAGCAAAAAAAAACAACAACTCATTCGTAACAAAACTTTAATATTACTTTTATATACCTGTAAGTATTAAAAATTACTCTTATAGCTTGAAGAGACATATAGCCTAAGACGAGGTTTCATAACTAGTTCAACAGCCAAACTTCGAGTCCATCCGAAGGTTCTAAATGTGCATCTCTCTAATATTAGGACTTTTCTTTTCTTTCGAGGTACTATGCTTTTGAAAGAAGACAGTAAAGGTAGATCCTTAAGATCTCACACATTCACTAGTAACCTTCTGTTACGTCAGCCCACTTGCTACGCTACTGATCCTCATTCTAACAGCAATGTTTTAACGTGACCGAACGTTCGAAGAAGCTACCAGTCTGGTCTAAATGATTCCACACTGCTCTAATCATGGTATGCGAACGATAAAGCATTCATTCAAGATTACCAACTAACGGCGCTATGACCTCACGAGGGGGCTTAGACTTGTCGAACGAGTCGATGGTCTGTTGAGAGACTTCGATGGAATTCCAGAATAACGTTAAACGAATATTGTTAAGGCCACGTTCCTCCAAACAATTTTCAAAAAATAATTGCTAGAAAATACTCTTAGGAATAGATAGAATTAGTCCGAAATCCCGCGGCATCCGGCCATTCAAGCAGTTCGGATGACTGCAGCTGTTTACTTTAATGGGCTTTTCTCGAAACCGCCTTTTTTTAAAACTGGTTCTCACTCGTATTTCGAAATCATTGTACTTATCAAGAAACCAAACGGCATTTTCTCTTTAGATGTCTCTCTATGGTCGGTACTACAACCAAAAATATTCATTGTTATTTAAATAATTATTTATAAACGATTAAAAGTGCAAAAATGGTCGAAAAATTCAAAAATTCTCCATTTTGTTTTTATTTTGGTGTAAATGTTTTAATATAGCAACGACCATAGCCAATTCGATACAGAATATGAAACCATTTTGTTTTTGGCTTTCAGATAATTCGTTTACAATGAGGTATGACACTTTGGAGAATTTTTAGTAGCGATTTTCAGAGCTGCCATTTTGAAAAAAGTAGTATATATGTAATTTCTTAAAAAAACACACATTTTTGGAGGAACCTGGCCATAAACATTGTTTTTAACTTAGAAATGCCACTAGAAAACCGTTTCAGAACCTTAATAGAACCATATATAAGAAACTGAGATACAGTTCACACTAGTTTCAAAGCTGGCCGATTTCTGTTGTTCTTTCAGATGACCCTAATAAGATCTCTTAATTGTTACAAACAAAGCTTCTATCAATTAAAAAAAAGGCACTAACTTCGTCCCACTAAGTGTCCTGAGGTCAACTTTTTTTTAGATGTGAAAAAATACAGGCTTTCTAATAATGAAAAAATATATTTTTAGCAGGCAGTGGTTAAAAAGCTATTCTAATTGTTTATAAGCAAAAAAATCGACTTGTTTTTGCAAAATTTTTTAGCAATATTTAAAATTATTTTTAGAAGCTAGCCGTAAAATTACTACATATAACTACATAATTTTCTGACTTATATGTTGCAAAAAAAAAATTAATTTGGGTCAAACAAATTAAATAACTTTTAAATTATTTGACTGATCGACTTGAAATTCTGATTATATTTTAAGCAACACAAGACCCAAGATTGTATTTAATATAAAGTTTAAAAGTTTATTTTTAAATGCCACATAATTCAATATTATAATACAATACAGTGTGGCGCACCGAAAACGAAACAGAGGCATTTACTGGCAGATGATTCCTTTTTTGAAAAAACGCTCGGACCCGTCGATTTTGTTTTCGAGGGGAACACAAAATTGGCATAAAATCACTTTAACATTTGCAGCCCCTTAAGCGGGGGTGGCATCATCCCTAAAATCTTAAATGAAAAGGGGGGTCGAATGATCCATTATTTGAAAGGTCTTTCAACTCCCTTTATAATGATGTAAAATTGATGTATTCAATTCAGTAGTTTTGGAGATTTATTGATTTAAAGTTTAAAGTAGACTTTAATAGGTACATCAAATTAGTTTGTACTTCTTTCAGAAGAAATTTGAGTAAAAGCATTTTCTTGATAAGTAAATGCTTTTATTTACTACGCCCATGGTTTATTAATAATAAAAATAGCAATTGAAGTGTCCTTTGTGACAAAAAAAGTTGTTTCTTGAAGAAAGATACGTAGAGAATGCCACGTACTTATTTTAAATAGGAAATAGTACATTAGTTTGCGATTGATTGACCAATCTTTGTTGTTAAAATATCATTTATTGCTTTATACATAAATTAACCATGGTATATTCCACGGCAGAAAGGGTTGAAATTATTGAAATATTTTTCGGAAATAATCAGTGCGCTAATAGAACAGCACAAATTTTTAATGAGCGACATGAGAACAATAATGTGCACCGAAAATATGTTCTAGAACTTGTAGCTAAATTTCGGGAAACTGGATCAGTCGCCAATAAAAAACGTAATATTGAAAATCCTATAAGGAACGAAGCAACAGAAGTGGGGGTTTTAGGGCAAGTTATTGTAGATCCTACATTAAGTAAACGCAAATTGCAAACTTCGTGTGGTGTTAGTCGACGTACTATCCAACGGATTCTAAAGGCCCAAAATTTTCATCCGTATAAAATTCACCTTGTACAAGAACTTAATGAAGACGATTTTGATAAGCGATTAGAATTTTGTGAAGTTATGAGTGAACGAATTACAAACGATGAACAATTTTTATTTAACATTTGCTTTTCCGACGAATGTTCCTTTTTTTTAAATGGCGAAGTAAATCGTCATAATTGTCGATATTGGTCGGACTCTAATCCCAGAATTTACCATGAGGTACACACACAGCAGCCACAAAAATTAAATGTTTGGGCTGGCATTTTTGGCGATCATTTGGTTGGTCCTTTTTTCTTACCTGGAAATTTGACTGGTGAAATGTATTTGGAATTACCGCAAAATGCCATAGATCCTGCGCTAACAGATATAATTGAAAATCAGAATGATGGTCGATACGTTGAGAATATGTTGATGTTCCAACAGGGTGGTGCCCCACCACATTACGCATTAAGAGTTTGGCATTATTTAGATCAGACCTTTCCAGGTCAATGGATTGGTAGAAGAGGTGCCGTTGAATGGCCCCCAAGATCGCCAGATTTATCACCTTTGGATTTCTTTTTGTGGGGTTACTTAAAAAGCAAAATCTATGCTACTCAGCCAACATCCTTAGAAGATTTACGACAAAGAATTGTGAATGAGTGCCATCAAATTACTCCTCAAATATTGCAAAATGTCCGGCAACGTTTTCAGCAAAATCTTTATTATTGCATGGAAAGTAATGGTGGTCATTTTCAACATTTACTTGGCTGACAGGTCAGTTCATTCTTTATTTTTTAACAACTTTGCTGCTATGTATTGATCTCCTCTTACGATGATGTATTTAAACTTTAAATCAATAAATCTCCAAAAATACTAAATTAAAGTACATGAATTTTACATCATTGTAAAGGGAGTTGAAAGACCTTTTAAATGATGGATCATTCGACCCCCCTTTCCATTTAAGATTTTAGGGATGGTGCCACCCCCGCTTAGGGGGCTGCAAATGTTAATGTGATTTTATACCAATTTTGTTTCCCCCTCGATAACAAAATCGACGGGTCCAAGCGTTTTTTTTAAAAAGGAATCATCTGCCAGTAAATGCATCTGTTTCGTTTTCGGTGCGCCACCCTGTATAATATTAAATATATATACAAAAGGAACATTTTTATTCTCGAGAGAGGAAGAAAGAGAAAATATATCTTCTGTCTCTCTCTTACTCATTATCTTACATATGTAATGATTTCACCGATTCACTCCCGTACAAATTTCCAACGTGGAGCGCGCGTATAGAAGTATAACTTCAATAATAACTAATTGAGTTCAAAAAATCGATTCCAGTAAACATATAGGTTCTTGTTATAGAGGTTCATACTATTCAAAACAACTGTCTTTTGCCTGGCCGCACAAGTGTCACGAAAAAAGCTTATTTCCCTGGGCTAACCTCTGTCCGTCGAACGAACACATTCTAGACACGAAAAAGAGACATGATCGGAACGACGAGCGATTCTATCGTTGTACGATTTACCCCTATTTATAATTTCTTACCCGTGTAACAGCTATAGTTCGATTTAATCCGAATTGGTACAAAATGCAGGCTCTGAAAATAGCATTTAAGATATAAACACCGGTAGAGACTAAGTATGGTCTGTCGCCAGTGTTTTTGAAGTGTTACCTTCATGTAGTCGAATTCACGATCGTCATCATCATCATCGAGTTCTTAGTCACTCCCACTTTCTGAAAATAGTTCGATATCACTATCAGATGAATTCAGCAATTATTCTAACTGTTGTTCAGGTAAATGACATAGATTTATAGGTTTTTTATAGTCCTCTCGAGCACTTTTAGGTCTAGATGGTCCTGCAATTTCACCGTCCATATTGAATGCACTTCACAAACTATTTAAAAACCAGAACTGAAAATATCTAGCAATAGGCCGAAATAAAATACCCAACACTTCTTGAAGGCCTAAGCTATACTGAATAAATTATGTCATTTGGTGCACTTGACCCAAGAGTTGAGTCATCGGCCTGTAAGTAGAAACCGTCATGACTCAACTCTTGAGTGATCGGCAGTCAACGAGTTAAATCACCTGTTATCTGGTTCTTTAGTTCCTATCTATTTACTGTTTACATTGCTCATGTAGAACACCAGCTTGGATTCGCGACTCGATCCAAATGACAGAGCGTGATATTAAAGGGGTGTAGAGTTGTGTTATAGAGGTAGCACCTTTTATCGGAACGACCACATCGAGCGTCATAGACGGGAGATGGTTCTTGATAACTGGTCCTCATAAGACAGCTAACTCTCACTTATGGCTCCACGTGCCACACCTCGGGCAACTGCATTGGTCTGCAGGCTAAACTAAGTGAGGGTAGCCAGATATGGCGAAAATTCCACCGAGCGATTGCCGGTATAAGCAATCCCCCACTTACTGGCCAACGGCTTCGGGCGGATGAGCTGGTAAGTGACAGGGCACTCTTTTGTCCGAAGGAAACTGGCCCTAAAGGCGAAGGAACCTCAGTAGAGGTCAACGGCATAAGGATGTAGAAGGCCGAGGACAACCACTACATTAAAGATTCCATTGAATAGTCCTAGTATAAAATCATATATGGTAATGCTCACAACCAAATACGATTCCGGAGTAAGTTCTACAATCGGATCTCCGGGGGGGACAGTTATGAGTACCTATGAAAAAGAAAAAGCAGCAAAACCACAATATTTAAAAATTTGCACATGGAATGTGAAAACTATGGCAAGGAGTGGAAAAATAGACAATGCCATTCAGGAAATGGAAAGAATGACCATTGACATAATGGGAATAAGCGAGATGAGATGGCCCGGAACAGGAAGCATTGACAAAAAAGATCACAGAATATTCTACTTAGGGTCACTAGATGGAAAACTAGAGCATGGAGTTGGTGTGATAATAACGAGAAAAATTAGTAGATGTATTTTAAAGTTTTTCCCAGTGTCCAACAGAGTAATACTACTGCAAATAAGAGCCAATCCAGTGAATGTAAACATAATACAAATATACGCTCCCACTGCAGATAAAGACGACGAGGAAGTAGAGACTCTCTACCAAAGCATAGAGGATATATTAGAACGAATACCTAAACACGAAGTCAGCATCATAATGGGGGATTTCAATGCAAAACTTGGGGCCGAACGGAAAACGTCTCTAATCGGACCTTTTGGGTTAGGACAAAGAAACGAAAGAGGTGACAGACTAGAAATATTCGCAGAAGATAACAAGCTAGTGGTTCTAAACACATTTTATAAACTACCACCGAGGAGATTGTATACATGGAAGGCACCAGCAGATAAACCCCATAACGTAATTAGAAACCAGATAGATTATATATTGGTAAATAGAAGATTCAGAAACAGTTTTAAATCTGTCAAAACATATCCAGGAGCGGACATTGAATCTGACCACATACCTTTAGTGGGAGTCATGGATGTGAGACTGAAGACAATAAAGAAAAAGTCTAGACCTAACTACGACATGACAGCCCTGCAACATCCGGAAGTTAAAAAGCAAGTGGGGGAATATATTAACAATCAAGTTAAGCAACTAAAAGAAGAAAATAACATCCAACGAGAAATCAATCAATTCGAAGAAATAATTAAGAAAACTAAACAAGATCTGCTAAAACCAAACAAAGAAACAAAGAAGAAATCTTGGATGACTCCAGAAATCCTTCACTTAATGGAACGCAGAAGGTTAATTAAAGGAAATAAAGATGAATACAAAAAAATGCAGGCTTACATCAGAAGAAAAATAAGAGAAGCTAAAGAAAAAGAAGCTGTAGAGAAATGTAAAGAAATAGAAAGACTACAAGCCAAGCATGACAATTTTAATGTACACAAAAAGGTAAAAGAAATAACGGGTACTTTTAAAAAGAGAACACAAATGAAACTCATAGACACCAATGGAAAATTAATCATTGACCTCCAAGAGATGAAGGACAAATGGAGAATATATTTGGAGACACTTTTTCAAGATCAAAGAACGGATTATAGGCATCCATTTTCAGAGAGGATGAAGGGCCCGGACATACTTAAATTCGAGGTAGAAGAAGCAATAAAACGGATGAAAAGCAGAAAAGCTGTAGGGCCTGATAATATCGAAGCTGAATTTTTAAAACTCTTGGAGGATGAAGGAATAAATTGGATCACGGCTGTCTTCAATAAAATATACAATACAGGAATCATCCCTGATAAATGGCTAGAATCAAAATTCATAGCGATACCTAAAAAACAGGGGGCTAAAAAGTGCGAAGAATATCGAACAATCAGCCTAATGACCCACATGTTGAAACTGTTTCTTAGAGTCATCCATGGAAGAATTTATAAGAAGTGCGAGGAACAAATATCAGACAGACAGTTCGGCTTCATTAACGCAGTGGGTACCAGAGAGGCACTTTTCGGAGTACAGGTACTGATTCAAAGATGCAGGGACGTTAACTGCGACGTATACGCGTGCTTGATCGACTATGAAAAGGCATTTGACAGAGTTCAACATCAAAAGATGATAAACATTTTAAAAGAAGCAGACCTGGATGACAAAGACCTCAGAATAATTTCAGAACTATACTGGAATCAGACCGCATACATGAAAATTAACGGAGAAGAAACAGATCACATAAAAATACTACGCGGAGTTAGACAGGGATGTATTCTATCGCCGTTGATATTTAATATGTACTCAGAAAAAATTTTTAACGAGGCTCTTTACGGAATAGACGAAGGCATCCTTCTAAATGGTGAAAGAGTAAACAATGTTAGATATGCCGACGACACCATGGTGATAGCAGATAGTTTAGAGGGACTTCAGAGGCTAATGGACAGAATAAACGAGTACAGTCAACAGTACGGACTAAACATTAATACCCACAAAACCAAACAAATGATTGTCAGCAAGGAGAATATAAATGGGGCTCATCTATACATTAATGGGACGCAGATAGAGCGAGTAAAACAGTATTGCTACCTGGGAACTATTATAAACGAACAGTGGAGCAATGTACAGGAAATAAAGTGCCGCATAGGAAAAGCAAGAACGGTCTTTAACAAAATGAGCGCCATCTTCAAAAGTCACAACATATCCCTGGATACAAAAATGAGACATTTGAGATGCTATGTTTTCTCTGTGTTGTTGTACGGGGCGGAGGCATGGACGCTTACAGACACCACTATTAAAAAACTTGAAGCATTTGAGATGTGGCTTTATAGAAGAATGCTGAGAATATCATGGACAGCAAGGATCACGAACAACGAAGTTCTAGAAAAAATGAAGAAGGAACCAGAGATTGTGTTTACGATCAAACGCATAAAATTGCAATATCTGGGACACGTTATGAGAAATCAGCACCGTTACTCCCTGCTGCAGTCTATATTGCAAGGTAAAGTCAAAGGTAAGCGAGGACCCGGTAGAAGGAGAATATCATGGCTGCGGAATTTAAGAACATGGTTTAAGAAAACCTCAACGGAGCTGTTTCGAGCCGCAGCGAGCAAGGTCATGATTGCCAATATGATTTCCAACATCCGAAACGGATAGGAACCAGAAGAAGAAGAAGATATTAAACGCAATCCATTTTAAATGATAGGCTTTTACTTTAAGAGTTTTGGCACGGACAGACAAAGACACGATTTTTAGAAAGACCTGATGGATTCCCTAACAAATAGCTGGGAACCTTGGACAATTAGATATGCTCAGTTACAAAAGATACCATTATCTAAATTCCCACGTTTATAACAGTCAATTTTTATGTATATCAGACTAGCTTAGGTTTGTAAATTATATAGAAGATCCCCACTTAACATAAGTTGTCCCTCGAATATTTACTGGAGCAAAACAGAGATAAATCTAATTAACATGTTAACTACAAAAAACGTATTTATATATACAGTGTTCAATGTTATTTCGTTGAAACATAACTCGAACCTTAAAAAAATGAAGTTTGCCATATGCAAATTCATCGTTCTAGTTGTTTTCCTTGATACATCCTATGGATTTTTTGGAATAAATATTAATAGACTTATAGGTGACGTGGACAAGATTTTTCCTAGTTTACTGATTTTTCCTGGTGAGTTTGGAACAATTATCATGCTTTATAAATTATCATATTGATCATTTTCATCCACACCAGCAGCATCAGATTCATCGTGACATTGATCACGACTTTGAACTTGTTTTACGGTATCTATTAATAAACCTAGATGCTAAATATTGAATTGTTTGTTTTCGTATATTAAAAATTCAGATTTTGGTCCTTGTTTTCTGTTTTCTGAATAGGTATTGTATCTTTATAATATGTAGGATCGCAGCAGCATATGTTACACTTAAATATTCATCTCTTACATTTTATTTTATTACATTCTTTCCATACCTATTTTCTCTACAGACTTCTTTACAATACTCACTAGCCTATTCGTCTGATTCGTCTATAGCAGGTGACTTTATGGGGTAGTGCAGCTGGTTTGGGAATCATTACTACACTGCAACTTTCCATAGCCACCGAGTTTCTCTAGTTATTAAGCCAAATGCGGGAGCTTTCCTACGGTTGATATTTTATTTCATTTCATAGATTGCTTCTTTAGGTGTGACTAATGGAATCTTTCATTTGTCTGTACTGGTATGTCCGATGCTGTATCATCTATATCTCCTTATGAAGTGATGCTATTTTCTAAATGTGTGCTAAACCTTTCAGTTTGATCTTTACTATTTTTCGATAATTTTCTAACTGTAAGCCTGTTTAGCGGAGCTTGTATTATTGGTTCTTTCAGGTTTTTATTAGATTTTCATAGTGAACAATTAGTAATTTTTTCATCATTCAAATCTGTAAGGTAGGTGCTAAATGTTTTTTATTCTTTCCAATTTCTTTTCATACATTTTCACCTCTTCTTCATTTCATTCAGTGAAACAGAGGGATTCATTTTTCCTTTTAGCTTTAGTTTAATGCTATTCTAATCCATTCCTTCCTTCCAATGCTATTCCAATCTCCTATCTCATCTTTCATCTATTTGGAGAAAACTGGTAGATATATTTTTTATTTATATCAAATTTTATAAGATCTGGAAGCTTGTTTAAGGTTCTTCGATCATTCTGGCTATGATGACTTTGTTGGTTGATATACGAAATAGCTGTGTTGATGTCTTTCTATACCTGCTCTCAGGTTAGCAAGCCAGGATATTCTTCTTCGTCCGGGGCCCTTTTTCCTTCAATTTTACCTTGCAAAATGCATTGGAGTAGCTCATATCTGCCTTGATTTCTCATTATATGTCACAAGTACTGCAGCTTGCGGCCCTTCACGATGTTGACCAAATCCACGGTTGTGTTCATCTTCCGTAGTACTTCTTCATTGGTGACTTTGTGTGTCCAAGGTATCTTCAGGATCCTTCTGTATAACCATAGCTCAATCAGAGCTCATAGTCACGAATGCACTTTGTGCCTTTTCGATGTGACATTTAATCTCTTGGGTATTATCCCACGACTCATTGATTATAGTTCCCAAGTAGTTGTACTGTGAGACACGTCCAATTCTCATCTGGTTCACATACAGATTTGCTCCAATTATGTTTTCCTTGCTGATGATCATTAGCTAGGTTTTGCTGGTGTTCATATCCAGTGCATATGTTCTACTTATTTCCGTTATTTTGTTCATTAAGTTTTGCAGCCCTTTTATGATATTGGAAAACACTATTATATCATCTGCATTACCGAAGGTTATTGAGCTTGACTCCATTTATTAAGATACATTCATCAATATCTTTAAGAGCCTCTTGAAAAATGTGCTCCGAGTACAGATTGAATATCAGTGGGGAAATTTTGAACCCCTGTCTCAATCTCCTTAAGATTTTGACTTGATACGTATATTCTCCATCTATTCGGAAGACCGCTGATTGATTCCAATACAGGTTAGCTATTATTTTTAGGTCTTTTCCGTCTATCCTCGTCCTCCTCAGCACTTGCATCATTTGTTCATACCTGACTCTATCGAAAGCCTTCTTGTTGTCAATCAGGCATACAAAAACGTCACAGGTGACATCTCTACATTTCTGAAACAATACCTGCACGCTAAATAAAGCTTCCCTCGTACCAACGGCGTTCACAAATCCAAACCGATTGGATGCAATTTGTTCCTCACATTTCCGGTAAATTCTTTTGTGAATGACTTTTAAAAACAGCTTCAGCAGATGGCTCATTAGGCTTATGGTCCTGTAGTCTTCACAAACATTTGTTTCTGCTTTTTTTTGGGCAATGGTACGAACTCCGATTTGAGCGACTCTACTGGTATTTTTTCTGCCTTGTGTAAGTCATTAACTATTTCAGTTATTATTTTTATTTGTTCTGCATCTAATTTCTTTGTTTTTTTTTCTGATTCATAAGTTCAAGTATTTCATCGGTCATCCGCGATTTTCGTTTCTTTGTTTCTTTCTCCAGGTGTTGTTTTTTTATTTCTCTCACTGTTTCTTGTATAATGGTCAGAATTTCCTTTATAGTCCCTGCATTTCTGCATTTTAGCACCTTTGTTTTCAGGTTTTCACTCATCTTCAGTCGAACATTGGGATCTTTCAGTTTTCTAATATCATACTTCTTCATCGACTTCTTGTAACCTTCTTCATTCTGACTTTGAAATTACCTACAACTTGAATATGATCAGAATTTGTGCCTGCCCTCAGGTATGTTTTGACAGATGTACAGCTGTTCATATACCTCTTATTTACAAGCATGTTATCAATCTGATTTCTTACAATTCTTCCCACAGATTTTCCTGCAGATACGAGGAAATTAAGTTCCGAGACTGTTAGTGTAACATCTTTATTTAACCATTTTTTATTTTCTTCTTCAATATACGCCCTATTTTCATTCTTACACTAATCCTTACGAATCTTTTACTGTTCGAAACAGTTCTGGAAGTCATCTTCCGAGAGGCTGTTGAGTAGCTGTGCCGATTTTTATTTACATTTACCCTAATGACTCGTTGCGGGTTCAAGCAAGAGTGTTTCATGACTGAGACCTGGCTTTTGGTTAAATAGTTCTTGACAGACTTCGCGCTTTCGTGATGAAGATTCAGCGTTTTTTCTCTTTCCACATTTTAGGTCTTCTTTTTCGAATTTTTGTCTCGGAGTGTTCCTTAAACGTCTAAATGGTAATACTGATTAACTGTCTGACTTTGTGGTACCCATTCCATGTGAACTACATCCCATATATCCAAGAAAAGAATTTTAAAAAGTCCCTTTAAAAAAGAATCACTTAAAACTCTGATAAAAAATATGCAATCAGTCCAGTAAAACTTCTTCAAAGTTTCATAGCATTCCGCTGCAGACTTCTCGAGGTTTAACAAAAACTTTATATCCACTCTGCTCAATTTTTTCTCTAACATTTCTTCGGCACGAGAAATTTTGAATTTTTCCACCTTCCTTATCACGATTATAAGAGGTCTGTTTGATGCAGCTGCTTGAAATTGTTAAATCTTATAGTAACTCTACCTACAATTTTATTCCATTTCTAAATATCAGTATTACAATAACTGACTACGTACCATCAATTACATTTTATAGATCAATTTACCATGTTCCTGATTCTTTCTCATTCCTCTACTATTAATTCCATTTTTCCACCTTATAATATGGATAATACTGTCATAATAATTGTTTATTTTAACTTATTCACTAAAAATTGTACAATAAGAATTCACCCTATAAAATATAGTGTATTGCGGTTACCATAACTCCTAAATAAATTAAAATCAAACAAAAATGTCTCTAACCTAGATATTTACGTTAACAAAATTTAAATTTTTACTCTCATAGTTGTAAGTATTGAAATATTCACTTTGTTTACATATAATAATTATTCTAATAAATTTACAGTTTTCTCCTGAAGATATCACAAAATCGTGACGAAATATTGAGACATAGAACAAATAGAGTACAATAAAAAGCTTTGCGTAAATATACAAAGATGACGGTTTTCCGACACGCGAATAATTGTCCATGCGCGCAACATAGAAACTCAAGTTAATTCCGCAAACTTCCAACGGTTGGCTTAATGATTTATAAATTGTCATTGCAAAAACCAAAAATCGCGGGAAATTGTAAATGTTTAAAATCAAAATGGTACGTTTGTTAGAATCATCAGTATACGCGGGATCAAGATATCCTCCCTTTGGTGTTTTTCCTTGATGATCGTTGCCTCAATGATATATTAAGATTATATAAGCTGTACATGATATCGTAAACTTAAATTTTAAGTTAAAATTGTAACAAGTTTTCAGCAAGCCTTATTATTGTTAGAGTTTCTTAATATTACAGATTTGTTTTAGGTACTAAATGGTGTGGACCTGGAAATATAGCTATCGATGATAATGATTTTGGTACAGAAAATGCTACAGACGCATGCTGTCGAGCTCACGATCACTGTCCCGATGTTATAGAAGGATTGGAAAGTAAATATAACTTGAACAATCCCGACTTTCATGCAAGGTACACGATATTATCATATTTTTATGATGGATAGAAATTTTTAGATGTAGACTTCTGATTCGTATTTTTTTATAGAACTTGACTTTTGAGGTAGACTATTGACTCTGGGCTAATCCTCTTGAACTTCCGATTCTTCGTTCCTATGGGCAAATATATCTCTTTACATAGTATTTGGCAATATTAATTGGATTTTTAATTCCAAAGGGGTCATATTTTAATGATATAGAGGAGAGGCGCCTAATATTACAGCAGCGTATCCATTGTTAACCAGCTTTTTTGAAGAAATAAATTCAAAGCAGTAGATACATATACAAATATTTTCAGCACTAAAAATAGGTAAACACAAAAAACTTAGGGATGTGCGTTTCAATAAATTTGCAAGTATGCTAAGATGGTTGATCTTTAGATTCTACAACGACTTCTACATTATGTTTTGAACCATAATCTAGCCTTCCGTGGATAGATTGCACATGCTATTCCATTTGTTTTTCAAATATTTGGCTATCTAATATTAGGCGCTATCCAAAAATTAGCTGATCTTCCTTTAGACATCTCTAATTTGTCAACTCCTCCGTTCCAATAACGTAAACTCTCAATTTTAAATATTGAACAGACTATATGGCACATCATTAGATAGGTATTTTTCTGAAAATTCAGGCATCTGCAAGTTTTTTTAATAATGACTCTGTACTTGTGAAACAGTATCAATCTTTCAAAAACGTTACACCTCTTAAAAATACACGAAACGCCTATGTTTGTAACAATTATTTCGCCTACCACATAGGGTATTACTATAGAGGGTTGAAAGTTGGGGACAGAAATTATTAAGGTGGAGCAAGGGCAAGCAAAACAAACCGAAACGTTGCGAACGGCCACTCAGGGTTTATTTGGAGAACTGGATCGTGGATAAGTGAATGACAAGGGGATTGAAATGGGGTAACTACAAAAATGAAACAAAAGGTGTACTTAAATGAGTCGCATGGACAAACAAAACACAAGAAGGTTCTCAAAGCTATTTAAATTAAGGACGTCGCTTTGAAGAATCTTCCTGCTGGATGAAAGAAAAGGTTCTTCCTTTCTAAAAACACAAAAAGGGATTAGAGGACTTACAATTAGAGGGATTACAACTGGAATTTGGAATTTTTACTTTACATCACAATAAGAACAGTGAATCAGCGAAATATTTATACTTGGATCAGGGGCGTACCAGATAAATTTTATACTTTGAATATTCGGTATTTTAAGGAATTTTCTACATGCTACATGTTTTGTTTTTTGCAACATTGCAATATTTTCTTTCCTTTGATTATCTATAATTTATATTATTATCTCTTTCACTTAAATAAGTTTTGTATCCGTTTACGTATCTTCATATATGATTTCTTTATTAAATGACTTTCTTTAACTAGGCACCCATAAATTTCACACATATTTGGAGGCATTTCAATTCATTAGGTTTGTCAATAATGCTATTTCCATCCTAAGTGTAAGATTCCCAATTCTATTTCGATAGGTGTTGACTCGTCTAAAAAAAATCCAAATATTTGTTAAATTTAAAATAAAATTGTCCAATTTAATATTTTTGTGTTGAATTTGAAAATGATCAATATTTGATAATATTTCGGCGGGTGTCCGGACCCCCTGGACACTCTCCTGGCTACGCCACTACTCTTTGCATATGTTCGATTTTGTCTAATCTCTTATCATTCATCATTTTCATCTCTTTGTGTGGGCTATTTGTAAATATTCGACAATCCTTTGAACTGTGTGTAACTGTACAGTTGACACGTGTTGTTTTGTTGGGCTGCAAAATTGATAATTAAGTTTTAAAACATAAATTTGTGATAATCTGAATACTAAGGATAGGAAATATACAGTGATGAATAAACAATATTGATGATTATAATAATAGACTGTTTAAGGATTAATTAAATATTTATTTAAACTTTAACAAAACTTATTAGTATCACATCATTTTTTGTTATCTGTCAATAAAAGCCAGAAATTCTTATCTTCATTTAATGAACCTAAACCAAAACACCAGTGATGTTACAGACAAATATTACGACTTAAGGTATGACATAAAAAGTAATGTCGCGTTAGCAGCGCTGAGTTAGCGTCGGCCCAACCGGATAATGTCACTACCATGGAGTAAATTATACGAACAACATTGCCCTTCGTAAAATTTACTCATGTACAACGCACAAACCGGATTTCGTTTACTTAAAAGTCGACACGCCCACTTACATTTTAAACCTTATTCTGGCTTACTGTCAGTAGCGTAACTACTTATCAGTAACGATTGTATATGTACAGATGTAATTATTTGTTTCTTGTGTCTGTATTTGCGTGTCTAAGTGACTTGTGATTTGGATAATGTCTGCCATCGTAGAAAATTTAAAGTGTAGATTTGTGATATCAGGACAAAGTTGTGAAATAATATTTAATGTATTTAAATATTTTGATAAAACAAAAAAAAAGAAGGGGTTACTTTAGAAGATATCCAACAACAAACTTCACAAGCAACAGGTAAAAATATTATGTAGTTTATTTATAATGAAACGTAGTTTTCAATATTCTTATATATTGAATATGTTTACATTAAGTTTTTTTAAGTTTTCCTATGTATATAAAAACCAGCTTTAAAAAAATGTACAAAAAGATAACAGTTTTGTGAAACAAGAATAAGAAATTCTTTGTATCTCGTCTCAATAAATCTACTGACCTTTAGCACAACAATTAAATTGATCAAATATTAAGATAATTTCGTTTTCGTTAATCATGTGTAAAAATCCTGTTAGAAATGCTAATTAAAGTCCTTTTACCCTATGACGACCGATATTCAATTAAGATATGATCAGTGGGCCTCAAATAGTGGGGCGTTAGTATTTAATTCAGATCGCTTGAAAAGTAAAAATATTGTAGCGTTTTTAAATAAAACGAGCGGTTCGAATTTATATAAATATATTTATTTATAAGTTTACAGTTCGATAGTATCTTAACAACTAAACTAATTCATAACATCATTAGATATATATACCAAAGTTATTATGTTCTAGAAAATTCTGAGTAGCCCACCTCTAATTCGCCTACGTGACGGGTTGTTCTCTCTCGCACTCGATATATCTCGAAGGTTCTCGATACCTTTTCGAGATGCAACCGTTACATGGGTCATGCCGAAAGTATGTTCGTAACACTGCTCCCCTCTTAGATCTGAGCGTCCCGATCAGCAACTCTATATCTAGGCCCAGGATGGCGGAATCTACAGGACTCTCCAGCTCTGCATGGGCCCCTGAGAAAGAAATAACAGTCTACTGTCTTTGAAGGACACAATCTCTTTGGATTAATGCAACATACAGTAATTCTTACGCCGGTTTCTCGGAAGATCAATTCAAGCATGCTTCTGACAATCTTCCAATACAGATTATCTAGAGCATGGCCTATCTTGGGTAAGGCCAAATTCTTGATGTCATAATTGCCCACGATTTTCTTCAAATTAGTTAGAGCACGCCATATATCCTTGTAGTTTGCCTTGTCTGTATACGACTTCCTGGTCACCATATACAGCAAAGATTTTCTAATCTTAGTACTCTTCCATCTTTAGGCTGCTGATTTTTTAACTCGTCTAAACGACCAAACTTCTTATAAAATACAGATGAGATTCCTTTAGTCATCTCAAGATCTTGGGCAACACAGTGGGCTAGAGAGACGTTATGTGGAACACTAAAAAGATCCTGCTGAACTTCTGTCGTCACGCCGAATCTAGCACTCTTTCTCTCTGCGTAATTTGACATAAACTCATTAAAGCTTGGTCGCCGGTCATCTTTGATCTCATGTTGAAGGGTTCGGGCTTCTTCTGTTTCATTTGAGCCAGCATAAGGTGCAAGACGATTTATGTGAACTACTTTTGGTTTTCAATTTACAAACGTTTTGGAAAAGGTTTGACTTTAAGTTTCGCCCTTGGTCGGAGCCGATCTACAAGGGAACACCAAATCGGCTAAAGAATTCTTTAACCAGTACCTCTGCAACGGTAGCAGCTTATTGATCCGGTATCGCATAGGCCTCAGTCCATTTCGTAAAATAATCCATGGCTACCAGGATATATTTATTTTCATCATTCGTCTCTGGAAGTGGACCTGCAATGTCGATTGCTACTCTTTCCATAGGACTACCAACATTCTACTGTTTCGTGAGTGCCATCTTTTTACCAACTGGACCATTACTGGTTGCACACAGTTCACATTTCCGGCACCATCTTCTTACATCATCTTTACAGTTCACCCAATAGAACCGTTCTCGAACCTTTTGCATAGTCTTCGTAATACCAAAGTGTCCACCTGATGCACCGTCATGCAACCGACGCAATACTTCTGACACTTTATTTTTAGGTACAATCAACTGAAGCTTAGTTTCTGTACCATCATCGTTCTCAAAGGTTCTATTCAGAAGATCATCTTTCAGCACTAGGCAATTCCATTGGCTCCAGTAACACTTGACTTCGGGACTATATGCACTAATGTCTTTTCAAGAAGGTCTTTCACTTCGACGCATCCAATCCAATACTCTTTTTATATATGGATCACCTGCTTGTGCGTCTTGTAGCTGTTGAGGCTGTCAGTGATCATTAATGATGGTGGTGCGTCTCATGGGGCAAAGTCGTTCTTCTAATTTAAGATTGTGATTACAATTTGCACTGCATCGCCGTCTTGACTGAGTATCAGTATTTACATGACTTTTTCCAGTCCAGTGTTTGATCTGTTCTAGCTTTCTGACTGTTGTATTATTTTCTTGCAATTTACGATGAGTGTGACCTACGTTGCCACCATTCCAACATCTGGTTTCGCGTCTCTTTGGCATCATGTTACGAACTACTTTCCGTACGATTTCCTCCAGACGCTTATCGTTTCGTTCGTTGCTCTCTTCAGAGGTTCGTACTCGATAGCTCCGTGAAGCTTGACTAGCTGTTTCGTGCTCCAAGGCAATGGCGAGCGCTCCATCTAAAACTTTCGGTCTTGCTAGTCGTAAAGCTTTCTGTAGTTCACTGTCTCTCAATCCATTAACGCAGGTATCTACAGCAATTTCTTCCAATATGTTGTCTGGTGCCTCTGGATAAGCCAACAGCGATATACGAGCAACATCTGCTTCAAATTCTTGCAAACTCTCACTTGCTCGTTGAATTCTACTTATTTGTACTTTGTAGATTGTGAGTTTTCTTCTGACGAAGACATATGAGTATATTACAGTAGTATAATGAATAATAAATGAATGATTAAGATAAGTAGGGATTAAGTTAAGCCAAAAAATAAAATTATAATAATAATTTTAGTTGAAAATATATTACCTGAAGATAATGATTTTTTATTTTAATCTATAGCATTATCCATTTATTTCATGTCTCAAAATATGCACGCCACTGTTTCACCATGTTCTAAGTAACCTATGTACCAATAATTGTATCTACCGGTGAGCGTGCCCGAAGTATTATAAATTCGCGCCCTTGGTTCCTTATCTTGGCGACTACTATAGTGCGATTGCCCAGTTGGGCCGACGCTAACTCAGCGCTGCTAATGCGACGACATTAGCGCTCGTATGACAGGGCCTTTAGGACTCGATAAATATCGATATAAAATAAAAGTAGAAAAACTGCGGAATCGGTACAACTGGTATCACAATGTACATTAGAGTAAAACTAGTAGAGATTTATAATATTCTCTAATTTATTTTTAGGTTAAACTGTGACTGTGATATGGCATTTTATAACTGTTTAAAATTAGTAAACAGGACGTCGTCCAGAAAAGTTGGAAAACTATATTTTAGTGGCTTGAGAAACAAGTGTTTTAAAAAAGACCACCCACATATTTGTGTGCAATACACATGGTAAGTATTTGTTTTTATCTAATTTCTCTTGCAATGAAGGGTACCTAAATCTATCAGTTGACATATAAATTTCTCTTTTTTCTATATCTTTATTTCGGTTATCTTTATTTTCTACAGTACGTTAAGTTTTGGATTAGATATTGCAAACTACATGAAGCGCTAAAATCGACAACATTCCTCGTAAGAGGTAATTGTAATTCTCCTATCCCTTCCGACACCTTAACCTTAAAAGATAGAAAACGAGAAAAAGAAAACCATTTACTAACACATAACAACGCAAAGGATATGCATCTCCGTTCGTTGATTTTTGTTTTGCTTACGTATACCCGGTTCATTTCTTATAACATAAACTCAAATCTCAAGGTCTCAAATCAAACAAATAATATCCTCTTCTTCGTCATACAATTTCGTCATCAAATAATTACACTTTTTTAGAGCCCCTTTTTTCTTTATTTTTGGAGTTTCCCCTATCTTAATTCACCAAGTTAACAGGACAGACTGGAATGATTTTCTTTATTCACGAAAATGCAACAGCATCTTCATGTGATGTCCATCTATGGAGTAACAGCATCTCCATGTGATACTGGGTGTTCTTCAATACATTCACATTTCTTATTGAGATTTTTATCCGTTAAATTTATGCTTGCGTGACCTTTCATTGATCATATATGAAAATATTTAACGACGAAAATACCAAGTCTTTCAATGATGTTCGTACTACAAACTTTGGTCTAGGATCTTGATACTTCGAGAATCATTGACGCTTGTAGTGCCAACGTTTACTGAAGGTCTCGAATCAAATAAATAATATCATCTTCTTCGTCATAAAACTTCGTCAAAAAATAATCTTACATTGTTAGCGCCCATTTTTCTTTATTTTGGAAGTTTTCCATGTCGTAACTCACCAAGTTAACAACAGAAAGAACTGTGAGGATTTTCTTTATTCACGAAAATTCAACAGGATCGTGATATGATCTCCATCACATGAACTGACAGTATTGCAATGTGATGTTGGGTCTATAACTATTCTCTGGATGTACATGTTTGAAACCACTGAATATGTGGATAAAAACTCTTTAAATGTAGTTAGATTAACTTTGAATTACATCTTTGATATTTAAAAACTATGATGTTTAAGATATAAAAGAAATTGATCACATGGCAACCTAATACACCACTGGAGTTGCTAGTCCTTAGACGAAGTGTCTGTGAGGACTTGTTGATAGCAACTGTTGAGCAGTATCTCCACGCTCTAAATTTCGATTACTTTTTACTTATATCATGTTATGCATAATTTTTACTTCTTAATTGGTTTATATACATTTCAGGTATGGTGTATGTGCAAGACATAAAGTTGATACTACTCAGGAAAAGAAGTACCAATGGTTTGAAGTACCTCGGTTTTGATGTTAAACTATTTTTTGAAACTATTGAATTTGAGAAACAAATAAAGGCATTATATATAAAACTGACATTTTTATAGGGACAAGCATAAAATCCATTTCGCTTTGGCTTGTCTTGAATCACTCATGTCGTTGATTAGATTTTCCTTTCAGGTTGATAGAAATATTTCCATGTTTCATCGGCACGATGTTCGATGCCAAATTTGAGCTGCCTACGTTAAACCATTTGAGTGCACATCTTTCTCACTGCTAAATAGTCATACAAATTGGAAGTAGAATTCGTCACCGAGGCTGCTGCGTCCTGGCTTTAATTCTTCAAGCAACCTGTAGCAGTTGATGGATCTGATGCTTCATCATGAAAACCAAGACGAAATCAAACGACGCATTGTTGTTTAGTTAGACCAACTTTAAAATCGTATAAAATCATCGCACGAAAATGTTCATGAGTTTTTGGAAGGACCATTGTTTTAACAACGATTCGGCAAGATCATACTTACCATTGTCAATTCAGATTAGTTCCGCTTCTTCTAGATGCTTAAAGAGAACACATATATAGGCCAACAACGACATTCTATTACTCTAGAGAGGAATTATCTCTTCCAGAGGTCCTTGTTATAGGCTTTTATGACGTGTTTTTAAATAATGGGGGTCCTGTTTTGGATTGGAGTGAGTAGTGATTTACCAGAAACCACGGACGGATGAGCCGGATGATGGATATTTAATAACCCAACTGGTTGGCTGGTAACTTTGGCTTGACCTAGACGTGGTCCTCATCTAGTCTGTTCCTTTTTAGTTAAAACCCATTATCGTTGACAGTATGTCATTTAATTTTAAGTTAAATAACATTTTACATCTAAAAAAATGGTTTTTAAATAGAATTGTAAGTGGCTTTTTGCAAATGCTCAAGTAATACTTATGAAGGTGTGATAAGACCGAAAACGTATTGAAAGTTTTGTTAAGCCTTTTTAATATTTTTATTGTAAATTAAATTTTTTTAATAGAGAAGTTTTACATTTTCTTGTATGTTTTTTGAACTATTATATAGCCATGCGTAATACGTAATTACATCTGATTATTACATTATCTACACATACGTATGAAAATGGCAGAACTGAAGGAATAACTAAAACGTGTCAAATGAGATATTATAGGAATTAGCAAAGTCGAAAAAAAAAAAGAGATGAGATCAGGTCAAACTAAAATCAGGCAACGTATTTCACTATAAAGAAGAAGCAGAATTCAGACTGCATTTCCACAAAAGTTATGTATATAAATATAAAACTGATTAGAATCTGAAAATATATCAGGTATACTCCTTTACCAACGATTACAAATATGAACTTGTTGAAACCTTTTATGAAAATTTGGAAAGAAAAAGGATGAACAAGAGTGGCAGTCGGAGATTTTGGAATCGAATTAAAGAATGAAAGTGATGAAATGCAGACCAACTTTCTTTTGCAACACAAACTATATGCAATGAACACCTTTTTTTAAAAAGAAACTGAAAAGGACGTACGTTAGTACAGACAGAAGAACTAAAAGTGAATATGATTATATAATAACAGGCAAAAAACAAATAGTTCAAGATGTAACTGTGCTCAATAAACGATCAGTACGAAGCGGTAACAGCTAGAGTAATGATAAACCTACAAAAAGGAGGAACAAAAATAATAAACAGTTGTAACCTCGGAAACCTTTTTTGGATGGTGCTAGAAAGGTCACCAATGGAGACACTGCGAACGGCAGCCAGATGGTTAGTGGAGAGCGAGTCGTGGGTTCGAAACTAGCTTTTGGAACCGGGAATGGGTCCAACGGACAAAATAAGTAAAGGTAGCACAGGATAAGAGATATTAGAAAAGATATAGAAATAAACAAAAAGATAGACGGGTAAAATTACCAAAAATATCATAAGATATAAACAGGGCGCCACTTAACTTTTTGGTTTCAAGGAGAAAATTAAGAAACCTTGGAAAAGAAAAGAGGTAAGGAAAGACATTTAGGTTCTGAGACCAAACCAACGAAAGATATCAACAGTTAATTATTAAATAAATTTGGTCAACACACTATATAAACAAATAATAAATATATTAGGTGGACTCCATGCACCTACATACTTACCTACGAAACTTAATCAGCCTGATCTTTCTTCTGGTCGAAGGTATAATAATTATTTAATAAAATAAACAAACATTCAGAGGTATTGTTATGTCAGGAAACTTATTAGAAGTGGAGAAATAAAATTCATTAATGAAACAAAACAATATATTCAACACCAATATGCTATAGGCAGCTGAATGTACACACATGTAAAAAAAAATCGGTTGCCTGTAAAGTCGGTTTTACGGGCGAAGATTTTACGTGACAACGTCTTTTTCTCGGTAGAATATTTATTGATATGAATATTATTAAATTGCACAATAGGAACAAGGAATTGAATGAAAATAAGAATTGCACAAATTTTAACTATAGAAATATATTTTGTTTACTAAAACATTGTACATGTAAACTTAAACTTAACTAATTTCTATTTGAGTGATTTTGTTGAGGATAGGACGATGATAGGAGAAATATGAAATGAAAGGAAGTGTTTCTGCTGTAATGTGTCTTGAACGCCAAGAACGCTCGAGAAAGACAGAGACACAAGCACGGAAGCACGCACCGATTCAACGCGCCTAATTCTCTAGTGCTGCGCGCGCAGCGGACCGATCATGTTTGAGTGGGAGAGAGACGCAAGGCATTCGCCGGTCCGGCGGGCCTCTCTCTCGTTCGGTGACTCACTGTAACAGACGTGAGCGGGCGTTACACTTTTTCATGAATGACTCCGAGCCACAACCTAATTTAAGACGTTGTCACGTCAAAAAATGCACCATCAATTTATTAATTGGTGGTATATATATAACAATAAACAGTATTATAATTAGGAAATACCTTAACAAATACAATCATGTAATAAAATCACGCACAGTTTAAATTATCAGCCAAGAGAGCCTGATAGTATTTAAAAATATTCAACTACAGTTGATTAAAGAAGTCTCTCTTTGCTGCTTATGGGCTTATCTCGAGATAACGGGTACAACTCGATATTCAAAACTAAAACTAGAACTAACTGTTTTCAACAAAATTCCCTCTTTAAATATAAAATACCGTTAATCGAGAATCCCTTCGAATTCGGACGGCGACCCTCTCGAAAAGGATGGAAGGCGAACTTACTAGAATAGAACTAGAAATAATATGTTTACAGTTTTATGAGTCATAATTTTATCGTAACAATACATTTGCTTAAAACTCTATCTGAAGGAGCCAAGGAATTTTACACGCTCGTGTGTACCTTTAATGTTACTGAAATCGAATTCCCGCTATTTTTGGTCTAATCTCCTTTAGCTTTTATATTACTCTCTTATAGTTAACTCTTATAATAAATGTAAATACAACACTTTCTCTGTGTTTTTACTGCCCTTTTCTATTTGTTGTCCTATATTGTAACTCGATACATTAACATATTTTATGAAATGTAAAATTTTGTTTAAAAAAGTTGATTAGGGATTAAACTTGAAACATACTGATAATACTTAAGAGTAGTTAATGCAAGAACTGACATGTATATCGTTTTAAATTTAGTTTTACTTATATTGTCATTTTAATTATTTACATATCAAGCTGTATTAATACACATTAAAATTATCTATAAAATGTAGATTTTAAAGACCCACTTATGAAGATATTACCAAAAAATTATGTTAATTTTATCTAAATTATACAGTGTAGCCCATTTATATTGGAATAATATTACGTAATAAAATATGTCAAAAGAAGGCATAGGTTGGTAAGGGATCTTGGCAATCTGCTAATATCTGCACAATGACAAAACTCTGGAAAATGTCACTGCGGGTTTTTTAACCACTGAATGAGGAGTCTGAGAAATCAGATTTAAATCTTCAAATAATCGACTAGCAGCACAGGGAGTGGAGAGATCATATATCAGTAGAATGGACGACGTAGATTGGGTTTTTCAGACCTTGCAAAATCGCCGGGTCAGAAGACGAGCTCCAAAGATTAACACATATCTTCAATACAACAGCCAAGAACATTTACTAGAAACAACAGAGATGAAAATACTTGGACGAATATCAGGGAAAAGTCTGTTGGATAGGTTGAGAAGCGAAAACATAAGAAGAGCATGTAATACAGAAGACATAAAAGGATGGGTGGCGAAGCGGAAACAGGAGTGGAATGAACACATTAGTAGAATGGCAGAGGATAGGATAGTACGAATAGCACGAGGTAAGCCACCAAATGGACGAAGAAGTATTGACAGACCAATAAAAAGCTGGTGCAATAATTTAAACATATTAGGAGGCTAATAGCGAAGAAGAAACAGGCTTTAAAGCCTACATACAAGAAGGAAGAAGAAGAAGAAGAAGTTCTTATACTATTAGGCTGGTTTTGGCAATGTTTACTTGTGGTCTGAAACAGACAGGTAACGTAACACTCTGTTACTAAACTGGCATGCCAGCGCGTCTTTATGCCTCAACCCCCTATAAATTTCAAGTGAGGATGAGGTCGTCTTGAATTTTAACTGCTGATAGCATCTTGGCCATCGTTAACAAGAGACAGACAACGGGTATGCAGACGACAATGCGAATATTGCTGTCTACCTGAAAGTTTCTCAACAAATTCTCATCCAGGTAATTCAGGAGGGAAGGTTATTATAACCAGATATACGAGTAATACGAAGAAATTGTGCACAATACCTGGGTTTGGGTTCCTGGCTATTATTGAACTTAAATCCTGACTTAGATGTTAGATCTCAAATAAAATACGAAAGATCAAATTTAAACAAATGAGAGATCTACAGTAGACTTCCTCTTAAGCGGTCCCGCATTAACTCCCCCACTCCCCCGACCTATTACTTTTCGTACCAGACGATCATCAAGCGCCGCTTAATTATCGTCTCTCGCCCCCGGCCCGGTTGTTAGTTCTGTTTTTACTTTCGAGGAGGATTGAATTCGTCTTGTGCGAAATTGAGTGAGAAGCGTAAACGTGTGGTTGTGACGATGGAAAAATGTCTAAGTGTGCTTAAACGAATTGACAAAGGTGAATTGGTAAAGAAAATTTGTTCAGAGTTGAATGTGGAGAAAAGTACAGTGAATGACTGGCGAAGGGATCGGCGTTCAATCGACGATTTCTGCGCCCAAATGAAATCAGATAAAAATCTAAAAACTAGATGCACTTTGATGCTCTTTGGTTGTGGTTCCTTCAAGATCGGCAAAGGGGCACACCTATTAGCGGCCCGTTTTTAAGGGAAAAGGCTTTATGTATACACAGCAAAATTATAGACGGAGGCGTATTTATTGCAAGTGAAGGTTGGCTGACTCGCTGGAAGGACGTCACGGAGTTAATTATGCACACGTAAGTTGAGAAAAAATGTCCGCGGACGCTTCAGGTGCAACTGGTTTTACCTCCAAGTTTGTAGAAATTATAAAAATGGAAAAATTAAAATCCGAGTAAGTATATATCATGGATAAGACGGGTCTCAATTTTAAAATGCGTCCAGAAAAAACATTTTTGGGAAGTCATGAAAAATCGGCTTCTGGGTTTAAAAATAATAAAGAGCGTATTACAGTTGCTATTTGTTCAAATGCACAGGAACACACAAAATTCATCTTTTCGTTGTTGTTAAGTCCGCTAAACCGCGTTTATTTAAAAATTTACATCCATTGTCCCTCCTCGTTTTCTACAGATCACAAAAATCAGCATGGATGAGCGCTGATCTATTCAAAGAATGGTTTGAGTGTGAATTTGTTCCGAGAGTAACACGCCATCTTAAGAGCGTAAATCTTTCCACTAAAGCAGTCCTACTTTGGGATAATGTTCCAACTCATCCTGGAACCCTAACGTGAGACAGTGAGTAATGTGAGACAGATGTTATAAAAATTTTCTTTCTTCCTCCTAATGTGACAAGGTTGGTGCAACCGATGGATTAAGGAGGTGATTGAAAGCTTGAAAAGACGATACAGACGTAAATTACTGTCCAAAATTTTAGAATGCGCAGAAAGTGAAGTTGAGGAGCTTGTTAAGTGTCAACAATCACACGAAGAAGATAATTTTACCACCATTTTTCAAGATCTCCAAACGTTATCCGAAAATGTCCAATTGTAGGCCCGAAGATATTGAAGAATGGATGAACTGTGACGAGGAACTTGAAAACGAATTTTTGACAGACGACGAAATAATTACACCAGCCATGGCTGAACACATGAAGACATGAAGAGCCCTATGAAAATGAGGAGACTAGTGATGATGATGTTGACGGAGAGGAAAAGGTCGGCCACACCAAAGCGAGGGCTGCAGTGGAGGAATTTATAAAAAAAACTCTTAAAAAGACCGTAATTGTAATTAGTTGTTTCCAATCTAAATGGATCATACTGTATTAAAATGTTAAATTCCATTGGGATGTACACAAAACATTTTAATTTTTGTACTGAGTGAAGCTATCCAGATAGTTTTATTTATCGTTAATTATAGCTCCATGTTTTATGTGAATACACATTTTCCATCTATTACGGTTATTGTACGTGAAACACTATAAATTATTTACTATAATTAAGAGGATATTTTTATTTTTAAATTGTTTATAAATCTCAAACTGATTTAAATAATAGCACAAACGTGATGAACAAAGTGAAAAGATATTGGATATGTTTAAATATCATTCTCTAGTTAGAAAGGGAAGTTTTTCATGCAAAAATGGAATGTTTAATACTTAAACTTGTCTTTATAACCGCGTTTAATCTAGCTATTCATACACAAAATGCAGACGGAGGTTCTGCAGAATTACTTCAATCAGTACTCATTTTTCCTGGTAAGTAAACATTATTCAAATTCTTAATCTTTCTAATATAGAAGGAGGCGAATTATCTGTTTTATATTTGGGCCCCATTTATAAAAACAAGAAGTCTATCTAATTACGTATTGAGACTTCTCTTTAAGATATCTTTCCCCTACATATGTTGGCCCAACGTGACTATTTTCATTTTATTTGCTGTTTCTCTAAATATTCTGGAGGTGGAGCGTGATAACCACTTTCTAAGATTAAAAAACCAGGAATTTTTGCGCCTGCTTGGATTTCTTCTGCCTTGTACTTTTCCTAGCAATATAAGCTGCAGTAGGTCATATCGCTGTTGAGATTTCTCATTATTATTCATCCAGATATTCTAATTCTTATTCATCCAGCGTAATAATATAGAATCACCTATTTTTCTTCTAATCAAATTTGGTAGTTCTCTTTGTAAGGGTATGTTCTACAACAGCTGAATGGCAACCGTTGTATATATTCAAACGTGTTTTTACATAACATTTTCTTGTTCCAATATACATTGAACCACAACTAGACAGAACGTTGTGCTCCTTGTTCCTTTCCTTTAAACAGTTCCGTCAGGTATCTTTCCCATTCGTTTGCTGGTATGTTATTGTATTCCTTCAATTCTGCCATTTCTTCCGTTGGTTTCGTATGGTACCATAGAAGTCGCTTTCCATCCTTTTGTAAACTGTTCCCAGTGTTCATTTTTTGTTCTTCTTACCAACTGCTTTGTTTTATTTCGTATTCTTCTATAGGTGTATCGGGAATCTGGAGTATTTGATGTTTTGTATTCATTATCTTCATTAATAGTTGATCCCTATTTTTTCTCTATGTATTACGAAGATTTCTCGAAAAGGAAAATAAAAAACTAAATTCAATATTTACATTTTTTTTCCAGAAAGGTGATTTTGAATGTCAATTTTTTTGACGAGATATATTTATTCTATTTATTTATATTAGGAACCAAATGGTGTGGTGTAGGTAACATCGCAGAAAATTACGATGATTTGGGAATGGAAGAAGAAACCGATAAATGTTGTCGAGAACACGACAACTGTCCGGATATTATTAAGGGATTTAGTACCAAACATGGATTAACCAATCCTAGTTTTTATACAAGGTAAGTATTAATATATTTACGGGTCCTAAATTATCTAGTTAATTATCATATAAAAGTGTATGATGAATATGCTTCATTCATATGTTTAATCATCATCATCATCATCATCATCAGTTCAACAGAACTTTGGATTCTTACTGGAACGTTCGTCCTTTTCCCATCTACCAAACATCTAGCCATAACGACACCTTCATGACCCTGCTTTTCTGGTTCTTGTCCGTTGCCTGCAATCGAGTTGAAGGTGGTCTACCACTCCACAATTGTAACACTTTGACCACCAGACCACCCTTGATGTTTTTGTTTCAAAGAATCAGCTATTGGGTCAAAATATTTCTCAAATTGGGTGGCCAACATCCGGAGTAGCGCATTTAGATCACACTTCGACAATATCTCTTACTTGATGAAATTTGCGTTGGTGATGGGACACATTCTTTACGGTTTCATACTCCAAGGCTGCGACAATGGCATCCTTGAATATTTGGTAAGGTCCTCTCCCTAGTCATAATGTCTGCTGAAAATCTACATCGCGCATGCTATCGAGGAAGCATTGGATGGTGTATTCTTGCACATTGAAGCCTTGGATACGCATTTTCATTATAGCCAATACGATAGTCTCAGCTCTTTTGTGCATTCTCTGTGAGGTTCTGGAGGATGTCGACAGCTTTACCTCGATTATTAGCACTTCGAGCTGTAGCCTTCTGCTCATTTGCCCATAAATTATTTTGTATAGTTACCTCGAATTGCCTTCTATACACTGGCCAGGAAATCTCGCCGTCAAATGTAGAAGGCTTAAATACTGCTTTGACAGGGGAACAAATCACTTCTGGTTTACCTTCAACTCACAGCTGCTTGGTCGTCAATTTCTAGGCAGATATTTTTAAGAATTTTCGTTACCTATCATGTCTTGTTACTTAAATTTCTTTAATCACGTCTTCCTTTGTCCTTTCGACTTCTTTTTTCATAACTTTTTTTCTCCCTTTTGAGGCCTCTATTTTTTATACAAGATTCATGAGCAACTCTCTGTTTTCCTATAACGATGTCTCTCTTCAGCTTTTTTTTCTTCCTGAAGATGTCTCACTTCGGCTTCCTTTTCTTCCTAAAGACGTTTCCCTTTAGCTTCTTGTCGACGTTTTTCTTTTTCTTCTTGCTGTTTTTCGTCAGCCTGTTTTTTTCTCTTCGACGTTGTTCCATTGCGGCAATCATATCTCAAACTTCCTCCATCATGGTCTCGCTTCTGATTTTAACCATACAAATTCTCGAAAATAACTTTTTTTCACCGAATCCCACTTCTAACACTAGTTGTTCCGTAGTTGTGTGAATTCAGAGATTAAGTGAAGCACAATTTGGTTTAACTAACTTTATTTAACTCAAATACTCAATTAATTACTTACTGCAAATAATTCCGGAACCCATAAATTCTCGAAGGTCTTCCTTTTATCGGAATTAGTGAAATATTTCGGCGGACAGATTTCCAGACTTCTCTAATGCACAGGACCGCAATCAGGGATATCTACTCATTGTGTGTTAGTGATATCAATATTGATTGTAAATCGTAAAAACACTTTACTCAGAAAACCGGTGTCTTGTTTGTCTCAAATAGGCGTTACCGGAGAAACGTAAGATTATCGATAAAAAAGGGGAGACTTCATGTGGCGCATCTCAACCCTATTACACTCATAATAGTGCCGTATATTTAAATAATATAATGAGTCTATTTTTTAGGGTGCACTGTGATTGCGATGCAAAATTTTACGAATGTCTTCAATCGACAGGGACGTTATCTTCCATCGAAGTATCTGCTATCTATTTTAAAGTTTTACATACTCAATGTTTTAAAAAGGAATACTCAGTTTTACGCTGCACAAAAATAACTAAGTAAGTATTTCTTGGTAAATCTAATAATTAGAAATTTTTTCGTGGTTCACAAAATTAGTGAAACAATTTTGGGAGGATCTGTAATTTTTGTAGAAAGTTCCTATGCAAATAAATTCAAGTAGTATATATTAGTTTCATACTTGATATCAAATTTATATAACATCCCCCAAAATACATCTGACTAGTAAAAGCAACAATGTACTTGTCAACAGCAACTATCAGAATACAAAATGAGCTCACTGAGAACTTTTCAATAGTCAAAATTTAAAAGTCACCATAAGTGTCTTCAAATGAATACCAATATTAAATGAGGACCCTAGAAGTAAAGGGGTATAAGTAACATTTTTGTAAATATTGAGAAAACTGCATTGCAAAACTGGAAATCTTTCATTCTATTTGGATGTAAAGAGATCTAAGCGATAAGTCTAACAAGTGCTGCTTTCTAGCGGCAAGTTACTTAGCCTCCAAGCCAACTATGTGTAGGGCTTGGAAGAGAAGAGGTACAAGTGCATTTGTAGCCCTGTTCCACTGAGTCAGACTGTTAGTTGAGTTTGTTATCATTTTGGATGGGTATTGATACAGCTCCTAAGTAATACTTTAATGTAAACTGCTGCGTTTTACGTTATTATAAATAGTGTTTTTAACAAGATGATATTACCATTACATGATATTACCAGCAACAACGGTATAACAGTGGCAAAGTTGGCAATGGCAAACAAACTAGGAGTTGTTAATACATGTTTCCCTCATAAAAATATTCATAAAGGAACCTGGATGATACCTGGTACTAATAAATTTAATCAAATTGATCACATATTAATATCTAAGCGTTGGGCAACCTCCGTAATGGATATTAGAACTTATAGAGATTTCTTGGTTATATCGAAGATAAAACAAAGAATATCAATGGTAAGAAAAGAGAAAGGCATCAAACAAAGAAAATGGAACACATATATGTTTTAAAATCCTAAAAAGAAGAATGAGTACCAGCACAAAATAAAAGTAATATTAAATGAAAGAGGAGAACAAAACAACCGTGAAGAAGAATGAAATGTCATCCAAACGACAATTACAAATATGGCAAAGGAAACATTAGGTGAAACCTCAAGCAAAAGAAACGAGGAGAATAGAAGTGCATATGAAAAACTCATAAAAGATGCAAAGAAAATATCTAGAAGGAAAAAGAGAAATGTTGAATAGAAAATACAACAAATTACAGATTATAATAACAGAAGAGAGACTAGAAAATTTTACAATGAAACGAAACAATACACCCAAAGATACATGACAAGATCAACAGTTTGCAAGGACAAAAATGGAGCAATTATCAGCATTTTCAAGAGCTGTTAAACCCAGAAAAAGAACAAAACGAATATGAAGAAATAGTTCACCACACAGCAGAACAACTAGTTGAGCAACCAACATTGGAAGAAACGATAAACGTCATAAAACGTCTAAACAATAACAAAGCACCTGTCACAGATGGAATAACTGCATAACTGATAAAGAATGGTGGACATGCGCTATGGAGGCGTATACATAAATTAATCGACCGCATACGGACACTAGAAGCCATCTTAGAAGAATGGAAAGTAGGAATCATATTTTCTATGTACAAAGGGGGAGAAAAACGACTCTGCAAAAATTATAGGGACATAACAGTTTTAAATGTCGTCTACAAGATATTATCAGAAATTATATTCAGCCGCCTGGAATCGTTTTCGGAGGAGATGATTGGTGAATACCAATGTGGCTTCAGACCAAAAAGGTCAACTATATACCAAATACATATGTTAAGAGGTATAAATGAAAAATGTGTTGAATATAACATACCTATTTACAACTTGTATATCGATTTTAAACGTGGACCCTCTCAACCACTGATGAAAATCAACTGAGAATATTTGAGCGCAAAATACTAAGGAAGATATTTGGACCAACCCAATGCAGCGATGGTTCGTGGAGAATTAAAATGAACCACGAGCTGGATGAACTAATGCAGAGCGCAGATATTGCTAGATTTGTAAAGTCACAACGACTAAACTGGCTTGGTCACCTAGAAAGAATGCCAGATAGTCGAGCTGTAAAAGTAGTCTAGAGATGGAAGCCCCAAGGAAACAGAACAAGAGGAAGGCCCCGTAAAAGATGGATAGACGACATAGAGAGGGATCTTAAAACCATGAACATCAGGCAGTGGCGAAGAAAAGTATCCAACAGGGCAGAATAGAAGAACATTGTTAAGCAGGAAAAGACTCACGAAGGGTTGTAGCTCCATTAGAAGAAGAAGAAGGGTTTTTAAGAAGAGTTCGTTTTGTTTTTTACTGAATAAGGAGCTAGTGATAGATAATTTACCTGCTAATGCGTTTCCACCACCAAAGCAGACTGGTAAGGAAAGGATTCGGAGGCCAGATAAGCGGAAAAAACGGGCTAAATAGCAAGAAATTTGGGTGAAGCTTATTTGGACAAAAAAGCACAATTCTCAGAAGCTAAAAAGTTACAAGAACTTAAAAATCATCATTGTTGGAATAAATGTACGAATATTATTTCACAAGAACAAAGACTTTCAATTTTTAAAGAGTATTGAGCATTGGTCACTGGAATCTCCCAAACAGCTTTTATAAATCGATCTATACAGACTAAGCCTATACAAAGAAAAAAACTAAATGCAGTTAGCAACAAAGAGGTGTCATGTGTTTATACTCTGCATTAAAAAATCATGGCAATTACAGGGAAGGCTCAACTTTTAAAGGCATTTACTCAAAATTTTCTTCTTGTCTCTTATACCGCTTTACTTCTAGGGTCCTCAAAACATCTGTTTAATTTTTATTCTAGATACTTCTCGTTTTAAAATAATTTCATATAAATACAATGACGGATTTTTACAACTATCTTTTCGACTATAAATGAGTTATTAGTAAAACAATTTAAGTTGAATTTTCATATCTATACTTTGAAAGAGATTTCTAAGCAGCACATATTAAATATGGCTTTTTACGAAATAGCCGTCACAGTAAACAGTTGGAAGAGTCCATTTACCTTACGAGAAGAGTCCGTTATACAACATGTAAACTTTATCAATTGTATTAAAATCTATACAAAATCTATTAAATTAATAAATAAGTAATAAAATTATTGACTGATCAACGACTAAGAAATTGAGATAACAGTGGAATTTGTATATCTCGGCAGCATACTTGACTGCAGCGGTGGTACAGAGCGTGATGTGCAGGAAATAATTAATAAGGCTCTTAATGCTTGCAATATGCTTAATTACATATGGAAATCCAGGATTTACTCAACTAAAACGTAATTCCTAATTGTACCCGTACAAACAACATTGCTGAGGTACCAAGAAATTTAGAATATCAAAACAAAATCAATGGTTTAACAGCATTAATTAAAAATCAAATAAGTTCTCGGACCAGTGCAGGCCAGTTTGACATTCATAATTCCACAGCCCTAAAAATTTTGAAAAGAAATAAATTCCGTTCGTATAAATTTCAGTGTCATCAAGAACTAAGAGAAAAGGATGTTGAGAGACGATCGGAATTTTGTTTTGAGATGAAATTTCAGAGAGGGTTAATGCAGACAGAGAATTAAAAAAAAATCATTTTGTTTAGAATATCGTCGAAAAAGAAATGTCTGGTTAGAAATATTTATACACAGTATTATTGAACCATTTTTCTATAAAAAACATTTTAAGAGATTCCTTAAAAACAGTTTTAACCCTTAACTACCATGGCCAAAAATAGTAACATTTGTACCATGGCAGGGTCAAATTTGACCCCCCCCATTGTTTTTTGTATCAAAAAATATTCTTTTTTTAACTTGTTTTATTTTAAATTATTTTGTTTACAGCTACTTTTACATTTATATAAAAATAAACGAATTTGGTTAATTAGATATAACTTTATTGAAAAAAAACTTTTGTATTCAGTCAAATTAACATAGCTATGCACTTTCTCGAATTATAAGAAAAATAATAACAATGTGCAGTTTTTTTATATCCAATGGTGAAATCTAGGTATCATAGCTCCTACCTAAAATAAAAAAAATCGATTTAGATTTCGTATCTCAAAAATGACAAGCATGATTTTACCTTAATTTTCAACACAGCTTATGCATAACGTCTGTATGCGGGAATGATTTTTGCAAATAAAATCTCGACATTTATCGCACGATGAGCTTTCTTTCTTTTGGTTTTTGGAATAGGGACATATTTTACACCTTTCCCTCTTTTTTCGTCGTTGTGGCTCTGGATTTTCGGCAGGCATTGGTTCCTGAAGTCCGGAAACTTTAAAAATGGCACTACGAATTCCTCTCGATAAACAAGTTTGCTGAGCTCTACGAGTTAAATGGGCCTTAATAAGTTCTTGGCCTAAAGTGGTTAGAAACAATCTTCTTTCCATTATTTGATATTGCTGAACTCTTAAAAATTACGTTAGCATTTAATCCTGCAATGTCCAAAATGCGAAACCATATTACTTGAGGCCATCTACGAGTTCTTCTGCCAGTTTTATAGCATGCACATTTCTTATCCAATGAATCCACCCCACCTTTTGTCTCGTAAAAATTTATAATCTCTGGCTTTCCATTAACCATTGTATTGGAATGATGCATAGTCGACACTAACAACACTGCACGATTTTTCTTAGGAACAAAAGATACAAGGCTCTCGCTTCCTGTAAAACCAAATAAGGCAGAATTAGGTGGCCTGTTTTTTTGGGGTTGAAATTCAGCAGGAACCTCTCTTTTATTTCTTTTTAGAGTTCCAACATATGAAATTTTATGGCTTCTCAGTTCTTTTATGAGCTCAATGGACGAAAACCAATTATCTGCTGTTATGTTTCTATTTGTACCAGAAATTGGTGGAATAAGTATCAAAACCTCTAGAGTGGGGATGGATAACTTTTTTGGATTTGCTCTGCGTGTATCTTTTCCAGTATATATAAAACCATTTAGCAAATAATGTGTCTTAGAGTCTACTAAACACTGCATTTTCAGACCGTATTTGTCTGGCTTATTTTTGAGATACATCCTGAATTGGCACCTTCCTCTAAATGCAATAAGCATTTCATCTATTGTGAGATATTCACCACAGCTATAATTGGACTGGCAATTAATTATAAACATATTAAAAATATTGGATATAGCTGCCAGTTTATCTCCGTGCGCAATACGTTCTTGTCTAGTAGCTGGGTCGTCAAAACAAGGGCTTCCAAGCAAAAAATAAAATCGGTTTAGTGACATGGTTGCTCGAAATATATCACGGCCAGTACCATTCGTAGCAAATAAAGACCTTAAATCTTCATTATTGGATTTAAATACCCCAGCTAAATATAATAAGCCTAAGAAGGCCTTTAATTCAATTATGTCAAGATGATTGGTATATTGACACGATAAATTGTGTAAATTATATTTAGAAGCCATATTAGTTATTCGTTCATTGGTTTTCTCAAGAATTTCTTGCAATATATCGTGGCTAATAATACATTCCCAAGCATCAACTGGTTTCTCTGGCATACTAGCTCGAGCTTTTCCAATAACACCAGGTAAATGACTAATTAAATTATGCTTACGTGTACGAGAAAAGGTGGGAGAAGTTTTAGACCACTTGTACCTATTTTTGCCATAAAACACATCCCTTGAGTCAGCTATATCACTTTCTTCACCCGAATATTCACTACCAGTTTCGGAATTATTAATTTGCCAATTTTTTTCGTTCATCATCGTCCCATTCCTCTTCACTATCTGTTTCGTGATCACTGTGTTCACTAGCCTGGTCTAAAAACTCACTGTCACTATCTAGTCCATTGTCCATAATTTTTTGTCCCTCCTCTTCAAGTTCTTTCTGTGTCAGAGGACGTTTATTGCGACTACACCCCGCCATTTCAAATTACTCGTTAATTGCACTAGAAACACTTATACCATAAGCGGGTCAAAATTGACCCTATGCGTGCCTAACTCTGCAGTAGTAACAAATAAACTAACGGAATTTTCGTTGATTGATAAATCACCTACCGGTCGAAAATTAGCAGAAAGCGCGCAATGCTCAATCTATGTTTCGGTAGCGAAACTTCGCATTAAAAACGCGGGGGGCCAATTTTGACCCCGCCATGGTACTTAAGGGTTAATAATTGTTTAAAATATACGAAAAAAAAATAAATTTTTAGAATTTGTTTAAAAAAAAATTGTATTTAAGTACAAAGAGCAATAACTGTGTTTTTCTTGGCGAATTAAAACCTCTTCTAGTTCCAGTTAAGAAAGATGAACCTCACAAGTTATAATACTACCATAGACGGAGTTAATGCTTAAAAATCGGAATGAAAAAGGAGATAATTTTAAACGGGAATTAGCTTATACAATTTCGAGAGCAGTGAAAACAACTGAGGAAGATATTGTTGAAAAACAATCTCCTCTAGTGAAGATTTCTATTTCCTTAATCTGTATTATTACCTTGTTTTGTTTATATAATACAAAATTACTATTTTTTTGCTTTCGACTTCTATTTATCTTATCATTTTAAATATCTATAAAATACTATTATTTATTCAATGTATTCAAAGGAAATATATAATAATAAATCGTAATTTATGTTAAATTTATGTTAACGATAACAGACACAAGACCATATATTATTTTGATGGCTACGGCCAAGGTTACTATACTTATCTGAAATTAACACAACTATCTACTAGTTAAAGCAGTTGTTAAATGTATTTAAATTATCCTTAAAATTTAATATCATTCTAAGACAAATTATGAAAGTAACAGAATATTACATAAAGATGTCTTCTTTTCATAGCTTTTAGGGAAGCGTTTTACAAACTAAACAGGAAGAAAATAATACAGATCACGACATCGTTTTATTGACCATACAACACAATGGCAATCGCTGTGACATGTTACACGTTTCCACCTCTATATTTATTTCACAGTAGGTACGAATTGTCGTAATTGTCACATTGACATTAAAAATTTCAAACCAAGTTCGGAAAAAATAAACAAATAATTAATTAAATGCCTACTACGTTGTATACCCTCCAAGAAAAAGTGCAACTTGTAACATGGTACTTTCACAAAAGATTTAGGAACTCCATACGTAGAGTTGCGACATACCCCAAAGCAGATATTGGATCTGACAAAACCCTACATGGAGTAATTATATAACTAAATTGTTCCAAAATGACATGCAAGACACAAAGAGCAATATAAACCAAGAAGGACCTGATATTTTAAAATCTGAATTTCTTCATGTAATAAAATCAGTCAAAACCAAGAAAGCAACTGGACCAGACAACATCCCAACTGAATTCTTTAAAATAATATAGAAAGGCCACATTATTGCTCTATAGTAAAAGCTACAGTTAGAATGCAGTGTAGGTAAGATAGGCAATGTATTTCTACGGGAGAACGGCCGACCACGTTGCCGGTTTGCCCCAAGCGGCGCATCAGGACCGGAATCATAGCACTGGAATATACGCGCAAACAAGAATTGCCTACGGTTGTACAAAAGACTATCATTCTTGTTTCAACTAAAGCATGATTCAATCAACGATGTATAAATAAAAGAGTTACATTGTCGAATAACACGAAGAAAACTACTATAAAAAAAGTAAAATATAATAATATAATATAATATAATAAAAAACTTATTGTCGATAGCTTATCTATATTTATTAATTTTCAATAACTTCCATTGTAAATACATTCTTTAAACTTTTTTTCGTAGGCTGCTAAATGCCATGGGTTTTGCAAATGGTAAAAGAGGTCGAGATTCGATAATGATGGAAAGAAAAGATATCATATCCTGGAGATACAAGTAGCTTAGACAAATAAAAACATTGAGGAAGAAGGATAATGTAAACCTTGTTTATACCGATGAGTCTTAGATTAACGTCGGTGCTTCAGTCAAAAAGGAATGGAGGGACACAACGACCAAGAATCCACGAGATGCCTTCATAAAAAGGCTCTCTACTGGACTGAAAGCTCCAACCCAAAGAGGTCCTCGGTTTGTACTTCGTCATGCTGGAAGCGAAACTGGTTTTGTGGCATGGACGAAGTAGAGGAAAAAATCTTTGCGGTGGACAATTTGCAGGAAGATATTGAACCGGTTAAAAATAATATAGGAGATGATTCAGAGGTTGAGGACGATTTAGATACGGATTGCGAATAGTATTAATTAACGAGAAATATCTTTTTTTAGTCTAAATACTAAACATCAGTATCATGTCAGCTTTTGCCATTTTAAAGTACGCTAGATGTCTATCCTCGTTTAGAACACCAACGATATTCGTGTACAAATGTAACGCCCCAATCAAACTCCCCGCCTGGCAGTGTCCTCTAATCGAACAGGCTAGACGTAACTTGACGCTCCAAATGAACCACAACAAAGATATTAGGGTCTCCGAAACAAAATGAATGAGCTAATAAAGTACATTCGTTTACCAAATTCCCATCAGTAAACATGAGCACGTGTTGATATTCGCCGTCTCATTCGTCAAGAGGCTATTAAATATAATTTATTACCTTAAGTCAGACAGATTCTCATATTACAGATCCAAACTTGCCAGCATTTTAAATTCAAATTGTATCGTGTTGATTTTTAAGTAAATATATTGTGTTATATTTATGTTATAGTTATTGTTAAGTTATTTACTGGTCGTGTTATTTTTTAGAGTTTAGTTTAATTGTGATATAATGATTAAATTTCAAGAAATTCTTACACTAACAGTTTCAAAAGTAAATATTTTAAAAAATCATATGATACATAGGTCGTACATCAGTACGACCCTGTTTGGCTTACACGTGGTTCTATTGACGATTGGGAATTTGTAAAATGAATACGGTTTAGTCAATTATTTTTAAAATTTTTCTAAAACCTTCATTTAATTCTAATTTTTTCTAGATATGGCTGTGAACATTACGAATTGGATAAATCTAAACCGAAGGAGTATCAATGGTTTGATGTTATTGCGTTCTAATACTACTGAAATATTTATTTGAATAAAATAATTTTATTGAGATATAAATATGTATTATTATAAATAGGGATCTTTTTGGGATCTCTTAAATAGGGATGTTTGCATTTTTTTATTATTATTTATTTGTTAACGAGCAATTGACCAATTTAAATATAGTATTACAATATTATAGTACTAAACTATAAAATTTTAAAACCCTAATTTATTAGTCATAATATTTAAAACTGGCATAGACAAAAAAGAAACAAAACAAAAGCCAGGTCACAATTTAAAATCGATTAAACTAAATTATTCAGCTAGTAGCATCAAACAATCACGTGCAAGATATTAATTGCACTTTAAAAATACTTTGCTTTTCAACAAAGCAATCCAACCTGTCTGTCTAGGGGAGCCAGCCCAACAGTGAGACAGGTGACAGGTCCTACAGTGAGACACTGTTTCTCCCCCACTTATCACGCGACCGACTAGGTTTTCCATTGGTGAGCAGAAACCTTACATACCAACAAGTAATCGCCGACTACGCCGACAGTCACGACAGTGTTGAACACGCGGCTGGCAGAGATGCACGCGCCGTTTAAATTAATTTAATTTTCACGTGAGTAAGTAAATATTTTCAAGTTTTGTCAGTTTGCGTTTTCGGAAGTAAAAGAAAGTATTTTTGTGATCTGCCTAGGTTAAAGGTAAGTGTTTTTATGTAGATTACAAGAGTGGGATCATTTTTTCTCTATAAATTTTATTGTATAAGTGCGGTTACAAAATGGCTGCCGACTACACGTGCCTAACAGTGTCTTACAGTTGGGCAAATGTGACCAAATATTTTTTTGCAGGCTAATTATGGATCAAAAGAAAAGAAAAATTGAAAATTGCGCAGAGGAAACAATGAGAGAAGCAGTAAGTCTGGTCAGAGAAGGAGGATCTTTGAGAAAAGTAGCTGCTTTGAAAGATATACCATTTTAGACTTTGGCTAGATATGTTGAGAAAGCCAGAGACGTTGACGAAGTATTAGTCAAATACAGAGTCCCAACTACAGTATTAATGAAGTATTTACGTCCGCAGAAGAAGATTCCCTAGAAAACTATATCATAAGCTGCTCACGCATGTTTTATGAGTTGTCTGTTGACGATTGTAGAAAACTGGCCTATGCAATGGCAATCGAAAATAAAAAGAAAATTTCTGTCAAATGGCATGAAAGAAAAATAGCAGGCCTAAAATGGATGAGAGGTTTTCGCCAAAGACATGTTCGACTGTCGCCTCGCACTCCCGAAGGATGTAGTTTATTCCGTGCGACGTCATTTAATAGATATAATGTTTCAATTTTTTACCAAAATTTGAAGAATATATATTCAAGAACTGATGCATTTGCTGACGGAAGAAGAATCTACAATTTGGATGAGACTGCGACTACGACTGTTCAAAAATCAGCCAAGGTTGTTGCTGAGAAAGGGGTGAAGCAAGGTAAGAAGTGGGGAGAGAGGTACATTGGTTACCACTTGTTGCATCGTTAGTGTCACGGGACAATACCTACGACCAGCAATGGTTCTTCCTAGGGTGCATCTAAAGGAGCATATGCTACGAGGCTCCCCATCAGGAATGTTGGGGCATGCTACTCCAAGTGGGTGGATGAATGCTGATCTTTTTTTAGAAGTAATGAAGCATTTTATAAAATATTCTAACAGCTCTAAAGAAAATCCATCACTTTTATCCTATGACAATCATGAAAGTCATCTTAGTATTCGTGTCCTTAATTTGGCCAAAGACAACGGAGTAATAATTCTAACATCCTCATTTCACAAATAAGATGCAATCACTAGATGTGGGGGCATTCTCAACATGTTATAATGAATGTGAAGATACCTGAATGATGCAACATCCAGGTAAGTCTTTCACCATATATGAGGTAGCTGAGTGCGTCGGCTTTGCTCATGAAAAATCTCTCACACCGAGCAATATTATAAATTCATTCAAAAAGTGTGGTATATATCCATACGATGCCAATGTCTTCACAGATATAGACTTTCTACCAAGCGCTGTTACCGTTCGCGATTTAAAAGATGATATTGTTTTGAAGCTATTTTCTTGTGGCATTTTAAAGTAATTACTATTTAAATGGGAATAAGCCACAATTAAAGGTTAAAGTACGTTTATTGACGTTTCAATTTCCACTTCGGAAATCGTTCTCAAAATAAAAGCACTAAGCCTGGTTTGCCTAAAAGGGACATGGACGTTAATTTTTTCTAACAGTTGAGGACTGAAACTATGGAAGTGCAATAGATTGTACAGTATAGTTAGATTCTTGTACATGCGTCTTACCTGAAGAGTTGTGATGTTGAGAGAACTTTCAATGTTGGAGTAATTGATTTCGTCAGCTGTATGGTGATCCTTAAATGAAATAAATCTTCTTGGAATTTATGTTGAACTCTCTCAATACCCTGAATATGAACATTATTATTATATGCTCATCTGTCTGGGGATCAGACAGATGAGCAGTAATCCAGGTAAGGTCTCATTAGTGAAAAGTATAATAATTTAATGGAAGGGATATTAATAAAATCTTTAGCATAGCGTTTGAACTGACTTTGAAATAGTCATTGATATATGTGTAATATGAATGATAAAGTGGAATCAAGGACAACACCTAAATCTATAACTTGGGCTACAGACTCTAAAGGACAACCTTTTATAGTGAATATTTGGATGGTAGGGTTTCTGTTACGACTAAAGACCATTAACTGGATCTTTTTAACATTGAGTTCCATACCATTTATTTCACACCAGTGGTTCAAATCCACTTGTAGGTCGTGGTAATCATAGATATTCATGATCTTCTTATAAAGTTTTAAATCATCCGCGAACATGAGAGTGTGAATAGACAAAACAGGAGACAACATCATTCCCATAGATATTAAAGAAATATTAGTAAGATAAGACTTATTAATTACTTTATGGTTTACACGCTCAAACGCCTTTATAAAGTCCGTATACACAGCATTAACTTCAGTATCTTGCTCCAAAGATTCCAAAATAAAATCAGTGAAAGTTAATAGATTAAGCTCAGTTGACCGGTGACAAATAAATCCAAATTGTTGGTCTGTAAAATAGCATTTTAATAAACACCTAAATGCTCACAAACAAGGTTCTCGAATACGACTAAGTATACTGATGGGTCTGTAATTGTTAACCTGAGAGTTATCTCCAGACTTAAGTATGGAAGTGATAAAGGTTTTTCCAACAGGCTGGAAATATCTCACTCTTTAATGAAAGATTAAAAATTTGAAAAAGGTGTCTGGAAAATAAAAAACTACAGTATTTAATAAGGGATGGTGGTAGCTCATCAGGATCTGGTCCCTTGTGGATATCTAGACAGTTTTTCATAAATCGCTGAAATAGGTATACTAAATTTTGATAAATTGATGCCACTAGAAGCCAAAATATCCTGCAAAACAGTCTCGATCACTATACGTTTTTAAAAAGTATTCAGTAAACAAATTAACAATATCTGTACCAGTGGAACCAGTGATAGTATTATAGTGTACAACTGCTGGTACGTTAGGTTTGCTATTTTTATTACCAACAAATTTCCAAAAAAAATTAATATTGTCCTTAAGAGACGATTCAGTTAAAATGCAATGTAATCTCGATACCATTTTAGGCGTTTACATTGAGCCCTTGATGCAGAAAACTCATTAAAAAGCGTGGGGATTGAGGTCTAAGATATTCTTTGTAAACTTTTTTTCTGAATAATTTTAACTTTGAGATCTGGAGAAAACCAAGCCAGAAATTTTTTTTTGTATGTAGATGCCATGATATTTTATGAGCACTTTTTTATGTTTACTTCAAAATCTATCCAGAATAAGCTAAGATCTGTTATCACTTACCTTTTTATCAATACTATTTCTATTCCTTTTCTTTACGTGCCATCTCTGCAACGGAGGTTGGCAATAATCATGACTATTACGATCTTAGATGCTGCCGCTCTGAATAGTTCGATTGATGTGCATCCGTACCATTCCCTCAAGTTACGCAACCATGAGATTCTTCTACTTCCTACACTTCTCTTGCCCTGGATTTTCCCTTGTATAATTAATTAAAGTATGTTGTATCTTTCATTACGCATAACATGCCTCAGGTATTGCAGCTTTCGTGTCTTGATGGTTTCTAATATATCCATTTTTTTGTTGACTCTTCTCATGACTTCGTTGTTTGTTACATGCTCGGTCCATGATATCTTCACGATTCTTCTATACACCCACAGTTCAAATGCTTCCAACTTTTTAGTGGTCAACGCGTAGAGTGTCCATGCTTCTGTCCCGTAAAGCAGAGTCGAGAAAATATAAGACCTTGCCAGCCAACTTTCAAGTCTAATTCCAGTTCTATTGCACAAAGTACCTTTCTCATTTTATTGAAGTTTGTTCGTGCTTTCTTTATTCGAACTTCTTGATTTCTTTGGAGTAATCGTTTGTGTGATTAATTATTGTGCCAAGATAATTGTAGTTTTCAACTTGTTCTAAAGTTTTACCTGAATTGTCAGACTTTCATCATTATTTTGGGTTTTTGATATCCTCATAAATTTAGTTTTCTTGGTCTTCTTCTTAGTTTAGTTTTAGAGATTGTCTGCTATTATGATAGTATCGTCCGCATATCTAATGTTGTTAATGGGTGTGCCATTGACCTTTATTCCTCCTGTTTCTCCCTCAAGAGCTCTTATCATAATTTCTTCAAAGTATGAATTGAATAGTGCTGACAATACACAACCTTGTCGCACTCCTCTTTTAATTTCGAACTCTACTGATGTGTGTTTATTAACGCGTATGTGTGCCTGCTGTTTATAATATAGATTTGTTATAATTCGAAGGTCATTGTATTTTAATTGTTTCGATTTGAGGACGTCCATTAGCTCTTTGTGGCAGACTTTATCGAAAGCCTTGTTGTAATCTATGAAATAGACGTACATATCTTGGTTCACATCCAAGCATCTCTGGATTAGTACGTTGAATGCAAAGAGAGCTTCACGGGTACCTACGCCTCTACGGAATCCAAATTGGGCTTCTTCAATGTCCATATCAAGTATTTGGTAAATGCGTTTATGGATGATCTTTAAAAACATTTTAAGTGTGTGAGACATCAGGCTTATGGTGCGGTGGTCGGTGCATTCTCTAGCATTTTTCTTTTTTGGGAGACAAATAAATGTTGAGGTCAACCATTCGTTGGGTATGTCACTCGACTGATAAATTTCATTAAAGAGCTTTAAGAGGACACCCATATACTCATTTTCTATTATTTTAAGAGGGCTTTTTAAGGGCTGTTTCCGTTTCTGGTGTTCTTTAGTGCATACAATATTTCTTCCTTTAAAATTTCTATACTTGTTTCTCTGTCCTCGAACGATATGTCTTGTAGGTTTCCTCTTTCGTCGTCGAAGAGCTCTTCTATATATTATTTCCATCGTTTTAGCTTTTCGTCAGTCGTTATCATAGAATTTCCATTTTTATCTAAGAGTTGTGTTGTGGTTTCTTTTTTGCAGCCCTGCCATTTCTTTAACCTTTATATGTAGGTTAAATACGTCGTATTTGTTCTGAAGATCTTTTATCTCTTTACATTTTTACTCATAGTAAGTACTATTTCTGGTGAACGAGAAATCCTTCAACTATATTACGAGAAGGATAATTTCAAATCAATATTGATTAATGTACTTTTGGGTAAAAATCAATGCAATAACTCAGTAAAAGTATAACCATTTATTTACAAACAATACAAAATGTACATACTTGACTACTTAAGTCTTTTAAAAACACGTACAAAAATAGACGTAGGTTCAAAATATTACAATCAACAAAGAGATCATAAATACACATTAAAAAATACTTTCTAGATTAAAATCAATTATACATTTTATTCAGACTTATAAATCAAATCCAGAAAATAGTCAATTTGTACAAAAATAAACATAAAATAAAGTATACTGTTGTAGAATTTCTTATGGGAATAATTTCGCATAAAAAGAAAAATGAAAACTTTAACTCAAGACAAAAATATAAGAATTTATAATCTAAGGATCCCGTTATACAAGCGCTAATGTCGCCGCATTAGTAGCGCCGCTTCAGCGTCGGCGCAACCAAGAAGTTGCGCATACGAATGACATTGCCGTCGGAGAGTCCTCGTTATGCCGACGGCAAACATTGCTAGCGCAGCCGGTCTCGTTAATAACGCGCATCAAGTTATACGTAGCGCTGTCAATGCGGACACAGTTATCCCCACGCGACGCAAGTACAGTCACGTATAACTTATTAAGCGAAAATTTGGAGCCGTTTTCCGCAGCAACCACGCGACGACAACAGCGCTCGTATAATAGGTTCCTAAAAGTTTTAAAACTAAGAGACAACTTGAGCTAAGTTTTGTTTTGTTCTAGACCAGGGATAAACTACTTAAAACTTGATGAAAGATAACCAATCACCTGATTGGTTATCTTGAACCAATGATTCGGTATAAATTTCTGGGCACAGGAACTTTTTTATTAAATAAAAAAGAAATTTTCATGTTTATCGGATCGCAAAACAAAGGGTACGAAAAAAATATTTGGATAGCTCACTAGCAGAGATAATCGTCCACCTGCGTTTCAGGCTTTTCGAGGTGACTGTTAATTGAGGAGTCAGGGGAAAAATAATCATAGTCCACTTTTGGTCGAAATTGAGAAGACGAAGTTTCCTAGAGATGAATACATATTACTTTCGGATGGTACGGAGTAAAAGAGAAAAACATTTACAGTCCTTTTATTACAAAATGTTAAATGAAACAGTGTACACTGGGAAGAACCCTAGTGCGCGCGCTGCGAGGGAATAACCATCAGGGTCCGAAGGTCTGTCTCAACAAGTCGGGTGCAACATTTCTGTGATTCTCTTTCTTAGTTTAGAGACTTCGTTCGTGTGTTCTAGTTTGTCAGTTGATTCTGTTTGAACAATAGTAAAGTAGTGAGTACATACTGCTTAAAATGGAAAGTAGTAGCGATTATAGTGATGTAGATGTGGGGTCTGCTACTAAAAAAAGAAGAAAAACAGGCCATGATCGTGACGTTATGAAACTTCTGAGAGCCACCACTCATGAGGTAGGGCCAGATTGCAAGTGCCACTGTTTTCGTTGTTTTGGGAACGTCAATGAAGCCGAAAGGCGACGCATTTTGACTCAATTCAATGAACTTTATTACTACGACGAGCAGAATCGGTATTTAGGTGGTCTGATAACCTTTCTTCCAGTTATGCGTCGACAAATTCGAGTGGGTATAGGGACACCTAATCTTGCTTTTTATTCTTATCGTATTAGGAGTGGTCCTGATGGGGACTTTCGTGATATGCAAGTATATTTCAAAGCATTCTTATCCATTCATGGAATTTCTGCTTTCCGAGTGCAAAGAATTCAAGAATCACTGGCCTCAACCGGCACTGTACCATTAGACGTTAGATTAAAACACGGAAATAGGTCCCACAACATTTCTGAAGATACTATCGTTAAAGTGAAAAAATTTATTGGTTCCTTGAAAGGAAGAAATCGCATTACTCCTGGAAAAAAGTAAGAAAACTTATCTCCCTGAAAAACTCAACATAACTAAGTTACATACTATGTCCCGATAATCCCGATAATAAATTATCGTATGACAAGTTTAGCGAAATTTTGAAACAAAGTTTAATATTGCATTCGGTTTTTCTAGGAAAAACACCTGTAGCTACTGTGATATTATAAACGCGGAAATATCTGCTCTTTCGCAGAAATTAGATGCCAGCAGCGATGAATATAAATCCCAAATCTTGGAGAAATTACAAGAAAAAAAAAAACAACGAGAAACAACTTCATATTGCGAGAAGTGAAAAATTTTATTCTGCGAAAAGAAAATATCAAAAATTGTCGTCAAAAGCAATCGATACCAAAGCCATAACCATAGACTTCAAAAAAAATTTCCAACTCCTAATGTGACATCAAACAATTTCTACTATAAACGGCAACTTCATTTTGCAAGCTTTAATGTACATGTATTGGTCGATTCTACCTCTGTTTTCTATATTTATGACGAATCGGCAGCAAAAAAGGGGGATGGCGATGTGTGTTCGATGATTCATCACTTTGGGTATAACGTACTGTCATCTCAGGTTCAAAATTTATTATTTTGCGACTCTTGTGGAGGGCAAAATAAACATTACACAGTTTTTCGGTTCCTTCATTATCTAGTTCAGACAGAAGCACATTTTGAGTTTGTGAAAGTAATTTTCCCCTTAAGGGGACATAGTGCGGCCGGGACATGAGTTTAATTAACGACAAAGCTTATACAAAAACTCCGGATGAAGCAGCAGAGTGAAACCGAAACCGTTTTAAGTGGTGGATTGTGGGAAAGATATCAAATTTCTGAATTGGACTAAGCATTTCTCCAACAAGTATCCCAAGCAATGCCCAATGCCTACGAGACGGATTCGAATGTTGGAAAAATACCCCTCAATTTATCTTTCACAAGAATACCTATTCTGGGTTATTTGCAAACTCGCTGTTTTAATGCAAAGTTAAACGAAACCCGAAAAGAAATTTAGGGAAAGCATCACAACTCCGGAAGTTACTAGCCACAATCATCCCGAAGCTTTGTAGGACGGCCCACTTCAGGTCAAAGCTGCTAAGTTACAAGATCTTCGCCACTTGACCAAATATTTGGAAAACGTAAACTCTAGAAAGTTCTACACTGATTTTCAAGGTACTGAACAGGAGAAAAGTTCGGAAGAAGAAACATTTTGTGACGCAGAAGCTTGAAGGTACTGGGGAAGAATGTTCATGTTCAATGTTTCGCAAATAAAATATTTTTTTGTCTTCTCTTGATTTTTCCTATGTAAACATGTCAACGTACCACTGAAAAAATTTACCGATTTATACGGTTGAGTTAAAACAATTTGTTTTAATTTGAAACATTAAATTTCGATTTACATGAAAACTGTGTTTGTGGACTCCCTGGCTTTGTTATTCCCCCTGGCTCCTCAATTGTTAAGTGGATAGTTCACGTGATACCTATATCTTTTGAGCGGCCCAATTGTAGTTCGGTAGAGTGGAGCCACAAGAATTTATAAGTTGAAGGTAAGAATTTATAAGTTGAAGGTAAGAATTTATAAGTTGAAGGTAAGAATTCTAAGCTAGCAAAACACAAGAGTCTCATCTTTGTCATTCACGTGGGTAATTCCAATCTGGCGTGAGCACATTGCAAGGAATGGACTCGGTATCATTTTAGTAGGCTGGAGTGAAATAAATAACCTATATCGAAATTAACGATCATTAGCAGTGTCGCGTTAATGCAAAGTCCTAAAACACCGAATAACAAAAGTATCAGATAGATATAAAATATCAGATATTGTTATTAGATCGTTATAATGCTCAACGACAGATATAGCTTACAAATAATTGAAGCTTATGCTCCTACCTGCATGTATGATGATGAAACTATAGTGTATTTTTATGTATGAGAGAGTAATAAAACAATAAATTATCTATGCAAATCCCTAAACTGTTGATACGGGTGACTCAATGAAAAACAGATATTTGTCAACAAGTTTACTGAAGTATATAGGAAAACAATTTTAAATTGACTATGACCACCAGGTATAAAGGTTGGAGCAGAATATAATACAATAGTTGTGAGCGTTACTAATCCCTAAATAAGGTTGTCAGTGTCGGAGTGATGGAGGTTAACAGGTACTAATGAATTTGCAAGAAATGTAAGATGTTTATTTTATTGGTTATATATAACCAATAAAAGTTTAATAAGTACCTACCTATTTGCAAAATAAAGTTTAATTCTTTAGATAAAATAAAACGTTTTATTTTATCTGAAATGAGTGCATTCCACGAAGTAAGGGTTTCAACAATCAAACATTTAATTCTTTAATTCCAGGAATCTACGACAGTAATTGACTAGATAATTACCTTCTAAACTTATTCCACAGAAAATGTGATAGTGGGTTTTTCCATTTTGTAGGAAGGTCCAAGTGGCGTATTCAAAATTCTTAACAGTTCACTAAAAGTAGGTACTTCAGTTGCAAGGTGCAGTTTATTGTGTATACTAGTGTTATGGAAAATTTGGAAGTGCCGTGTACACGCCGAAAAATTGGTCCTTTAACAGTTAATGAAAAAACATTAATATTTAATTGTTTTAAATCATTTACAGACAAACGTTTATGTGAAAGTGTTGATGAGACCGTTGAGTTAGTTAGCAGTACACTTGGTGTTGGGAAATCTACGATTTACAGAGTTATTAAAGAAGAGAAATGTGGTAGTTTTCAAATGCCACGTAATGCTCCAGGGAAACCAAAATTTCAAATAGAATATCATTTTAAAAAAGGACTTCGACGGAAAGTGCATGAATTCTTCTTTAGACAAGAATTTCCAACATTTGATAAAGTTCTTGTCTCAGTTCGAGATGATAAGGATTACCCAGAAATGAGTCGAAGTACGTTATGGAAACTTTTAAAAGAAATAGGCTTCCGCTGGAAAAAGAATCCCAGAAAGTCTATTTTATTAGAAAGAAGCGATATTGTCATATGGAGAAGACATTTTCTAAGAACCATAAAGGAAATGAGAAACCAAAAAAGAAAAATATTTTATCTTGATGAAACATGGATCAACGAGGGTCATACACCAAATAAATTTTGGCAGGATGAAACTGTTACAAGTCAAAGGCACACTTTTGTAAATAACTTATCTACTGGTTTAAACCCACCATCAGGAATGGGACGCAGGCTGATAATAGTACACATTGGCAGTTCAGACGGTTTTGTTGAAGGTGGTTTATTAACTTTTGAATCAACTCGTACCGGTGACTACCATGAAGACATGAACGCTGATGTCTTTCAAGAATGGTTCGAACAAATGATAGATCTTCTTCCTAAGAACTGTGTAATAGTAATGGATAATGCAAGTTATCACTCCAGACTTATAGAAGGACTGCCCACAACCAAGTGGTTAAAAAAAGACTTGCAGAATTGGCTGAGTTCAAAAAATATTACGTACCATCCCGGATCTATAAGAAAGGAACTTTATTCGTTGTGTGCCCTTCATAAAGAAAAATTTAAAAAATACGAAATTGATGAAATTGCCAAAAATCGTGGAATGACAGTACTTAGATCCCCACCATATCATTGTGAATTAAACCCGATTGAACTGGTATGGGCACAGATAAAGAGTGAAGTTTCAAGAAAAAATACCACTTTTAAAATTCATGATGTTAAACAGTTGTTTTTGGAGGCCGTAAATAATGTAAAACCTGAAAACTGGGAAAAGGCAGTAAATCACACTATTAAAGAAGAGAAAAAAATGTGGAAGCTGGACAATATTACTGATAAAATGATCGAGCCAGTTATTATAAATCTTGGTTCTGAAAGTTCATCTTCTGAATCTGATTTGGATTTGTAACAAGTAGCTGTAAGTTTTATATTAATATTTTTATTCATCTATTTAACATACCTTAGACGGTTTTAAAAACTCTTTTTCTCTTTTGTAATTTTTAAAAATTAAAAAAAATGTGAATTTTTTAAAACCCTTTTTAATGTAAGCCAGTCAGTTCTAATATAGTGTGTGATAAAACTTTTGTTTACATACACATAACACTTTATAACACTGAAATAATTCATTTATTTTTTACAATTATTCAAAGTAATTTTTCAATTAATCTTGAGCACGCCCATGGAGTGGTCGGAGGTACCAGTTAAAATTATGCTAATTACTCTCTCGTTCATAAAAATAAACTATAGAGCAACTATACAAACACATAATAAATTCAAGATTGATGTGGTATGTACGTCGTAGTAATGGAAGATTTTTAATTCAAAAATAGTCAATTAAACGGACGAGAATACTTGGACTGGTAATAGGAAAACCTCTTAAGAGGTGAAACTAGCTACAATAGACCTCTTAAGTCGAGTGGTTAAGCGCCCAATCATACTGAACCTAACCTAAGAGGTGAAACTGTATTAAACTACTGCCGAAGGAAGAAATTATGTATGAATACCTTTTTTCCAAAAGTTTAAACAGAAAATGGACTTGAAAAAGACATGAAAGCAGGTCAAAAAAGGATACGTCAGAGTGTTATGATCTTAAATGTTTAGATACAGAATGGTCCGAACAAGTATAACTATACACAAAATTGGAGAGAGAAAATGGTATTTCATAATCGAGGATACCGTATAGTAGAAGCGCTAGAAGTAAATATGAGATAAATTTCAGCGTACCTTCAACTTACAAATTGAAAGAGACAATACTCTTGAAATAAAAATACCTTACAATTGAAAGGACATAAATACAGTTTACAAATGTTTTCCGTAAATGCAGAATTTGGCCGATTAATTCTCTGGTCATCATAGATTCAGATTTTATTGGAATCTGGCATCAAGAATAACCCTCTAGCGTTTCCTTCAATTCTAAAATGGATAGATTGATATTTGATTTAGAATATGAACGTTTCCCAAAGGTCATCGTAAGTAACGCTATTTTAGCTTCCTGTGAAGATATCATTGATAGTGTTCATATTTCATTATTTCTATTACCCAATCAAAATCTTTCTTAACCTAAAACACATAAGACCGTTTCCAAAACTTTCAGTAAAGCCAAAAAAAATTACGCACACAAGGTCTGTTAAACATGTATACCTACTAACTTTATTTGGTATTGAATGAGAGTACTAAATCAGTCAAGTGGCCAATCCTGAGGCGTACAGTTTATTAAAATATTGTTTACAACTCGTCGGGTTAGTGCTTATTTGTTCCATACCACATTTTCTACTTTTTCGGGTTAGAAGTTGTAATGAAACATTGCCAACATAATAATGTATGTAATTTGGCCCTGATAACTCTAACAGCCAAGACTGTTCTGTAATACCTTTGTAACTTTGTGCCATATGATTATTTTATGGGTTATTTCAGTGCTTAAGTGTTCCATATGCAAAGGCCAATAGGAAGCCAGTATTTAACACGCGCATTTGATGCCTCGGTGCTTGTTTGTGCCATGCCAGTGTTATATGCAGTGAGTTGAGGTTAACGTGTCTTACTTCTTGTATGGTGGCGACTGGATGTGATAAATAAAAGTATAAAACGGATAACATAAAATAAAAGTATAACAGTGATTCAAGTTCAACTTCTTTTGATGGAAACAGACAAAATACAGAGAGTTCTACAAAACTGGTATCAGAATGTGCCGAAAAATGTAGAGAAGAAAGCTCAGCAGAAAATAACATGGAAAATCCAGATGTCCAAGCAAACAACAAGAAGACTTCTAAAAAAACAAGAAAGCGATAGATAAATCCTGAGAACTGGACTAGAAATGTGAAAAAAGTTCAGCGAGAACATGTGCTTCAATATAAGCACGAAAAAGAAGTTGACCATACACCAAGGCAATGTCAATCCAAGTGTTTGAAAACTTGTACCTATCAATGGATAGGAAGTTATATTTAAAAACTTTTGGCAACTAAGTGATAGCCAAAAATAAGCATTTTATTTAAAATTTGTAAAAAAATTCACCAAAACGAAGGTATGTGAAAACAGAAAATATTTCGGACTGCCAGAAACAAAATTCGTTTCAATATTACCTTGAGGTTTTAAATAAGCAAATTAGAGTATGTAGGGAATTTTTTTTAACTACTTTAAACATTAGTAAACAGAGAATTTATTATTTCTTTAAAAAACACTATAAGGATAACTCAGGGATTGCTCGGACTCCTTTGAAAGGAGAATACGTAAAGAAAGTCTTACCATTGGAAGCTGTAGATGGGGTACGAAAACATATTGAGGCATTCCCCCATATAGAGATTCATTACTGTCGATCAGATCGTGTTAGATTGTATTTAGATCCGTGTCTCTCTATTGAAAAAATGTATCGACTATACCTAGAAAGTGACTTCAGTAATTTTTCTGTTAAATCACATAAGTATAGAGAAATTTTTACAAGAGAATATAATTTGGTTTTTTTCTACCAAAAATGGATAGATGTGATATCTGCGAGAAATACAAAGTAATTGAAAATAAAACTAAAGAAAATAAAAAACAATATGATTTTCACATAAAAAAAAATCGAAGGAAAAATAGAAAGAGACTTTGATAGAAACGCCTACAAATTTGACCAGTCTACTGCTGTTTTATGCTTTGATATGCAAAATGTTTTTGCTCTACCAAAAGTTGAAGTGTCAATTTTTTTTTATAAAAAAAAGTTTTCAGTATATAATTTAACTGTTCACTGCTCCACAGGTAAAATTACTTACTGTGATCTATTGGATAAAGCCATTTCAGGCCGTAATGGTAATCACATTGCCAGTGCTCTTATAAAACTATTAAACACAATTTCAGAAACAAATCCTAATGTAAATAAGATTATATTATGGTCGGATTCTTGTGACACCAAAACCGCAATTCACACATGGTCTTAGCTATAAAGTATTTCTTACATATCAATAATCGCATTAATACAGTTGAACAAAAATTTTCACAGCCCGGACATAGTTTAATTCAAGAAATCGACTCTGTTCACAGTAAAATAGAAAAGTATTTAAAACATAGGACAATATACAGCCCTGTTTCACTCTTAAGACACCTCGTAAATATACCCCCCGGTAAAGCACCTCTCAAGGTGCTGAACCTAAAAAAAGAAGATTTTTTAAATTTTCAAACAGTAAGCCAAACTCTAAATTTTAAAGATCTGCCTTTTACTAAAGTTTAACAAATTAACTATAAAAAAGATGACCCCTTGCATATTAGTTTTAAATGTGAGTTTAATAAAAATGACAATGTTACTTTTATTAGAATTAATAAACATAATACACGCGGCTCTGCTAAAAAACAGGGCAAAAACGATCATAATATTATTATTAACTTTTCCATGGTAAAGGTTATTACCGAAAAACCTACAGTCGACGCTAAAAAAATAAAGTATATCGTGTCTATGTTTGCCTACATGCCTGAGTTTGACAAAATATTGTACAGAACAATATTTTCTTCACTAAATAAATGATTTTATTTCTTCCAACTGCAATTATTTGTTTCAATTACGTTATGAGTAGGTACCTACGAAGAATATTTAACTTTTATTTACTGTTTGTTTCACATACACATGTTTTAATTATTAATAAATTTTAAAAGCAAAAAGGAGTTTTCTTTTTGATGTACCCTTGTATTTTTTTAAAGTTGCAGTAAAATAAGATTAGAAATAATGTAATAAACTGTGATCTAACTGTAGAAATGATACATATAAGATATATAGAAACGCAAACTAAAATATTTTACTTAAAACGTTATAAAATAATTCAGTTTTGTACTTCATTACATATGGAACAAATGTGCAAATTCCTGTACTAATTTTACTTTTTGTTCCATAAGCAAAGGTTTTTATTTTTTTTTTCAAATTTAAAAAGAGTCAGTAAAAATTTGAAGGCATAATCCAACACACCATTTTAAATATTCTATTTAGAATTAACATCATTTTCCTGAGTTTTAAAATAAACGAGTAAATATTACCAAAATATTTAAATGTAAATATCTCAAAATGAGAATTTGGCATATGGAACAAATAAGTACTAGCCCGACGAACTAATATCCACTATAACTGCAGAACTAAATAATAAACTGACTAATTCAGAATAAAAGTGACGAAATAAAATATTTCTTATGAAAAATTTCTGCTGTTTCTTCTTCTGTATAAAAAAATAATAATAAACTGATCATTATCCTCATTTTATATATATGTTACAAAGCAATGTCCGAACTTGGACAATCCTAGCATTGTACGGAAAATCTTATCCACTTCTAGCATTGTACCCCTTTACTGTACAATCTCCGAAATATGCATAGTCGTCGGATTTTGTAAAAAAGAATTGCTGTACAATGTTCGAATTTCAATAAGAAGTCACGCGTCAAATTTTGGGAGAATATGACAGATATCGATTCATATCGATTTTTACGATTATTCGTAATATCCATTTGTTATGAAAGACAAACAAATATCAATGAGGTTATAAATCCATCACTAATTAGGGCCTCTGACTTCTGGATTGTAGAATTAAATAATTTTAAATTCACATCATACACATCTCTTGAAAATCTGAAATGTTTCACAAACGTCTTCCCTGTATTATAGTAATGTATCTATCTCTTGAAGCTTTGAAATGTTTCACTAATATTATAACTCTACTGTAGAACAATATCTTCTTATTATTTATATTTTAGTTTGACACAGCATTTTATCACATTGTCGATTCGATGGTTCCTTGAAACGATGCCAGCGTGCGTAGCGGCGAAATATGACAAAATCTTTTTACGCATAAATTTTATCAAAAATGGGTGCAAATACATGTTGCGTGTTTAATTGTGCTAATAATAGCAAAAATAGTGAGTGTAGTTTTTATAGGTTTCCAAAGATTACATATAAATTAGAGAAAAGAAAAAGATGGATTCGTGCTATTAATATGAAAAAGTAAATAACACATTTTTATGCAATTGAAATAGGAAAAATTTAAATAATTTATCTTAAATGATATTTCATAAGGCTTCAAGCTAACTGCAGCTTACCTGATGATTAAACTTTTATATCATAACTGTTACTATTATTGTTTTTAATTACATGCTCTTCCACATGAAAAACTTGATTTGCCAGTACTAGATTTTCCCTTTCTTTTCTGTTTGAGGTTGAAAAGATAAATTATGATCAATTTTTAGAAACCCAGTTTTTAATAATACGTTTATTTTGTACAATAACTGAAAGAATATACTTAAAAAACTAATTTTTAATAATTGTCAATTTCGTAAGTATTTAACATATGTTTAACCTCAAGTTGGGAGGTCCAAAACTGTCAGATGAAGGCGGTAGGTGTCGCGTCAGTCACGCACGAAGCGAATATAAATAGAAAATATAGAAATATCAAAGAATTAACAGGAAATGTTCGATTTTTGGTGTGTCGATTGTCAATAATAATCGATTCGAATCGATGCATCGATTCGCGATGAGCGCTTCGATAATCATTTTTAATTTTGATAATTTCCGACTTGGTACAGTTTGCGAATTCAATGCTAGAAGTGGACAATAATTTCTTTACAATGCTAGGATTGTCCAATTTCGGGCTTTGCTCGTAGCATATGTTTCTTTACATATACATATATACACTTCACCAAGAAATTAACGCACCACTTTGAAATTAAAATTTTTATTAGCGTTAATAAAAATTTCCATTGTAATGTTATATATTGTAAGCCCATTGTATATGCTATTCGTACACTCTATATTGATTGACTGTGTTTTATCGCTATAGTTTTTTTGCAACAAAATAAAAAGAAGCAAAAAATGTACTAATTCTATAAATATACTAATTTCCAGGTGTTCAGAATTTTATTCGGCTACTGTTTAATTGTTCATTATTGTTAATTGTGTTTATTATGGAGCGTCAATCACGTAATGTAACCCGAGATGAATGTGCCCAAGCAGTGATACTGTCGGAAGAAGGTTGGAGTTACCGAAGAATTGGTCGTCGGTTTAATGTGTCAAACACATCCGTCTCACGGGTGTTAGAGAAATTCTTCGAAACAGGGGATCATACTCGCAAACCAGGGCAAGGACGAAACCGGGTAACTACCCCTATTCAAGATCGGTTTTTAAGAATTTCTGCTCTTCGACAACGTTTTGTAACACATCGAAGTCTACAAATTCAGCTTCGAGACGTGCGTGCTATACAAATTAGTACTGAAACTGTTCGCCAGCGACTTAGGGAATACAACTTAACACCTAGGATTGCCGCCCGAGGTCCTCTATTAACTGCAGAGTATCGAAGGGGGAGACTACATTTTGCCAGAGAACACGTTAATTGGTTAGAGGCTAAATGTGAACGAGTGCTATTTACAATAACGACAGACGTGTTGCGACGACCGAACGAACGATATGCTTAGTGTAACATCTCACACACCACATTTTTTGGTGGAGGATCTGTTATGGTGTGAGGTGGTATTCCTTTGACCGCACGTACGGACCTAGTGGTCATACAAAATGGAACTGTTATATATCGGTGAAAATTTCTTACTAATGCAACATAATGTCAGACCTCAAGAGGTAGAAATTAACACTATGGAATGGCCAGCACATAGTCCGGATTTAAATCCGATTGAAAATCTCTGGCATATTCTTGGTAGGTGATTAAGAGCGGCACCGATCCAACCAAACAACTTAGAGGAAGTGGGAGAGAGGCTGATCCAGATTTGGAGAGAACTAGACTATGGCAAGCTCTGCTGAACAACTCCAATTACTGATAAACAAAAAAAAACAGTTTCTGTGAAAAATATGGACTAAAAATGAATATAAAAAAGACCAAATACATGATAATAACAAAGAAAACAAATATACCAACAAACATACATTTGGGAAATGTTCCGATAGAAAGGGTTGATAAATACAAATACTTAGGAACCTGGATTTCAGACAATAATGATCAAATAACCGAAATAAGAGCAAGAATAGAAATAGCAAGAAATGCGTTTGTAAAAATGAAAACAATTCTATGCAACAAAGACCTTAGATTAGAACTGAGAGTAAGAACACTGAGATGCTACGTGTTTTCGATACTGCAATATGGGCTTGAAAGCTGGACATTAAAGGAAGAACACATAAATAAGTTACAGTCCTTTGAAATGTGGTGTTACAGGAGGATGCTTAGAATAGCATGGACATAGAAGACACTGGGACACGTAATAAGACTGATAATACAGGGAAAGATAAGAGGAGGAAGGAGTATAGGAAGAAGGACAGTGTCATGGTTGAAGAATTTAAGGAACTGGTTTAAATGCAGTTCTATAGGACTCTTCAGAGCAGCAGTAGATAGAGTAAAGATAGTGATGATGATAGCCAACCTCCGGCATCGGGAGACGGCACTTAAAGAAGAAGACCAAAATGAAATATGGCAATTAATTTTAAGTATGGGCCAACGATGTGAGGCTGTTATACGTAGTAGAGGTGAAAACACTCGTTATTAAGACTTTTCATATTTTAGTTTACTTTTCTTATCATTATTTTTTTAGAATTTTCCGTTTTATTTTTATTTTCTCCTGTACTTCAACATTTCCTGATGATTTGACAAATTGTTATAATTACTAATAAAATGTAGAATAAATCTGGTGAAGTTTTATTTTTTATTCTTTGTCTGTTTACAAATAAAATTGATTTATTGAAGTGATGCGTTAATTTCTTGGAGAAGTGTATATATACATATAGAACAAGAAGAACAAGAACAACAAACAAAACTTACATCACTGATATTAGGTTTAGAAAACCTTTGATAAATTATTTAAATTTAACTTTTGGTAACATATGACCAAATTGTTTCAAAAAAGAAATTGAATTAAAGAATTGTTACAATCCGTATTGTATGTCGTAAACACAATTAACACTTTAAAAGTAAGCACAGAAAGAAAAGTCGAGAAAAAAGTCAATTAGTTTTAAAAGCCATATACAAAATTTCCCACTTTCAAAAAATCAACAAGTGACATGATATTTGAGTCCAATATTTAACACGGTAATTTCAATTAGGAACATACCGTAGTGGAACCACTAGTAGTGTCAGTTGACAATAATTATGATATAATACATTACCCGCTTAGCAAGTGTCAGGCCCCGCCTAAAAAACACTTAAGAAAACCTTAACCCAAAATCAAATACTGAATATGAAAGCAAACTGGCACCTTAATTCAGAAAACTGGCACAATGATGATCACAGAGTACTTTCCTGGAGTATTTTCCTGGATTAAGGTACCAGTTGGCTTCTTTCTGTCGTACTGGTCACATACCATTTTGCCACAGAAGAAGCAATTACATGTTTTTTATTTACCCTCTAAATTTTAACCCTTTGCTTTAAATTAAGTAGACTTATTTACTTATCAGAACTGACTGATGATGATCTGAGTGGATCAAAAACGTTTTGAGCCAACTAACATTTTTGGCATAATGACGGTATTGAATTCGGTTTCGCTAGGTAGAAATCGTTTGATTTCTCTTTTTGTTTTAATATTTTTGGATATTTTTTTACATTTAAATATATACTCAGTGACATTAGAAGTGTTGCACCCAGAAGGAATAATTTCTTGAACTTAACTTAATTTTTTGGCAACAGAATGACTATATTTAAAACATGCTATAACAATATCAATGTTTTATCTTTTCTACTTTTTGTGAAAATAAAGTTTTATCTTTAAATTTTTGGTGAAGAGACCGATTTGTAAAAACCGGTTCGTATAGAAATTTTTATTATTCGTCAGTCTAATTGTATTCAGTGTAAAAAAATGCCTCGAGTTTGAAGAGACCAAAATTACCACCATGTTAGCGATTTTGACAGGGGTGGAATTATTGCGTATAGAGGTATGGGTTTGTCGTATCGCGAAATTGGCCGTCGTGTTAATTGTACGGCAATAAGGGTTATGCGTGTCTGTCTTGTGTAGACAAACGACGGGAGAGGAATCCGAAGAAGACCAACTTGTCAACCGAGGCGTACCACAGAGCGTCAAGATAGGTGCTTTAGATTACTGTCTCTGCGAGACCGTTTTGCTACTCCGCGTCAAATTGCTGACCAATGGTTTGGAGTAGTAGGTAGACCTGTTAGTATGCGTACACTATACCGTCGCATTCGAGCCTTTGGACTGGTTTCATTCCGCCCACGACTAGTGCTTTCTTTGATTGCGGCCCAATGTCGTCAACGTTTGAATTGGTGCAGAGAACGGCAGCATTGGGTGGCAGAATGGCGTAATGTATCATTCAGCGATGAATCACGATTTTGTTTATGAATGCATGATGGTCGTAGGATGGTAAGACGTCGCCGTGGACAGCTACGAGATATCGAGTTTGCTGTTGAGAGGCATGTACACAGGACAGACAGTAATGGTTTGGGGGGCTATTGCCTATGGTAGCCGATCACCACTTGCGTTTATTCGAGGTAATATCACAGCTGCGCGTTATGTTAATGAGATTTTACAAACCACTTTACTGCCTTAACTCGACGGCCGTTGAGACGTTCTTTTTCAGCAAGACAACGCGCGCCTCCATATTGCTCGTCAAACTTTCTCCAAGAAGCTGGCGTTAATGTTTTGCCGTGAAAGGAGATATCTCATTTTGTTAATGCCTAGACGTATACAGGAGTGTATCCAGCTATGGGGTGGCCAAACACATTATTATTTTTTTGATTGCTTGTTAATAAAAATTCTTGACAACGTTATCGTTTCATTCTTGATGTAAATCTACCATGTGGCCAAAAAATTAAGTTCAGGAAATTATTCCTTCTGGGAGTAACACTTCTAATGTCACTGAGTATATTTACAACAAAAATATTTTATACTTTGTATTTTTAAATTGAAAATACTTATTCCAAGCTATCCCACGTTTAGGCACATTTAAAAAATGAGTTCTTGCATTTATGCCCTCTCCCCTTTGACACAAAAAAAACCAATTTAATAAATTTTTTGCAACAATTTTATTTTTACATTAAAGACCACGCTTTTTCCAACTTTGCCATATAATTGCCACCAATATTAAGCCGGTTGTATATCGAATAAAAATTAAAAAATTAAAAATTAAAAAAAAAAACCTAAAATTAAAGACAATCAAAAAGCCTTCCATTACAAAGAAATACGATAGACAAAAACTAAAAGAAGAAGAATTTAAACATCACTTTGAACAGACAATGCATGAAAAAATTCGAGACAACATCACACAAGTATACAATGTACCAACAGTCGAAGAAAGATGGGATAACATAAAGAATGGTATCATCGATACAGCAACGCAAAGTGAAACTGTCACTCATTATAAAAAGCAAGCGTGGATGAAAGATGAAATAATCGAAATGACGGACGAAAGAAGACAGCTTAAAAATAGAAATAACTCGGAGTATAAACGAAAGCATAATCTGATTCGAAGAAAAATCAGGGAAGCCAAAGAGTTATGGATGCGAGCAAAATGTGAGGAATTAGAAGAATTGCAACGAAAACATGACGAATTTAACACACATAAGAAAATAAAAGAAGTTACAGTACACAAAAGAAATACACCCATAACATTAACGAATAATGAAGGTCATGCACTATCCCTAGAAGACGAAGTAATAGAGGAATGGGAAAACTACATTAAAGCATTATTTAAGGATGATCGAGGATCACTACCTAACTTAAGTGCAAATACAGGACCATCAATCTTAAACGCTAAAGTGGAAAAAGCCATACACCAAGCCAAAAACAACAAAGCCAGTGGACCAGATCAAATATACAGCGAATGGCTAAAATTACTCTCAAATGACAATATAAAAGAACTCACTGTACTTTTCAATCAAATATATGATACTAGTGAAATTCCATCGGACTGGCTAAAATCGATCTTTATTCCTCTACCTAAGAAACCAAACGTTAAGAAATGTAGCGATTGTAGACTCATTAGTTTAATGAGCCATGCCGTTAAAATACTGTTGCATATTCTTCTAAACCGAATTAACAACAAGTGAGAAGAAATAATTAGTCAAGAGCAGTTCGGGTTCCGGAGATGCCTTGGAACTAGAGAAGCACTATTTTCTATGCAAACACTCCTTCAACGATGTTGGGAGGTAAGAAAACCCGTATATCTGTGCTTCATTGATTTTGAAAAGGCATTTGATCGCGTTCAGCATACCAGACTAATTACCGCCTTGCAGAGCATCCAACTAGATGAGAAAGACATCTTATTGCCAAACTTTACTGGAACCAAACAGCCATTATTAATACCAACAACAGAGAATCAAAGCCAATCAGTATTAAACGAGGCGTAAGACAAGGCTATCTCCCACCCTCTTTAACGTGTATTCTGAGAATCTATTTAGGGAAGCTTTAAAAGATCAAAAAGGAATTATCATAAGAGGAGAAATAATTAACAATATACGGTATGCCGACGATACTGTGATTCTAGCTGAAAACATCGACGATCTGCAGGAGCTAATCAATAGAGTTGACATGGAATGCACAAATTGGGGACTGTCGATAAATATCGATAAAACTAAATACATGGTGACCAGTAAAGTGGATATCGGCGCAACCCAACTGATATTAAACCAACAACCGCTGCAGAGAGTTCAGAGATTCAAATACCTTGGATGTTGGATTACCCAAAATCTAGACCCATCCTTCGAAATTCGATGTAGAATTGAACAGGCAAGAAACTCATTTCAAAAATTCAAGCCTCTATTATCCAATAACTCATTAAATTTGGAAATCCGTGAAAAGTTTACAAGATGTTACGTGTGGTCTGTACTTTTGTATGGATGTGAAACTTGGACTTTAAACGCCGATATCATGAATAAAATCGAGGCGTTTGAGATGTGGTTGTATCGAAGGATACTAAAAATTCCATGGACTAGCAGAACTAGAAACGAAGAAGTTCTTCGAAGAATGGGACATCAACGAACTCTATTAAATATTATTAAGAGGCGTAAACTAGAATATCTTGGACATATAATCAGAGGACCAAGATATGAGTTCCTTCGGCTAATTCTCAACGGTAAAATCGAAGGAAAGAAATGGATAGGACGGAAGAAACTCTCTTGGTTGAGGAATTTGCGGCAGTGGACAAGTTTGACAGCGGACCAATTGCTACATGTAGCGCAAGACCGAGATCAGTATAAAAATATTATAAGCATGGTAGTCGCCGACTTCCGTAGGGATATGGCACTCTGAGAAGAAGAATATCGAATAAAAAGCTATTGTTTTGAGACTATCGTCGTTATCGTGGCGCTGACCTCTCAGATATAGCAACTGAAGCTCAGAATCTCAGTTTCTTGAGTTGTAAAAACACATGATAGTCACGGACATTATGAAGCTGTATGAAGGATGATCAACTTGTTCCCAGACAAATGATGTAACGAACAAATCGTTACTGATCACCGAGGGCCTCCCACTTAGTTCCTAGTCTTAAACAAGCTTTCGACCATCTCTGAAACCGCCCAAATGGGCACCGTACCATCCCCCAAATTTTTTAGCAGTACCCACACCTACAGCGCCGGAATTTCCAAAAGGCATTTACTTAAAAATACGCATAGCGTATTTTTCTCATAAAAAAACGCGTCAACAAAAGCAAGAAAATGTAAATACCATTTTCTATTTGTTTCATTAAAAATATTTTGTTAAGATATCACTAATATCTTAGAAAAAAGACGATTTTTATAATTTTTTTTAGTCAAAATATAAATAGTCACTGAGAAAAGTTTTCCAAACTACACCACCGTACTCTACTCCATTTTTTCTTATTTTTGTTTTCCGTTGCTGTTGTTTGTTTCTAAATATTCACAGCTGTTTCATTAATGTCACTGACTTTGAAAAGTGTTCATAATCATGGAAAATGCCTTTAGATGTGACTGCTAGGACTGTGACTTTTTCTGATGTAACATACAACCAAAATCACTCCTTTCCGCTACTCAGTATAGATATAACTACTACCTGCAAGTCAGGACAAGCCAAAAATCATTAATTGCTTTAACTTTGATATTAAAATTGATTTGTGTGTCCTTAAGTAACAGGAGCACATGTCAACAATAATGCCAGCACTATGTCAACAATTAAAAAATATCAAAACGTCCAATTTGTAAGTATAATCGAAGCAGTTAAGATTAAACCAGCATAGAATTCCTTAGATTTTTTGATAAATACGAAATATCAAATATTAAAAGTTTGTAACATTTCTAATTATGTGGAATATTCCCATAAATAACCGAATAAAACTGAGTTGCCGCAAATAAAAAGTTTTAAAATAACATTGTACTAGATATATCTTCCAAAGGATCTATTTGGAATGTTAATCGAATGAATAAAATCGACTACCTTGCTCTGTAGAGTAACATAGTACGATATTTTATCTGAAGGCAAATAAAATAGAAGGTCCGTCTTGATTTGGAATACTTCTCTTACGTATTTTTTCAGAAGTTCGCTAAAACAAACAAACATGTTATTATAAAATAATATAAACGGTATTCATTATAATTCGGCGATGACAGCACAGATGATTTACTGTTCGCAAATATTTGTCTCACTATTCAGTTAAAAAAAAGAATAACCTCAAAAAAGTTTTATGTCAAACGGAGTAATAAAATTATACGGCAAAAGAACTGAACGTATATATAGTGAAGTCGTTTTACCCTGTCGTATTTCGGATTAACGCCCGAAAAATAATTTATGACTCTAGTTACAGCCACTCTGTTATGCTTTCCCTTTTCTACATGCTTTGTGGTACCGAACCTCCTACTGGTCGGCTGTAGTACTTGAGGATAAATCAGCGCTACCAAAACAATTTTTTTATAAATCGTGAAAAAACGCAAATTTAATGCTTTGTGATAATTTATTGAAAAAACTTTTATAATTTTATTTCAAATAAAATTGTCTCGAGGAGTGCATCCATTCCTTGCGGTCGCATAACTGGATAATTTTAGTTGTTATATTTGTAAAAATAGTAAACAGTCTGCGGAGTCGAGGCTCTCCATTGACCTGACTCATCGGCCAATGACAGACGCGCCCTGCCACCGAGGCCCCGCCCCCTCGTGTATATATTCAGAGAGCTCCGAAAAATCTCGCTATTAGTATTCAACGATCGCCGGTTTTCAATAGTGACAATGGATAACGTACAAGAAAACGATAGAACACCTAAATATAAGTTTTTATCTCCGAGTGAGCGTCGAATTGTGTTGAAAGTGGAAAATTATTTTACTTTAGAAAAAATCAACATGGGACCAATTACATCAGTAATTTAATTAATTATGCCGTTAATTTTGTCTTTCAAAATTAACGGCATATATCCCAAGAGGGGCATCAGCAATAGTGAGTTGTGTAGCGATTTGGACGTAGTATCATTAGAATCTAGACGAATTAATGCCTCCCTAATATTCCTGTACAAGCTACTACACAATCTCATTGACGGCCCTGATATTCTTCGACAAATAAATTTTAATGTTCCATCTTATCCAGTGAGAAATTCGATTATGTTCAGAAATACACAAGCTAGAACTAATCCTACGTTAAATTCTCCTCTATTTCTCATGTGCAACTATTATAATTCCTTAAGTGCTTACTGCGATATATTTCACTGCAGTTTAAAGCAGCTTACTAGGATGGCTGAGATCTACCTAGGTGATTGAGTAGTTTCTTGATGTTAAGGTAAAATACTCGAAAAATGTGTTAAATGTGTTATTTAGTTAGTACCTACGAATTATTAATATTTCATTTAACTTTAGTATTGTATTTTGTCCTATAAATGGATTCTGTTGGACAATAAACGCTATTATTATTATCCAGATTTAGCCATACGGCTCACACTCCCTATAAGGGGAACATTCGCTCATCCCAGATACCTACGGTATCAAAAGGATTGAACTCTGGTGGGACTCTTTCCATGTTCTCGAGTCCTAGGTAACTTGGTACGTCGGTGTATCTCCCAAATATTTTCGCACGCATCTGGACGTCTGCATGGTCTTATATAGATGTTCATTTAGACCCAGCTTTTTTATGTTTTCTAGGAGGTTCTTCGGGATGACTCCAGTGGTAGAAAGAATAATAGGTATCGACTTTCCATTCTCCATTGTCTCCTTATTTGTATTTCCAGATCTCTGTACTTGGCGATCTTTTCGTTATACTTAACACGCAGATTATTGTTGTTAGGTATCGCCACATCGATTAGTGTTGTTTGTCTTGTTAGTTTATTAACTAGCACGAGATCTGGTCTATTATGTGCTACAGTTTGGTCTGTGAGCACAGTGCGATCCCAGTATAGCTTGCAGTTGTCATTCTCAAGCATACTCTCAGGAACGTATTGATAATATGGGAGATAGTTTGTTTGTAGAAGTCCCAGTTTAAAAGCTATCTCTTGATGGAGGATCTTCCCTACTGAGTCATGCCGTTCCTTATATTCAGTTGCAGCAAATGCCTGGCAGCCCCCGGTAAGATGTTATTATTATTATTATGACTTTTATATGATCAACTACAAACTATATACTTGAGTCTAAAATCTACTGGAAAACATTAAAAAACGTAATACTTACAATTCATCCGGTGGAAAATCCCTATTTTGTGTTATTGCTTCTGTCTCAAATACATTGACCAAAAATAAAAGTTTACCAGCTAAAAGGGGAGGGTATAGTCGGGAAAATATGTTTTCTAATATTTCAAATATCAACAGTCCATATTTAAGTCTCTCCATTGGATGTTCTAAAAATACATATCGTATAAATTCCATTATATGGGTCATTGAATTGGATTGATGGGTGTTTACTTCGATTTGATTAATACCCAACTAGATAACACGCATGTTTCATAGTTTTTTTTTTTTTTTTAATTTTATGTCTTTTTATAGCAAGTTTATTAAGATGGAGCTGATTCAGAAAATTCAAATCAGTTCTTATTTCAAACTATTAACAGTTGTTTAATGTTCGACATTCATATAATATATGTATTATATATATATATATATATATATATATATATATATATATATATATATATATATATATATATATATATATATATATATATATATATATATATATTGTTCATGGTACTATAACAAACAAATTGTTTGTTATAGTATCATTTAAATTGTCGAGTCTGTAACATTACATTATAGCAATAAAAACTTGACAAAGACAAATTTCTATGACTATGTATAAATTAAAAAAAATATTACCATTACCTCCCCACAGGAGATGCTTTTCGTATAAAATATTGTATATATCTAAAAGCTGCAGAGAATTGGGCGGAAATATTGTTTTGTAGCATTCCGCTATTTTTTCTAGGTGTTCTATGGAAAAAGAGCTATAATCTAAAATAATAAAATAAAAGAAAATATAAATAATACAACTTAGTAGAAAAAGTATTTGTTAAAATAATAAGATTATTGAAAATGGAAAAATTGTTTATCGAAATTCAACAACTCATAAAAATGGAAATAATATTAATCTAAATTAACCAACACATTATAATAAGGTTTAAAAAAGAATTGAAAATGCAGGAAGGAGAGCTACTACATGTTTTAAGAAATGGCAACATCGCGATGGAAGTAAAGTTAACTCCGCCCATTTTATATCGATTTAAAATTCAAATAATGTTTCAAATACATATGGGCGCTAGATGCTTAACCCTTTGACGACTGTTGGTATGCTGAGATGACCACCCTTACAAACATTTCTTTTAAACTTTCCAGCGGTTTTACAGTTATACCGGTGTGTAAAATTGGTTGCCTATATTAGATTTTAAGTTTCTAACCGAGAGCTTATAACCCAAAAGGGTATTAAAGGTGAGAAATTTGACCTCGGATTTCCGGTTCCACAGATACAACCGGAAGTACTGTTTTTAAGTCGCCGAAATAGCACAAGCAATGCGCCTTGAAGATCAGAATAAATTTATACTTTTTTATCAATTTCGGTTAAAAAGTTATGACCGGAAGTTTTGCATATGAGCAGTGACTGACAACATTCGCCGCAATATTGTCGATATACGGCGACAAATATTGGAAAAAGTGATCGAAAATTGGACCTCCAGATTAGACGTCAGAGTCAGCCATGAAGGTCATATGCCAGAAATCATATTTAAATTATAATACCAAAAGATTATCTTTCTAATAAAGTCAATTTCATGTCAATTTATAAAAATCATCTTCGTTTTATTCCATTTCAAAGTTATATACCTCTAAAAAAACACCCTTTATTACATCAGACAAGCCTGTTCAAGGGGAAAAGTCAATGTCACATTTAAAATTTAGTCAAATAGTCGAAAAGCGGAAGTTCGATCTACTCTTTTTTACGCAAAAAGGTTACGTGATATGGGAAAATCTATACCTATAAATGAAACTAGGAGAATATCCTACCATTGTAATACTAAACAGATATAAAAAACGTTCACATATTTACGCAGGATGCATGGGCGCCGGCAGCGAGGTGCAAGGGGATGCATTTGCTTTTCCCTGACCGGAAAGAAAGTACATAGCTATACATGCATAGTTCTATATTTTATATTGGTTAATAGTATGTATAGATGCAGATGCATCCCCCTGAAAAGCAGATGGACCCTCCTGAACATAATCATGGCGACGCACATGGCATGATGTGATGTAGCATTATTCCTATGAGTAATATGAGAATTTTCCTCATTATTCTGGTTAAAAATTAAGATTTTCAGCTTGATACTTATAAAAACTTGTATTTTAAAGACCGTTTCAATTGATTTACTTCAAGTTCGTACCTTATTTAATTACTAAAATATGTTTAATTCATGTTTGGTATATTAAATGTTTAATTTGCTGTAAACAATATGATAATAATAATATATTTCTTGTTTTTTCCACAAAAATGAGGTATACTAGAAATGATACAAATAGAGTATAGAGAGAAGTACCTTTTAGGTAAGTAAGAGTGAGAACGATATATGTTAACGTCACAAGCCTCGCCCTAATATAGCCGCCGCCAATAATTCGCATTTTTAAATTAATTTACAAATTATTTTTGAGGATTAACTATTATCCGCTAGTCGGCACCGGTAATTCGCCATTATGACTAATTATATCTGCAAACGTCTCCTGTTTTCATCTTTAATGGATGAGTCCACACGTGACATAATACCGGACATTTGACATAAAACGTGACATTTGACATAAAACGTGACATTTGGCATAAAACGTGACGTAATATGTGATTAGACCATTATTAATGTCAAAGAACGCAGAGTTTTCTCCTTCAATTCTAACGCATGAGCTTACGTTTTGTATATACGTGATATTAGACATAAAACGTGACATTTGACATAAAACGATTTATGTCAAATATCACGTATTACGTCAAGTTTTATGTCAAATGTCACGTATGGACTCGTCCTTAAATACGAAAACAGGGAAGGAAATAACAAAGACGTTTGCAGATATATTAAATCATAACATCGAATTAATGGCACCGTCTAGCGGATAATAGTTAAACTTCAAAACTCAAAAATAATTTGAAAATTCATTTAACAATGGCGAATTACTGGCGGCGGACATATTGGGGCGGGGCTTGTCAACATATATCGTTCTTACTCTTACCAAAAGATATTTCTCTTTCTAAAATATTGATTTCTCTTTATCTGTAGCGACAAAAACGTGCTTAGGTATTTTTTTTTTTTGGAGTGATGCTGTGATTACTAAATTTTGGTAAATTAGATACCGCAGGACTCAGTTATTACAAAAAATACAATATTTGAAAGTACCTTCTGTTTCGCCCATTAAAGGGTTAAACCAAAGTACTCAACCAGTGTGCCGCGAAATTTACTGTCTTTTTATTAATTTTTACTTTTTTAATTCGCCGTGATAATAACTTTTACCGACTATTTTTCATTGAATAAAACTTCTGTTCTGCGCTTGTCTGCTCACTCGACCAACAGAATACGGTAGCAGCAGTATCGTACGCAGACCTGCGTTAGTTCAACATATTACCGCTTGTGGCGATAGCGTTTGAAGACACTCACATCTAGAGATGAGCATCGTTGGAAAAACATCGATGGTTACCATCGATTAAACATCGGAACCGTACCATCAATGGCAATACAACATCGAGCCTAAACATCAATGTTTTTCAACACCATTGTTGACCTTGAACTCCATACAACAGAATTAAAGTTATGTCAAGATATTATTTTTACAATGTTAAAATTTCTTGGACCTAAACTCGCAAAAACAAATGTACAGTATACTTAAATACAGTAAACTAGAAGCAGAGGCAATAATACCATTTTAAACTTCTTATATCTGTGAATTTGCTTTCGATAAACGCCATCAAGAACAAAAATCGTTCACAGCTAAAATCTTTAAAGGACGACTTGAAGGTGTATTTGTCTTTAATATGTCCTAGAAAGGATTTAATAATAAAGAGTCACCAAGCAAAAATATGGGTACAGAAGACAAACTAGAGAGATGGAAAGAATACATACAAATTCTTTTTGACGACGATAGACCTTGTTCTCCACCATCCACAGATAATCGAATAAATGAAAAAGGCCCAGAGATAACCAAAGAAGTGATTCACGCAGTAAAATCTCAGAAAGATGGAAAAGCCACCGGTCCAGACAATATCAATGTCGAAATACTTAAACTAATTGTAGATAACGAAAGTAAAAGCCTAGATTTAATAACAGCACTATTCAATAATATATATGACACAGGTAAAATACCAACAGACTGGCTAAAATCAACATTCGTAGCATTACCAAAAAAATCGAATTCCTCACAATGCGATGATTATCGAATATTAAGCTTGATGTCTCATGTTCTTAAAACTTTTCTCAGAATTATCCACGCGAATTTACAAGAAGTGCGAGTTCCAGATGAGTGACACTCAATTCGGATTTCGAAACGGATTGGGAACAAGAGAGGCTCTTTTTGCTTTAAATGTGTTAACGCAACGATGCAGAGACATGAATGTAGATGTATATGCATGTTTTATTGACTATCGAAAAGCATTTGACTGCGTTAACCATCAAAAGATGATCGAAATTCTGAGAACAACTGGAGTTGACGAACAAGACTTTCGAATTATCTCAGAACTATACTGGCACCAAACGGCAACAATTGTAATAGAGCACATAACATCCGAAGACATACAAATCCGACGAGGAGTGAGACAGGGTTGCATCTTATCACCGCTACTCTTTAATTTGTATTCGGAGTCTATATTCAGAGAAGCATTAGACGAGGTCCAAGGCGGAATTAAGATTAACGGAATCAGCATAGACAACATCAGATATGCTGATGATACCGTCTTAATAGCAAGCAACGCACAAGAACTACAAAATATAATAAATGCGGTAGTTCAACACAGCGAAATGTTCGGTTTACATCTAAACGTTTCCAAAACTAAAACTTTAGTATTTTCAAAGACACCAATAAACGTACAGGTGTATGCCAAGGGTCAAATAAGAGAACAGGTAAATTCCATAAAATATTTGGGAACAAATATCAATAGTCAGTGTAATCCAAAAAAAGAAATCCTATCAAGAATCGAACAAGCAAGGAAAACATTCATGAGCATGAAAACATTTTTTACAAGATCAGGCCTTAGTCTAGAGGCTTAGAATCCGAATGATCAGATGTTACGTTTTTTCTGTCTTACTGTATGGCTGTGAAAGTAGGACAATGGACTCTGAAATAGATGTATATATACAGACGAATGTTGAGAATTCCATGGGTACAAAGAGTTACTAATGTTGAGGTACTTCGTCGCATGTGTAAACAAAAAGAATTACTAAGAATATTCAAAGAGAGGAAAATGTAATACTTGGGTCATGTGTTGAGAGGCGAAAAATATGAATTACTTCAAGTTATACTGGAAGGAAAAGTACAGGGCAAAAGATCAGTAGGAAGACGCCAGAACTCGTGGCTGAAAGACCTGAGGTGATGGTTCGACCGCTCATCCGCACAGATCATTCGCGCAGCAGTTTCCAAAACTATAATTGCCATTTGGATCGCCAACCTTCGAAAGGAGACGACGCAATGAGAAGAAGAGGCAAAAATATCGCGTTAGAATATGGTGTCACTATTTTTAATTAGACGGACATTATGTTTTATTCTCCATTATTTTTTAATATTAACTCGTCCCTTTTAACACAAAATATATGTTTGTAAGTGCATTAAAATTTTGTCTTCTTAATTTTCCTAATTAGTTTCCATAATGAGCACAGCATTAACTCAATGAATTATGTTTTAAATTATATTTTTAAAGAAAGCAACATATTTAAAAAATCACATAACAATACATTATGATTATACTCATTATAAGGATTATTTACCCAAGTGTGCCGTGGCTAAAAAAGATTGGGAACCGCTGGGTTAAACCATGTGTTGCAATATGATCGTTTGACAACAATATCATCAATAAACACCCAACAACCTCATCTCAAAAAAACAGAGGGTAAGATGTAAATGTTAGCGCTCCGATTTTATAAAGTTTGTTGGGTACTTAAATCACCATAAAATATTTAAAATCAATTTCTTTAAAGATAAAGAAACATAAAGGTAAATCTACAAATATAAAAACAATACTTACATAGTTTTCTGTATTTAGAAACATTCTTCATTTCCCTAGATATATGATTCATAGTCACCGATCTCTGACATTTTGAACAAAATCCAGAACATTTACGAACGGCCATCTCTATCTCTTTAATTGAAGTATTTTCGCAAGAAGGGCACTTGAACGGGTGTTCATTCTAAAATATTGATCTTTTTAAAACATTTCCTTTCAATCATATTTAAAAAATCCCATAACATAAAAATAGTCAATGAGAAAACTTACCGCAGCTTCTTCTAACTCACATATCGAACATCTACAAGTAAAAAACAGAAAATGCTGCGTTACTAGCCGCCGATCTTCTAGCGGTAAAAATCCGTTAACTTCTGAATAACATAAAGTTATTTCTTCACCTTGTTTGATTGGCTTGATGGTTTTAACAACGATATAGTGAGCGTAAACTCTAAAAAAGTAATTATTCAATTATCTTATACATTAAATTCTCTGTTTTGTAATCCTATTGATTGCGCCACTTTAATTTGGACATAAAAAATACTCAGTAGGACATTATTGTCGAATCGTGGTACCTGTCAAAGGAAAAATTTTTAAACAAAATTTAAATAAGAAATTTTTTAATAGGAACCTTCGGCAGGATATTAGAACATTTACTTAAAAAAAGATGAATGAAATTGGTAAAGTTGTTCTCAAACTATTGCGTGTCATAGGGAAATAGGGATTCATTTTTATATAATAGATAAAGAATTCTACTTACATTATCGTGGCATTCGGATTACACGCATGGTTAATTAGCGCTATCGTGGGACATATGGCTTTTCCGGTACCGCTCATCGTGTGCAGTCCTGACGCTATATTCAAGTTAGGAAACGTCAGTAATACATTATTTATTTGAGCGTGGCAGTAGTGTTTCACCATTAGTCCTCCAACGTACAATGAAAATTTATCCATGTCTCCTTTGTGTTTGAATTTGGCAAAAAAATTGGATTTATTTATCAAATATAACAAATTTTTAACGGAACTCTGAAAAGGATAAGTCTTATATTAGAAATAAAGGTTAAAGTTATAAATGTAATATTTGAGGCTTTTGAAGCTATGAAAGAAAAATCAGTAGAAGGTAGAGATCCTAAAGTAGCTGACTGAAGAAGACTTCCACTGCTGTTACGAATAATCAAAATAAAATGTTGTATACTGTCAGTCTTGTCATTTAATACACAAAATTCTGACGAAACCACAAAGAAAACCTTGAACATAGGATGTTACACAAACCATACTACACATATATAAATCTGAATATTTGGAGGAAGATCTGGAATATTTAGAGAAAGTATTGATATAAATAAAGAAAAAATAATCAAATGATTTATATAACTAAAAAAGTCAATCACAATTTTGGCAAATAAAGAGAAGTTCTTGCCTAATATCAAAAATATGATAAATAGAATTAAAAAACTGTTACACTCCAAAAATGTATAATACTCCATGTAGTTTTTATTCATTATATTTTGGTAAAGCAAAACGTTGTATATATAAATTATACACAAACCAAATTTTCCTGTACACAGCTTTTTCCAAAAGTTACCTGAAAACTGCCACAGACCGTTGCCGCGTCGTTTTTATGCAAAAATGTATTCTTCTCGACAGCAGAGTATTGTGGTTTCATGGAGACTTAATTCTAGGCTAGAGTCTACAGATGTGACATAGAACCTGAAACTCCGGAATGAATTTTCCGTAGGCGTAAATACTATTTGAAGACTACCAAGCGACTCGATGTGTAGCGACTCGACTTACGCTCGGCTTTATCTCGGTTCCGGGTCGGATAGTGTGAAATATTCTTCTGCTACCTGGCAGAAATTGTGCGACTGAATCCAAAATATTCACTGAATTTAAGAAAATGTCAGCGAATTGGTACATGGAAAGTCCAGAGACTGATCCAAAACCCTGGAAAGTTACATATACTGGAAAAAGAAATGGCAGACCTCAATCTTTCGGTACTGGGACTCTCAGAAACTCACTGGAGAGGTACAGGACATTTTAAAACAACTGCTGGCAACGTCAAGCTGCTGCAGGGTTACAGAATTCTGGAATTGGTATCATGAATGAAACTGTACTATACAGGTAAAACCAGTATAAAACAAATAGCTTCCAGAAAGAAGAACAAACTGTACTTCATCATATCTCAACAGTCTCCCATGTCCATCAAAGACATGTTAAATTATTAAAGTATAGAAATCTACCAAAATTTTTCCAGCTACCAACTAAAGAGGTTCTGAAATACAGTTATATGATTGGCGAACCCTTAGCAACACGCTCTATTTGATATAAAAACATCTATACGGTTTTGAAGTACCCCACAAAATATGGACCAGTATGTTAGAGTATGGAGTTACCTTCGCTCATGGTGAATGGCGTCAGATGCCTATTTGTCCTCCTATTATACCACTTTGGAGCAGAACGACAAACCATGTATTGCATATTGTAACAAGTGACCTACTATTAAAGTAGAATTTTAAAATCAGAACCTAGATATAAATTGAATATTACTTTTAGCATAGTATAATATTCTGGTCATAAGATAAATATTTCAGGGAAATAAATATTTAATTAATGTAAAAACATTTAAAATACTCCATTTTAAAGTTTTTTAATTTCTTAACAGATAAAATATTTATATTTAAGTATACGTACGAGCCTTCCCATATCAGTTGGCCCACCAATGGAATTTGCAGTTTAAGTTGATTACCGCAAACAAATTATACTCTGCATGTTTTTATAAGTTCCGATATTAATTAATATGGCATTTTTATTAATATTTAATGTTCACGCCACTATCTATTTTAAGTTTAATTCATGAATTCTTTTTCTGTAGGCATTTCTATAATAATATTCGGCAACACAGCAGTCTATGCGTATGCAGATATTATGCCATATGTGAAGATAATGGGAGTCCCTAAAAGCACCCCAAGACGACAACACTCAAATACGAGACGAGATCGGTGATACAGCATTCAGAGCGAGCGGACATAATACTTATTAGCGTTCATATATTCATGTATTGTGTAATTCAAAATAAGTAAGTCAGTTTTTCACACGGAGTTTGATTATTTACCAGCGGCACACGCGAAGTGCAAATCAAGTCATTTACATTTATTAAAAACATTACCCTTATGGTTTTTTATTTATTTTCAACAATAAAAAAAATTCGCTAAACAATGACTATGCATTCACTTATGTCAACATAAGTTGATTTTTTCATAATTAAGTTAAATCTAGAGGAAGCTATAGAAAAATGGCATCAAAACAATTATGTAGTACTCTAGCATCTATTTTGTAGTACTGTAAAGCATTTTGCCATTTATGGATGGTACAATGGGTCGAGGTAAAGTTATCGATGAGAAAATTTGTTCAATCATTATTAGATTTTTTAATTCTGGAAAATCCAATTCGGAAATCGCGAATATGTTGCAATTGCCACGCTATAGTGTAAGAAATATAGTCAGATGATACAAAACTACAGGTTCCGTCGTCAGAAAACCTAGAAATGTACGAAAAAGTAAAATAACCGAAGCTGATCGAAGGGCATTAAGACGCATTATAGCGAAAAATCGACGAACAAACTATATGGAGTTAAGCGTTTTATGGAGTGACGTTATTGGAAGACACGTTTTTTCTAGACTACTATGTCACCGAGAGGCTCACAAATTAGGATTTGGTACTTACAAAGTAAGTTTTATAGTTTAAAAAAAATAGTACGAATTGTTTTGAATAAATATCATTTTATTTTAGGCTAAGAATAGCCACTTTTAACTTTACAACAAAAGAAAAATAGACTAAGATGATCAAAAGAGCATAAAGATTGGACTCAGTCGCAATGGGGTTCAATATAATGAAGTGATGAGTCCAGATTTGAAGTGTGTGTTGAAGACAGTAGGAAAATTCAGCGTCATTCGCAGGAAAAATGAAGCTTTACATCCCGACTGTCTGAAGAGAAAAGTCATATTTCCTGCATCTGTCATGATCTGGGGCAGCATGTCAAAAGTGTGGGAAAGTTACATTTTATAGATGGGATTGTAAACACGGACAAATATTTGAATATTTTAGAAGAATCTCTTTTACCGATTATGGAACACCGTTTAACAGCAGCGGAAGATTTTGTCTTCCAACAGGACGGCGCACGTACCTCAAAAAAGAGACTATGGCATACCACTTTTGGAATGGGTTTCTAACAGTCCCGACTCGTCCCCGACAGAGACTTTGTGGCGCCAAAATGAAAAAAGCTTTGAGAAAACATCCTGCCAGGTCCGTCAACGAATTGAAGGAAAAATTGCAAGAAAATATGGTATTCGTTTACATCAGAATTTTGTCAGAACTTGGTAAAAATGATGCTTCGAAGAATTGTAGATGTCATTAAAAATAAAGGGGATGTAACTCAGTGGTAAACTTTCACATTTTTTTTGTTAATATTACATATTATATGCGTTTTTTTAAATATATTATTATTCTGTTTAATCAATAGTTTTCATTACGTTGTAAAATATTTTCTATAAATAGGAAATTCAAAAATGTTGTTCGAATCATTAAAACTTCTAAAATTTACGCTGCGCTTTTATTTTTGTTCTCTAAAATTTAATTTTCTTATCAATCTAACGTTGGACAAACCAATATGGGAAGGGGCTCGTAGATCTTTTTTGAAAATTTGAAAAAAATTACATTTTCGCACTAAATTATTAATAATTAAAAAACAACGCCGAAATGTCTGCTGAAAACGTATATATTTGCTTACTATAGATATATATTAAAGAAAAAACTCTTCAAATACCTGGCTATAATTTATTATATACTTACATATAATATTTTATTGAGTTGTTCAGTAGACATATCCCTAAAATGAGTTTCTAAATCATAAATATACGGATAATTATTGCTTGAATTCCCGTAGAAGCTACTTCCACTACTAGCATCGAAATCTCGACTAGCACCATAGAGCATCATTCTCAGAGAGAGGTAGCTGTAGTCCGTGTCGTCCCATATCGGCCAAAAATGTCTTTGAACTCCGTCACATTCGTAGACGTGATATTCTTCATAGGCTATTTCGTAACACGTTCTCGAACAGAATATACATAAATTACAGGTAACACAGCTAAAACAAGTGAAATATTCGTTAGAATAAAAATCGAATACGATATAAATGGGTAGAGGAATGTCGGGTAGTTTGGTACGCGTCATAAAAAACTGGTACAACTCTTATAACCGAAAATCGTGTTTTTCAAGTTGTGTAAGTTGAGCTTTTCACATGTGTCATTCTAATTTCGAAGGCAACGTTGCCAGTTCAACGAAAATATTAAATAAAACCAGCTAAAAGCAGGGCTGTGCGACAGGTCGCAAGTTTTTAGTATATTCTAAAACAATATCAAGCATTTTCGATCAGTCAGTCACATTTATATTTAAACATTTATTTAAACATAAATCTTAAAAAATTCTATTAATTTTGAAATTTTCCATTATCTCAGTACCCATACATTGATTCGTGTTTTATTATAAATTATGAAAATATTTCAATTCTAAAATAATTATAGATAATAAATCTAGACATGACTTTAAATTATTATGTTTAATTTCAAATCGAGAGGTGTGATTGGTTTCTCGTAAAGTGTAGCACAAATCTGTATTGAGTTGTGGAATACTACAGTAAATAAAACCCACTGGAAAAATTTAAAATTTAATTTGAAATTAATAAAAAATGAATAATTTTTGCAGTGAACAAGTGTGGAATTTAAATATATGTATTACAATTCGAAAAGTTAGTATTTTGTGATAGCTCCATTATTATTAATCACTTCTTGTAATCTTCTGTGAACTGATTTTATTAAATTTAGTGACACATTTTCATCTTCGGCCAAGCTTTTCCAGGTTTCTTCAATGATGGTCTATAAATGATCCCTGCTTTGGGGGAACTACATTTAATTTTTATATTTCGTTGATCATAAGTTCCCAAACGTTCACTATTCGATTAATATCTGGACTTTTAGAGGGCCATGGAAGAGCTTCAATGCTATTTTCCATAAGGTAATCCCGTACACGGTGGGCTGTGTGGATTGAACAGTTGTCATACTGGAAAATAAAATTATTGTTGGGGAAAATTTCCCTAACCGATGGCAACATCACATTATCTAGTATATGTAAATAGGTTTCAGTATTGAATCGTCCTTTAATTCTCCAACACATTCCTAAACCTCCTAAACCTCCTCTATACATCCAAGCTCAAACATTTACAGAGAACCATCCGGACTTATCACTTGATAAAATATAGTTTTCGTTAAACCTATTTCGAGGCGGTCTATAAACCCTAATATGGTCATTATAATGAGACTGGAATACTTTTTCATCAGTAGAAATTACACGGTCCCAAGAATTGACTGGATCATTTAAAACGTAATTTAAAGCAAATAGGAGTCTACTTTGTTTATGTTCCTCGCTAAATTTGTATTTTCGGGCGGCTGCACAATTTTTTAAATCTGTTCTTCTAATTCTCCTTAATGCTGTAGTTAGAAGCATTAAAGTTTGTATTAACTTTTGCTTGCCTTGCCGTATGGAAGGGATACGCTCTTAAATAATTAGTTAATGTTTAATCTTGTTGGGCTGTAGTAATAACTGATCGCCCACTCACTCTCCTTCTATCCAAAGTCTGCTCGTTTTCCCATTTTTTTTAATGTTGTGGATTGTGGTTTTGCTTCTATTTAACTCTTGAGCCAGTTGTCGAATAGACCAACCATCTTCTATTTTTGAAATTATTCTCGTTTTATCAAACTGACTTAACTGACGTGGCATCTTTAAAAATTCACTTTGACAAACTTGTCAAATCTGACTGATGGCAAGCAATATTTTTTATGTTTAATCGTTCGGATATGTTCGGGAAGTTTTCACGCATTGATAACATCTGTAGATACTAAACCAACATTTTTCAGTTATAAGAGGATTTTTTAAGACAGATGATGATATCTTACTCCGCTTAATTTTATTCTCATTATCATTTATACACGGTAAATCATTTAATTTTGAAAAAAATATGCATCTCAATGGGTAGGTAAATGTTTTTTGTTTACATTTTATACATAATAATGTAAAAAAGTAATAGTATATTTATAGATAAAAACGGATTACAATTATGGTGTAGATTCAACCTCCATAAGGAATATTACAGTGAGATATTGGATTGTAATGTAATACTGTCACGTTTTGAAAAGCACTTTTCGCCCCGGATATTTTATAGTTTATAATCTACGTAGGATAAAGTATAATGTTAGTTTTTCACATTTATCGTTTATGTAATAAATAATAAATTAATTTAGGTAGTTTGCCTGTTACTAAACTTATTGACATAACATACAGTCAACAGTTTGTGTTCTGTAAGTAATTGAAGTATAAAATTACAGTAGATGCATTCCAATGTTCTCTGTGCCAATACCCTAAGTTTAAATATCGTTCAACGTTTTGGACATTAACTCAATCCTCTCTGTGGTTATTAAATGTATTAGATACGGTTTTTTGTTGTTAATAATAAAAATAATACCTATCTAAAAACTTTATACATTTTTGAACGATATTTTTTACGTTTTACGTTTTATTTAAATTTACTGAAATTCCTTTATCTGTGATGGCAACAACGAATTGATTCACGAACCATTGTGTCCAGTCTGAACACAGGTTTACATTGGGGAAAAAAAAGTGTACCAGTTTTATATGACGGGAAGTGTACACTTTTTTAGAGAGCTGTATCTTGGCTAAGAAAAAATTTTGAAAATTGTCATTCTCGATTATTTAAAACTCGTTTCTATTGCCAAAAAACAAAATATGTAAATACATAATACAAAAGTTAATACTTACGTATAAAAGGTTCCACAGCCAATACCACAATTGTGACACCTATAAAGAGATGTCGATTCATTCCCTAGACATTTACAAAGTGGGGTAACTTGCAACACTGTAGGTATTTCGTTTATTAATACTGTATTTGTACATAAATCTTTAGCTGCTATTAGGTGTCTGCCCGTTTCTGCTGTTGTCCTAAAATAATTTAAAACAGTATTATCTATTTATTTTATTTAATACACGGGATAACCCCATTAACAGTTTAAATTACAATATACAATATCACAGTTAGGATTCAAAACTTGAAAATACTTATAATATAAAATCAATACTAAAAAGTTTAAAAAATGACACTAAAAATCTTACTTCATTAAAAACCAAACAAAGAAAACCAACAAGAAAACCCAACATAACAAGAACAAAATTCAACAATCCCAATATACATACCACAAAGCAAGTTAAAGTTATATTAAAAATATCAAAATCGAGCACATTTAATATTTGTTCTGAAAATAGGGTGACCAAATAACTGAACAGTATTCCAAAATAGTTCTAACTAAGCAACAATACACTAATCTTGTTGAATTAATAGAGAAATACTTGCAATTCCTAGTAACGAAACCAAGAAGTTTAGATGCCTTTATTGAAATAGAGTTTATGTGGTCACAGAAAGTAAGCTTCTCATCGAAAATAACACCCAAATCCCGAATAGAAGAAACATAATTCAATGGCTGATTATTAATAGTATAGCTTGTTCCAATTCTATTGACTTTACGAAAAAAACTTATAAAACAACATCGTTTTACATTTCAGGGAGTTTGTTCTCATTGTACCAATTTTGTAATCAGCCTGAGTCATTTTGTAGCAAGGCTTGATCTTTTATCTATAACTTTCTAAAATTTCAAGTCATCTGCCAACATTAGACATTTGCTATTTAGGAATCAGGAAGTGATGTCGTTAACGAAGATATTAAAAAGAAGTGTCACCTCATTGAGGAACTCCAGATGTTGAACTCCATTGACTCTTTGGCTTCTCCCAGATGTGAGTTTTTATCCATTCAACAAACCTGACATGAAAACCTACATTAATTAATTTGCCCAAAAGTATTTGGTGATCTTCATGATCAAATGCTTTGGAAAAATCGGTGTATACTGCATCTACCTGTTTATGGTCTTCCATATGAGATAATATATCAGATTGATAGCAAACCAAGTTTGTTGTAGTGGATTTTTTGCTACAAAAACTATGTTGTGATTCGAGATATGAAGCCTTTACATAATTAAGAAAGTTGCTTTGCTAGAAGACTGTCGAAGAGCTTAGGGATTGCAGATTGTATACAAATGCTACGATAAATTTCAATATTGTCTTTCTGACCATTTTTAAATATAGGAACAACATAACTTTCTTTCCACCGAAACACAGACGTTTCCAGAGATCTATGAAACAATATGACAAATTGTTCATATTGTTTAATATTATGAAACAATATTACAAGGTATTACAAGAGTATAGACACGCTTTTTTAATAAAAAATTAGACACTTCATTTGAACCAGTAAGCTTATTTATTGGGCAGCTTATTTATGCCATTAAAAATATCGGTCATGGTAATCTTAGGACAAATATTTGTAGTAAAGTTGCTATTTAATGGATGGATAGGTATGTAAAGGTTGTTGTTATTTGGTGAATACACAGTTTGGAAAAAGTTTATAAATAAATTAGCTCTGCCTTGAGCATTTGTTGCAGATTGGACTTGATAAAATAAGGAGTTAGGTAGGTTATGACTAGATCGCTTATCATTGATGTACTTTCAAAATGATTTTGGATCATTTCTTAGGCCAGTATCTATACCTTCAATATAGTTGTTGGAGCAAATTTCAGACAATTGTTTACATTCAGCTCTTAGGTGAAAAAATCTAATATAGTCATCATCAGTACAATTATTATTAAGTGAGCATACTTTTTCTACACAGTCAGTCTTCTAAGATCAGCAGACAACCACTTGGGAAAAGTTGAAGTTCTATATTTCTTCAATGGCACAAAGTAAGCAATTCCTATAGAGAGAACTTCATAGAATAATTTTGTAGCAACTTCAACATCATTAACCATACATATCCGCCAGTTTATGGAAGCAACGAAGTTGTTAAGCACAATGAAATCATCATTCCGAAAATCATAAACCAACTTATTTCTATTTGTTTCTTTCACATCGAGGTTTAGGCAACATTCATAACCCACATGATAGATGCTAGGATCTACAAGGGGATCACTTGCTTTTAAGACATTTAGCCCCTAACATTAGAAAAAAACTAAATCCAAAAATACATTAAGATTATTGGGAATATTATTATGTTAATACAGTTTTAAAAAACCAATGACTTGGACAATATTCACAGCTGGATCACCTACAGGACAATGCACCATTACACCAAACTCATCATTCTCCCATGATGCATATGGAACATTGTAATTACCAAAAACATAGATATCCTGTGCTGAGTATTGCAGAATAACATTTTCCACAGTTTGAAAATGCCAGTTGTATACTTTGCGAGGTGATTGTGGAGGTTGACTTCATTAAGTTGACATAAGATGTATATTTGCTCAACTCGATCTTCACGAATACTAATGGTTTGTGATTTTAGCTTGTTGTTAACAAACACTAGTACACCACCGCCACTCAACTTTGCACTGGTTCTCTGGGATCTATCACATTATGTAGATACTAAAACCATCACATTTAATTTCACAATCAGTTATGTTATCATTCAAGTTACTCTCCACTAAAATAATTATATTGTACAAGCAGCAGGAAATACTTTTCAGGATCTCAGAAATCTTTGTACGAATGCCTCCAACATTTTGATAAAAAACTGAGAATGGGAAGGATACTAGTTTTTTTGTAACTTCACAAACTGTAGAAACACCACTGCGGTATCTAATGCATAAATTTTCATCGCCAGCAGATTTTCTTTCCTCTAGTTCCTTTTAGCTGCCCTGTAAGCGTCGTATCGTAAGTATTATCATCATTAAAATATGATTACAGCAACAATTAAGCAAGCCAAGTAAACATTAATTATTCATATAGAGATAAATATAGCGATGGAAGGAGAAAAATTGAACATTACAATTATACACTGGATTGAATGTTATGTTTTTTAAATGGGAGTGAGAGAGAGCGTTTTACATTGGTAACTAAGCCACGATACGTCATTTAGGGTCATTTAAGAATGTGTTCATATAACAATAACTTCTTGTTAACCAGGTTCCATCAACATTGTATATGAATAATATAATAATAATAATAATAGCAAAACCTTCCTTTTATGTCATTAGAATAACTCTAAAAAATGTTTAATAATTAATAAGACTAATATTCTCAAAATATTTTTAAGAATCAAGACAGCTCTTTATTATGCAAAATGATTTCCTACACTACAAATTTCACTTACTCTAATTCTACCATTTCCGTTGCATAACAAATATTCTGATTTCTTTTAGATATGGCTAGATCCTGGTAAGGTAAATCTAATTGTTGATACTGTGACTTTTTAGAAACGTTTTCAAATAGCTGACAAGGGTCCCTCATGAGATCAATTTCCTGTAATATCTTTGAGATGAATCCATTTGACCTGAAATATAAATAGTTATTTTAAATGAAGTATTTGTAGGGAAAAGTGAAAAATCCATTATGTGAATGTAGATATGAATATAAAGTTACAAAATCACTTACATAGGTACCTTTGATGATACTATTGCCCCCTCTTTTAGATTTCTAGTTAAAAATTCTACATAATATAATGAGTGATCTCATATACCACTTATATCTATGGTTTATTTCAGATATGCGATGCAGTGTACAAATGATATGGCAATGCAAACCAACTGAGAATTTTCTTGACAACGTTGCCGCTCTTATGGGATTTTAATAGATCCATAATTACTTATTAGAAACAGAAAACATATTAGAAAAACAGAACACAGAACTTTGAAAATTGCGATTATTTCTATAGTGTCTGTTGTGTCATTTTTTATGGGCTTGGATAAATTTAGTGAAGAAAAAGCATGAAATCAGTAAAATTTTATTATCTCCTGAAAATAAATATGATGAAACAGAAAAGAGCGGTATTTGTAGAATAGTGCAGCAATTCTTTCGGAAAAATAAACCACCGACTATCAACTCTGTTTTGGCTACAGTAAATGTTGCGGAGCATTTGTCCAATTTTTCAAGAAGCAAACTATATCGTTTGTTGTGCGATATCCAGTTTAAGTTTGAAAAACGCTGTAGAAAGTCGATTTTAATTGAGAAACAGGAGATAATTTCATGGCGTCGTCGTTACCTACGATTCATTCGTCAATACCACGAAGAAGGCTACAATATCGTCTATTTGGATGGGTCATTGCTAAACGTAGGCCACAGCGTATCAAGAGAATGGGTTGACACGTCATTAAATCGCATAGAGACGCATTTGTTCGTTGTTTGACTACAGGCTTAACAGCTTCTGCAGCTCGTCGTCCTCGTTTTGTCCTCCTACATGCAGGGAGTGAAAATGGCTTTGTTAATGGAGGAAAACGGACTTTTCTGGCAAAGAATAACACACAAGTTTATCATGACGAAATGTATGATATACTCTTTGAAAATTGGTTCAAACACAACTTAATTCCTAATTTGCCAGAAAAAACTGTTGTTGTGATGGGTAATACTCCTTATCATAGTAGGAAATTGTAGAAAGTTGCTAACACTGTTTGCAATAAAGAAGAAATAAAACGGCTTATTAAAATTAAAATATTAAATAAAATATAAAATAAAATAAAATAAAAATAAAAATATAAAATAAAATATTAAAATTATTTAAAAACAGAACTGTTGTCAACAGTTATAGGCAAATTCCTGAATCACCTGCTTCCAAAATATGAATATAATACAAGAAGCCTTAATTTGAATTTTACACTTCACAGATTGTCTCTAACAGAGAGAAGAAATTTTACAATAGTCTACCATCTGAGATTCAACAGGAAACACACTATAGAGCTTTTCAAAGAAAGGTTTTTCAACATCTAGTAAACATTGAACCCTATACTGTGACAGAGTGCCTGGTCTATTTCCTAATCAGAAATTGCAGTTTTAAGAATTTATTTTTCAAATATAATTACCATTAAAAGATTTTTCTATTGTAGTTTTTGGTCTTTCAGAAAAAAATAGAATGTTTTTAAAAGTTTTTATAAAGGCTATCAAAAAAATATATTACAATACACTCTAACATAATGTCTCTTCTTTTTTACGAAAATACCTAGAAACTTAGAAAAAATTACATATTAAATATCAACAATTTGAATCATTTATTGAATAATATCTGAATGTTCGGATAATTTGGATATTCAATCAAGAGTTAAATTCAAACTGTTCTGATTCAGTAGGTATTGCCATGAATTGGTTGTGGTGGGAGTTGTAGGGGAAGTGATTCCACATCTTTCTTTAAGTGTTGTAGTGTGAGAGCAAATACATATCTAGTTGTTTCCCGAAATAACCACTAGAGTCGCCGATTATTGACTGAAATTTTAATTTTCTAGGTGGTAAAGATAACATGCATCTGTCCATAAGCTCTGCGGATCTATGTGGATATTCAACCAACACTTGTAGACAGCTGAATTACATGAGCTGAGCATTCCGCACTATCTCCCTTTAAACATGTCCAATATACAGATGAGTTTTGCATCTACACTGAGCACAAGAACTATGCAAATGTGATTAATGCATAGGAAATGAATTTAAAAAACTTAAAACATGGATTTCATCTATCAATCAAAAACAACACAGGTTTTACAATCCTGGAATCCACATATTCATTATAATCCGTAGATGTTACAAAGGACTGATTAAAAAAAATGGCTGCAAAGACTTACTAGGGCAGCATTTTGTTTTTTAGAGCTTAACTATGGATTTGTATTATATTGTTATGTGAGCAATTATGTATTTCAAAATACAGCTTTGTGAATTTGGGTACAAAAGCTCTTATTAGCCTCGTAGGCCAAGTTTAGACAACTATATTCCCTTTAGAATTTCGAAGACAATATGTGAGCAAGAGTTTCCTTACAAAAGTATTTATTGTAAATTAAAATCTTTTCCACTAAATATGTTGCCTTCACATTCAAGATCTAACTAACAAATATTGGAGAAATAAAAACTTGCAACCTTTATATGTAGTATATTAACAGATTCACCATAAACTAGACCCACTAATTAACTGTAATCACTTGACAAATATTTATCATTTTTTTGTTTTGGTTCCAAAATAATGTTTTATAACCAAAGTATGGTATAAATCATGGAATAAGCCAAAATATCATACTTTCCGTACTTGACAACTAGCAAAACATTCTAAACCCTATTGATGCTACAAATTCCCAGTCGTCAATAGAACCACGTGTAAACCAAACAGGGTCGTACTGATGTATGACCTACGTATCATATGATTTTTAAAAATATTTACTTTTGAAACTGTTAGTGTAAGAATTTCTTGAAATTTAATCATTATATCACAATTAAACTAAACTCTAAAAAATAACACGACCAGTAAATAACTTAACAATAACTATAACATAAATATAACACAATATAATAACTTAAAAATCAACACGATACAATTAGAATTTAAAATAATCACAAGTTGGGATCTGTAACATGAGAATCTGTCTCGCTTATGGTAATAAATTATATTTTATAGCCTCTTGACGAATGAGACGGCGAATATCAACCCGTGCTCATGTTTACTGATGGAAATTTGGTAAACGAATATACTTTAACAATGTATCATAGGATGGATACATTTCATACAACAATGAATAATGATCTATTTTATATTTCTTTTCACCATAATAACTAATGTTTTAAAACTAATTTCTTGATTACTTGGATTTTTAAATGGGAATTAATATCAACTCAATATGTTTACATATCTTACAGGGAATTAAACAAAATATTCAAAATTCAAACAGTTGCACTAGGATAAAATTTGTATATTTTTTATTTTTTCATACTTGTGTACATTTTAATGTTTTGCTTTATATTAGTAACCTTAAAAGTTTAGTTTTATTGTGAATTATTATATTTTAAGCTAGACATTATCTGAAATGAAGTAGTTGAAAATAGTTAGTAAAATTAAATACATAACCTATAAATTGCACAAAAAGTAAAAAAATATGTTCTGAATGGAAAATCCAATATTGTATAAAAATTTTGATATTTGAATAGTATTTTACTTATGAGGTCATACAGAATTACAACCTGAATTTAAGTAGATAGTGAGATATGTAACTTGTATTAATTTGCTTTAAACACAAAAATTTTGAACAGAAGCATAATACAATTTATAAAAAGATACATGCTAATTAAAGTATCATTTATGATCAATAAATAATCATCTAATATTAATGTTTTTATCACAAACCCTTTCCAAGTCATAAATCACTAAGGAAACCTAAAAATATTACTTTTGATATTGAATATGTTCTGTTATTACTGGCTAATAAAGTGCTGTTATAATATTGTCATCAACTTGAGATATCCAAATATTCAGATAAAATTTCTCTGTATTTATTTAATGTTATTAGCCACACAATGGTCTTAAAACATATCAGTATAAATGGAGGGAAATGGTGAAGAGCATATTATGACCACAAAGAAACCCAAAATAAGCAAGCACGAAAGATACAGACTATATAATATTGAGAATTAGTACACTTTCAAATCAATAAAAACAACTTAAATACATCAAACAATGTAATTCTATATAAAACTTACTTAATGGCAGCATAATATTTAGCAAATGCATCAAATTCATCAGTGTATTCTTCAGTAAAGGTAAAGGTACTATTTGCAATTTCTTTTTCTTTAACTAAAACATTTCATAATCAGATAATCAATTTCAAGAAAGTAAATTTAGAGAGGACCCACCTATTTGTTTTAAAATAACACTTTTCTCATATTCGGTCATTTCCCTGTAACAAAAAAGGATTATTGAACAAATCAAAATTAAATTAAAGAAAAGGTAAACAAACTTACATTTTGTTAAAAAATGTTTTGTAAAAGAAGTCGACTTGTAAATGATATTCGGTAAATTGCTACTGAATAACAAAAAGATTCCATGTAAAAACGTGAACACAAAAATGCACAAAAAGCAGGTAAGAAATGAGAATACAAGAATATAAAAAAACTTTTAAATTAGACAGAGAGGGAAACTGTATCAGCCAATTTACCTACGATACATACGAACTACTCACAACAAAAACAGTCTTAAGGGGATAATACACTGATCTCTAATCTAATAGTATTTGTTTGGGGTAAGTGGAGTAAAAATTTGTTTTTATTTCCAGTGACAGTAACAGCATTGTCAGTAACTGTGAACTTGTAAAGGGCAAGACCATAGGTAGACATAAATTTAGCATAGCTGTAGAAGTTGACGGTTTTTAAGGGGTTAATTCTTATAATGTTTTTTTAATACTATGAGTATTAAATATAATAGGAAATCATATAATAGGAAAATATCTTTTCTACTTTAGTACTAAAGACTAAAAATCGATCTGAATATTTGGCTGAACCTTCAAATTTATTTTAGAGCATAGTATACTTAAAAAATTATTATTTTTAATTATGTAGGTATATATCCCTTATTAATTAATTTAAATTACTAATTTGTTTATTACTAGTATTGCATTATACTTAAATCGATGAACAACAGATATGAGGGCACATTAAAGGCACTAATGTTAAGATGATTTAACAATGCTGATGGCTTTAACACTTCTACTTTCTATATACTATATTATTTATCTATGACTGCTACGACTACGAAGTTATAAGTTTTGTTAATCAGCCAAAGCTATTTGTTTTACTAACATTAACTCGAGTTCTAACGATCGTAGGACATTGTGTTTTTTAGTTCGTGTCAAAATACCAACATTTTGAACAAAAAAAAATTTAAATTCCTACATTTTGATGAGTTATTTTAAATGTTTATAAGCCTAAAGTCACAATACTTTTGTAAACCCATTTTACAATATTTAACTTAACTTTTTAATCGTTAAAGGATTTAATTGGATAAAATGAGGCTTTTTCTTCAGTTTGGTGCTTTCAGAATTTATGTAGACCCAATAGTTTTAGAATTTTTCATTTAAAAATTATTGCACGTCATTCAAGATTTACGACGTCAGAACCCCACAGCGTTGCCAAAACATCAGAATAGTTAGTAAGTGAAGGATTTTTTAAATGTCAACTATTTGTCAAACCGTTATATTAACAAGTACGTCAGTAAATACTCTAAATACACTGACTACTGCAACACACTAAAATACTTAAGAAAACATTTTAATACAAAATTATTTATTCTAAATTTTAAACTTACCTCTTTTAAGAGCATTAATAGTAAAAACGTCCCGCCATTATTTCTTGTTTAAAATAATCTATCTTATATGAAAGCTTATCAGCTTTCTACAGACTATTTAGTTGTTTTGGCATAGCACAATCACAATACACAACAATAATTAGTTTTTAAAGCTATTAATCTAAATTTAATATGTATTTATAAATACAATTTATTAATATATATTATGATCAAATTGTGTAAGAAATCAAAACATAAACAAAATTCTTACTCTAAAAAAGCAGCAACACTTTAAACAATTTTGCCACACGCTGAACTGTCATTGAAATTTGAAGTATTCCCGTATCAGTTGCGTACAATTGTCTAATCTATTTAATTAAAATTATTATTTTGTGGAATATTAGACTTAAAGAGTTGTTTCATAAAATTTATATTATTAATAATAAAAAATGTTTTTGGTTATTTAATCGATATAATTCTAAAATTATCAATATAATGATAATTACATTTTTCTGATTGTTATACCATGTTGACGCCTATGAAAGATCGAACAGTTCCGTATGGGTTTTGTCGAGTAAATACTTAACGTTTATTTTTAAAATCACATAATCAGCGTATCGTCTCTCGGGTTAAGGGCTGATGAAGGCAATTAAAATTGAATGACTTTTTCGTCTGAGAATGTAGGAGTATCGAATATCATATTATAAGAATATATACAATTGCGTAGATAGAGTTAGTTGAGTCGAATTTGTACCACCGAAAGAAATTTTAAGTCACATTTATGTATTTTAATACAAAAGTAATTTTTTGTAATAGAAATCTAATTTTGTACTTTTTCGAACCAGGAGTCTCTTGCGAAAATTAATCGTAGGACATTCCTAACGTAATATTTGGCGACCGCGACAGGACTTATATACGGGTGTGCTTAAAAGTTAGTTATTTTCGCTTATTTTAGTGCAAACTTTTTTCCGGTGAATAATTTTGTTTTTGCCGTGAGGCTCGGCCAAAGTTAATCTTTTTAAGCGAAAAATGGAATCGGATAAAAACGCAGAACGGTTCTTCGTAGTGCATTTACGAAAGTTGCTACTGTTTTGGATAGTTTGTTAGCTGAACCGGTGGACACTCGACCCTGGCAGAAAATTAGCGTACAATGGGAACTTTTACAAGTAAAGTACAATGAGCTTTGTGAAGTGGAAAGTGCGGTACTTGAAAGTATATTGGAAGAAGCTTCCGAAGAAGAGTTAATCAGTGAGATGGAGGCAAAAGATAAATATGGTGCAAGGTACTTTGAACTTAAGTACAAATGTGATGACAAAAGTTATGTTACCTTGGTTGAATGAGCATCCTTTAATTTCAGATAATTTAGTTGTCGCTAGGAGAAGGTTAGATAATACTTTAAATAAGTTAAAAAGGTCTAATTTGTTTGAATCGTATAACTTTATATTCAATGAGTGGTTGAACGAGGGTGTGATTGAAATAGTGAATAATCCCGAAGAGAATAATTGCGTGCATTATTTACCTCACAGACCCGTTATTAAAAATAATAGTGAAACCACAAAAATTAGGCCAATCTTTGACGCATCATCTCATGAACAGGGTTGTCCTTTAAATCAGTGTTTGGAGGTAGGGCCTAATCTTATTGAACTTATTCCTTCTGTTCTATTACGATTCAGACAACAAAAGGTAGAAGTTGTGTCGGATATTCGAAAGGCTTTTCCAACTTTCTATACATTCAAAGGACAGAGATTTTTTGAGGTTCCTATGGGTGAACGATGAAGGAAAGAATTTGTATTTCGACTCAAGAGGGTTGTTTTTGGAGTCAATTGTAGTCCATTTCTTCTGGGTGCCACTATAGAGTTTCATTTAACAAAGGCGCTGGAGAAATGTTGTAATGATAATCCGTATTCTAAAAACACAATTGAAAAGCTTATGACTGGGTTTTATGTGGATAATTGGGTGACCAGTGTTACTGATGAAAATGAGTTGGGAGTGTTTGTATCAGAAGCAACCGCCCTTATGGAGGAAGCTAAGATGGACTTAAGAGGGTGGGAGGCCTCTGGTAATACAAAAACAGTTGTCAGTTGTCCCTGTTCTTGGTCTTCTCTGGGACTCTTCAAGAGACACTGAAAATCAATAGTGAAACTTTTTGAAGGAATGGGATTGAAACGTCCCATAACTAAGAGACTGATGCAATAATTGCTTTCATGACAATTTAAATAAGGTAATATGTATTATATATTGTAAATCAAGGGTGTGGTTATACTGTCAATTTATTTGTTCTTTGTCGTCAGTATAAATGTTGACATATGACAGCTAGCCTTAAATTTTCTATGACGTTTGTTTATTTTGTTTTTTTGAAGAGGTCAACTTTATGAAGTTTCATTTTAATTAAACGATATATCTTTAATTTTAATAATCTATTTCTGCCACAGTTATAAATAACTTAATAATAGTTTTGAAAGTTTTTTGTAGCGTTTCCCAGTTGTAAACAGATATGTAAGTCTTTTTTATATTTTATTTTGGTATAAACCGATGTAATTTGTTTATCTGTTTGTTTGAAACAAAAATAAATGTTTATTTCATTTCTCTGAAGCATTTTGTCTTTTATTTTAGAAAAATCTCCTAACTTTTTTGTGTTTACCTTTTTAGGAAGGAAGAGTTTTCCTTCATCCAGCAAGTTTAGGATCCTTCGAAGCGGCGCCTTTTTTTTTCTTAAATAGCTAGAAGTCTTTCTTGTTCTATTTGTTCATTTGTCCCAGGAGATTCATGTAAGTAACCCCTTTGTTTCATTTTTTGTAGTTGTCCCAATCCAACCCCCTTGCTATTTACTTATCCACGACCCCAGCTCTCTTAACAAACCCTGAGTGTCGTTCGCATAAGTTTCGATTTATTTTGCTTGCCCTATCTCGACCCTCATAATTTCTGTCCCCAATTTTCTACCACTTATAATCTTCCCTATGGTAGGCAAAATAATATTTCGTTACAAAATACCTCTGGGACTGAAAGGTTTATTAACAATTTTAGCAAAATAATAAAGGTTAAATAAAACTCTCAAAATATAATGTAAAAATGTTTATTCAATAAAACTTACAATATAATTTGTGTAATAAGTCCAGCAGCAATAGTTACACCCCCAATCCTCAGCATGACTCTTCCCAATTCCTTACACTCGCTATACAATTCAAGAGCTATAGGTCGAGACACTTGTATTTCGACAATGGCACTTGTATTGTTACCTAAGAATCTAGGATGCTTCTTCAGTAGTTCTCCAGTACTTTTATTCAACTGCGAAATCAGCTTACTAACAATTACTGGTTCTACTAAAGATTGATGGTGTAGTACCACGGAGAATCCTTTCGTAATCGGTACTGTCACATTAAAAACAACTATTCTGGCCAGAAACTTCGACGCGACCTGAACGGGACTCTGAGGATCGCACAGAATGTTTCCGACAGAGACGTTCTGCATTTCTACTCCAGATAGCGCTACGGTGACTTGATCGCCTGCAAAAACCACCGTTTTTGAAGCTTCTTCGATCGCCAGAGATTTTACTACGGCCGCTTCTCTGTTGGGGCATATAAGAACTTTATCGCCTACGCTCAATGTACCAGTTTCGATCCTTCCTGAGACACAGAACGAAGTACCAGTGCCCTAAAATTATAAAATTAAAAACTATTACTACAGAATAAAATTAATGCTATAAGTATTTTGGAAATATCTTAAGAATAATTGATGGCTTCTACCGTTACTTGATGGAAATTCCTTTTATGTAACAATAAAGCACTGAAAACTTTGTTTTCAAAAATTTCTACAAAATTTATTATAGCAACTTATCACTACAGCTGTTTCGGCAGTGTGTCTTTCTCAAGTGATCTATTTTTGGCATGCGTTTACACTTTATCGTCTAACCCTTTCACTGCGGGAACCGGATATACACGTAAAATAATTTCGTGCCCATACAACGGGAACCGGCTAAATACGCGTACCCTTTTTCGGCATTCGCTGCGGTAACCGTATGCATCAGATACTGCTTACGTATTGTATGTTGCCTATAGAAAAGAGTTAAGCATATTATATCAAAATTTACAATACATTTAAAAATTTTATGCTTCACTGCGGGAGCCGTACAAATCCGCACCTTTTTACACAGGCACGCACTACAGGAATTTACTTGTAAAATCTTAGGATTCCCTTTCGCCGTATTTATGTACGATCGTTTTTAGCAGCGTATTTTAATTTATTTTCTTTAAGAATTTAATTGTGTGAATTACTACAGCTGCTGATAAACCTATTTGAAAAATAGAAAAAAAACCGTCGAATTATGAGTGTTAGTAAATACAATAGAATTGTTATCATATTTCACAGAATGGTTAACAGGTAAGAAATATTCAAATTGAAATAATTTTATTATCTATTGCATTAATTAGCTAATAGTAAAGACGGTTCGAGACGGCTTGTCATATTGTAGGGTATTGTTAAAAGATTTTTATTTACTACCTGAAATTTAAGATATAAATATTTTAATATTATTCAAGTTGGACCGAAATGAAAGACTTATTGTTGTCAAAACATATTTTTTGGATTAGTTCTATAATAAAAAGAATTTATAATACGTGACCATTTGAAAAACCTTTTAGGATAATATTTTATGAATATTCAAAGAATACGTAAACTACAGACTTGATAATGTTAAGATTATTTCTTTTAAGCCACAAATGAATTCTGCATCTCTCCTCCGGTTTGCGTGCAGCGTCTATTTCTATTATGATCATAGTGTTGTACACCATTCTGTACTAGTAGTGTATTTTTTTTACAAAAATAAGTGGGTGCTTCTTAAATTTAGATTTCTCATACATTCTTGACTAATAAAAGCAATTGCTGAGTGAAATGGCTCGTATACGCAAGCGAAAGTGAACTATATGAAATTTTAATGGAAAGTGACAGTGACATCTTGAAGAATCTGATGCAGAAAGTGATGAATCTGGAGAAGAAAATGATAATGAAGAGACTCTACCATCATCAACACAGGTTAGTGAAAATATTGCTTTAACTTTGGAATCTACTTCTCTTCAACAAGCTAAACGTCGTAAATGTGAAAAGATTCCGTTATATAAATGGAAAAAGGGAGATCTACAACCAACAGTTCATAATTTTAATGATAATACATCATAGTGTTTGAATGAAAATTTAAAAAGTAGTCAAGTGTTTTAAGTAGTTTCAAAACATTTTTTGCTTTGACTTTTATGAAAGCAATGGTTGTTGAAATTAACAATTTTTACTAATTCGTAGTGGAACATAGTAATATTGAACAAAATTCTCGTGTCGCAACAAATTGAAAAGACACTGATGTGGATGAAGAGTATTGTTTTCTAGCTTTGTCGTTCCTTACATTGTCGTTGTTACGTTTTTCAGATGACAATAACGTTGACAAAGAAGACTCCCTTTTTAAGCTGCGAATCGTTATAGACCATTTAAAGACCGTTTTTCGTAGATTTCTATATCCAGGCTAGCATTTAAACAGTATATACCCTCTAAAAGGCACAGATTTGGAATTAAATTCCACGTGTTATGTGACTGTGGGACAGGCTACAATTTAGACTTTATCATTTATACTGGGTCTAATGACATTAAAATCTTCGATAAAGACCTAAAAAAGGCATAGTCTGTAATGTGCCTTTATGCATTACGCCATGTTTTGAAAAATACCATTGTATAACAAATTTTAAATTTTCCTTTTAATGTAGTCAAAACTTTTTTTATATTTTGCATTTGAATGTTTTGTGTACCATTTGTTTGTAGTTTTTTACCTTGTTGCTACAATTACTAATAATAAATAAAATAATGATAATTTTTCAGTATATTTAATTTTTTTTTATTTCTCAAAAATCTAACAGCAACAAATTTATAGTTACTTGTTACTTCTACTAAATTGTAAATACAGTCCTGAATAGACTGTATTGATACACTGCGTGAACCGTATTTATACGCCATAGTACTTCATCGACTGACTGCGGCAACCGTGTTGATCAGCACGGGCATGAAACAGCCGTACCAGAAACCATACTACTTTTATAACTAGCCGCAGTGAAAAGGTTTAATGAAATAGGTTGAGGAGGGGAGAACTGTTTGTCTCAAGTTGGTCATTCAGAATTATATCTGTGTTTTTTAATTTGTTAATTTCCATAGATTCTAACAAAGATAGCTTAAGGCCTTTATTTTGAATATGAAGAATTTGAAATTCGTCATTAAAAGAATGATTATGATCTAGAAGGTGAAGTGCGTATTTAGAATCTGTTTTTCCATTATTGAAAGCCCTTTTATGTTCTGCTATTCGTTTATTAAAATTTCTACCAGTTTGACCGATGTAAGTTTATGGGCAGTCGCCACATATAAGTTTGTATACACCAATGTGTAAGTGCCTTTTATTTTGGCTCTTGTTGTTTTTAATATATTTGCCCAAGTTGTTGTTTGTTCTGAAAGCTGGTGTTATTTCTTTCTTTTTTATGTGTTTGGTCCAAAAACTTACATCGGTCAAACTGGTAGAAATTTTAATAAACGAATAGCAGCACATAAAAGGGCTTTCAACAATAAAAAACAGATTCTATATACGCACTTCACCTTAGCATAAATGCACTCTGTCGAAACAGCTGTAGTGATAAGTTGTTATAATCAATTTTGTGGAAATTTTTGAAAACAAAGTTTTCAGTGTTTTATTGTTACAATATCTTAAGATTCCTTATAATGGGTATAAAAATTGTTTAATATTTTAAGACTTGTTTCATAACGTATTTCAACGTATATATTGTCAAATTTAACGTGTTTTAAATTAAAATTGTGGTTTATTTCCATTAAATATAATAGATAGCACATGAGATCACATATAAGAGTTATTTTTTTAAATTATTTCCGAAAAAACAACAACAAAGTGTGATTAACTTTTATAACAAAAACCGATATCTCACTGTACTGCATAAAATATATTTGTTTTTAATGAAACACTATATTTTATTTCAAATTTAAAATCCACTTTACTTCCCCGTTACAAGAATACAAAGTTGTTTTGTGAATACAGGGTATTTAAGAAGATATAACCAAATTTTAAGAAACACCGTAACAAATTCAACGCCCTATATAATTGAGCAACGATCTGTTGTAGCCGTAGTTTTTAAATTATTGTTAAAATTTATCAAAATGATTGATTTTGCTAATATTCTTTAAAGCTAATACAGGATAAGTCAAAACACAAATTCATTCTCTCTTGTCGTTTCTCCATTAATGAGGATCGTGATTTCTTCCAATACTCCTAACAATTGTTCTCCATTGGTCTCTATACACCGCTGCTCTGAGAGCTTCGTATAATGAGTTTCCAGCTGAATTTCGACGCGGAACCGAGATGGCGCCAAGCGTGAATCGGGTCGCTACACATCCCATCTTCACTTACTGAAATTGTCATCGTTATGGGAAGAAATTCTCTTGGGAAAATAGTGCAGTGGTTTCCCATTGTCTTCTGCACCGCTGTATATGCGTCGTTTCTGTGGCTACCATGCTCGCCGCATGATCAGTTTTGGAACAGCCAGCTGCCCGTTGTAGTAGTCTGTATGTAGTAGAAAGAAATATAGTGACCCGTTTGCCCTCGGAAACCTAATAGCCATTCGGGGTCGGAAGAACCAAGAGATAGCCAAGAGAGGCTGATAGAAAATATTAAAGACATTTCACTCAAGACTTGTTGAAAAAGAGTAAAATGTGAAGGCCCTTATGATGCGCCAGGTGCGTTTCAGAAGCGTATGAGTATTGCTACACTTTGTATTCCCGTTCCTACTTCGGGGTGTTGCCTACAGGCTGTATGGCTCGTCCAGCATGCTATAGCATGGAGGATAGGGTGCACGCCATTTTACAATGTAGACATCCTAACTCCATGGCCAGACAAATTCATTACTTGCTCAGTATTTATGCATCACCTTTAGTTTAATTTGTACTAAGTATTTCACATCCCTATTTATTTTACTTTACCTTGAACACATCATTTATTGAAAGTCTAAAGGGCTTCGAAATGGGCCTATCTGGAGAACGGAATTGATCTGTAAATTAAAAATTTGGATAAAAATGTTGAACTTATAAGATGATAATAATTTAGTAAATGTATATATAGCAAAAAATCATATTTCAATCTCACCTATAACATCCAACAAAGAAGGCCCTTCATACCACTGCAACAGCTCACTCTCTGTAGGTTTCTTGACCAAGTTCTGTCCAGTCAATCCACTACAAGGTACAAACGTGACGTCAGACTCCTTGAATCCAGCTTGCTTCAGGAAAGCCTTTAATTTCTTTAAGATTTCGTTGAATCTCTCTGGCGACCAAGAAACAGTGTCCAGTTTGTTAATTGCTACAGCCAGTTGAGACACTCCGAGAGATCGTACGAGTAAAGCGTGCTCTCTCGTTTGTCCTCCGTGGTCGAAACCCGATTCAAATTCGCCTCGAGTCGCATCAACAACCAAAAGAGCTACGTCGGCTTGACCTGCCCCGGAGATCATATTAGGAATGAAATCCTTATGACCGGGTGCGTCTAATAGTGTTACCTACAAGTAAAAATGTATATTCAATAAAGGTCAAAAAAATTAAAGTGGTCCTAGAGTTTAATAAATCTCGGACTGAGAGGTCGTCTTACAAACGAAGTCCAACAAATACCTATTACTTACCGCCTTTGTTTTGGTTTCGAACTGAAATCGACCAACGTCCATTGTTATACCACGATTACGTTCCTCTCCGGTTTCGTCTAAAACCCAGGCGTACATAAAACTTTGTTTTCCTAATTTTCTACTTTCTTGTTCGTATTTGTGCATCACTTTTTGATTAACCTAAAAAAATTATTATTATACAGTATGTACGTAAATCTTTCAGCTGGACATAGGTAATATACATTGAGGTAATTGTGGCAACTGCGCTTTCTTCAGACCACTGTTGATATTTGGGTCTGTATTCTTATTCTTCTTCTTCTTTAGATGCAAATCCACTAATGGATGTTAGCGATCACATTTTCCATTAATTCTCTATTTCTTGCAATATGTATCAGAGATTGTATGTCGTTAATCCCTGTCCATTGCCTTATGTTTCGGAGCCAGGACATTTTCTTGCGTCCCATTCCTCTCTTGCCTTCAATTTTACCCTCGATTATAAGTTGGAGGAACTGGTATTTTTCATTTCGCATGATGTGACCTAGATACGCCGTTTTCCTTTTCTTGATTTTCTTGTTTCGAAAAGTTGGCGTTCTTGGTTTATTCTTTTAAGGACATCTATATTTGTGATTTTCGCTGTCCATGGTATTTTTAGGATACGGCGATAGAGCCACATTTCGAAAGCTTCTAATCTGTTTATATCCCTCGTTTTGAGTGTCCAGCCCTCTACGCCATATAGCAGCACTGACCACACGTAGCACTTAGTAAACCTTAGTCTCAGTTGAAGATCGAACTCTGAACAAGTCAGTACCTTCTTGAATTTTACGAAAGCTTGTCGAGCTTGCTCAATGCGACATTTTACTTCCCTGTTCGATGCCCAGTCTTCAAAAAGCCACGATCCCAGGTATTTAAATTTACTCACTCTTTCAATGGACTTAGTATTCAGTGTTATGGTGGAGTTTTCAAGTGCATCCAAGTTTCTGGAGATGATCATAAATTTGGTTTTTTTGGTATTAATCTCTAATCCCATTCGCTTACTGTATTCTCCGATTATAGTGACAAGTTGTTGAAGATCGACTATGTTGTCACAAATTAAGACACCATCATCAGCATATCGTATGTTGTTGATCAGTACTCCATTCACTTTGATTCCCATCTTTGCATCCTCCAGAGACTCTTGAAATATGGCTTCCGAATAAATGTTAAATAAAAGAGGGGAAAGCACACATCCCTGTCGAACGCCCCTTCTTATATGTATGGGTTTGGATATAGAATTGTCTATTTTTAACTGTGCCGTTTGATGCCAGTACAAGTTTTCAATGCATCTTATGTCTTTTTGGTCTATATCAACTTTCTTGAGGATCTGCATTAACTTGTGGTGTTGGACACGATCAAACGCTTTTTGGTAATCTAAAAAGCATAGGAACACATCCTTCTTCTGATCGTAACAATTTTGGACCAGCACCTGTGTTGCTACTATTGCTTCTCGTGTTCCTAAACCTTGCCTAAACCCGAACTGGGAGTCACTGATGTCCCATTCACATTTTTTGTATACTCTTTGATGTAGTATTTTTAAGAATATCTTTAAAGTGTGACTCATCAGGCTAATGAGTCTGTGATCCTCACATCTTTTTGCATTGACTTTCTTGGGCAGGGGAATAAAGGTAGAGCGTAATCACTGTTGAGGATAGCAGCCAGTTTCATAAATAAAGTTAAATATTTTGTGTAGTGCTGAAATTCCCCTTTCATCCAGTAATTTGAGTATTTCTGACGGGATTTCATCTGGTCCAGGTGCCTTATTGTTTTTTGAATTGAATATTGCCTTTTCTATCTCCTCTTTGGTGATTGAAGGGCCAGTCAGCTGGTCGTCTGTATAAACTTCACTCATGGGTCTTTCGTCATGGAAGAGCTCCTGGATATAATTTTCCCATATATCAATTTTTTCCTTTTCACCCAGCACTATCTGGTTATCCTGATTAACTATGGTGGTTGGTCTTCGTTTTCTGTATATTCCAGCAGTCTCCTTAAGCTTTTTATGTAAATTACGGTCGTCGTGCTGTCGTTGTAAATGTTCTAGATCGATACATTGTTGCTTAAGCCATTCATTTTTTGCTATTCTTATTTTTGCTTTTATTTGCCTGTTAATGTTTTCATACATATTGCTGCCATCTTGTTTATTCTTGTGTCTTCGTCGTTCTTCCATTAGTAATAGTATTTCGTCTGTCATTCATTTTTGCCTCTTGTTATTTCGTTTGTACCCTAAGTTGTTTTTCATGATGTCTGTTACAGCACTTGTAATCGTATTCCATGTTGGTGTTAGATCTTCGGCAATGTTTGTCGTCAATATTTGAATTTGTGCGTTTATTTCATTGCTTATTTCTGCTTGTATCATTGGGTCTTTCAGTTTGTCCAGTGCTATATGTTGTTGAGTTTCAGGCTTGTTCTTGCATGAAAGAGCGATCTTTATGACGGCCACTAATAGTACGTGGTCAGAAGGGACATCTGCTCCAGGGTATGTGCAAGCTCTTTTGACAGTTGTGCTGAATCTACCGTTGATAAGAATGAAGTCTATTTGATTTCTTATTATGTTCTGAGCTCTATCGGCTGGAGATTTCCAAGTATAAAGGCGATGGGGGTGGAGTTGGAACCATGTGTTGGTAACTCTAATGTTTTCTTCTTGACAAAATTGTATTCTTATTGCCTTCGAGAATGTTGTTGATGTTCTCTTTTTGACCTATTTTTGATCATGTGGTCGCTACCTGTTAAAAACTGTAATCTTATATACGAATAAACTTACCTGTCCCAATTCACAGAGAAGTCTGCCCATCAACGTACTCTTCCCAGCATCCACATGCCCAATCACAACCATATACAAATGCTCCTTTTCATCTCCCCTTTCCTTTTGGTACAGCTGCTGCGGATCAAATTTGCTATCTCTGGTTTTGGCTTGCTTCACTTCCTCGCCAAAGTCCAAAGTATGGTTATTGACGGGTGTAACTTTCCCAGAAGCGGGAGACTGAGATCTAGGCGTAAAACTACCTTTTTGTGGCAGATCAAAACCCTTCGTGATGTTGGTAACGGTTTTCGGAGTGGAAGAAATCACTTTCGTCTGTTCAATCTGAGGAGTTTGAACTATGTCTGGCTGAGCAACTACTTTAGAATTTAAGTGAAATATACTTTTTAAAACTACAGATGTGTTAAAATTTGTACTATACTAGATTTGCCCCACTACCACTAGTTTACATATCTATCCTAAGGTATACAAAATATATCGGTTTATATATAATTTTGGTGTAAAAATAAATGAGACTCTTAGAAGACAAGATTTTTAGTCTAAATAAATAATTATCTTATTTATATTGTCTCTATATTTTAAAGTTATAAAACTTTTAGAGAAAATGAGAATTTTTCAGTAACCCAATCAACTTAATATACCTAATCTAATGAATGACTCTAATAAATAACAAAAAGAGTATAAGGATCGGCGGTTAAAAACATGAGATCAATGCAGTTAAAAGTTCAAAATCAAGTTCACGGGTCAAGGAATTAAAATAAGGGCATCTCTTATCAAAATAACACTTTAGTATAACAATCAAAAATTATGAGACACTGAAGAAAATCATAATAATATACAGTTTATATTCTGGTATTCCACAAAAACCCCCATGAACAAGTTACACCTAACATACAAATAAATGGTATCACCCTTCAGAGTTCCCAAAGCTTCATATACCTGGGCAGAGAACTAAATAGTCAACTAGACCATTCAAAAGAAATTAGAAGACGCACTGAAATAGCAAGATCTGGTTTCATGAATATGAGATTGATAACACTAAAGTGTTATGTGTGGTCTCTATTACTATATGGATGTGAGACCTGGACATTAAAACAGTATGACGTCAACAAATTAATTTCATTTGAAATGTGGATGTACCGCCGAATGCTAAGAATAAGCTGGACCAGCAGAACTACGAATGAAGAAGTACTGAGAGCAATGAACACACGCCTTCATCTGGTCAATACTATCAAAATTATAAAGACGTCATATCTAGGACACATATTGCGCCATAGGGAATTTAAGCAACTCCAGGTAATATTAGAAGGCAAGATTGAAGGTAAAAGGGGCATAGACGGAAAGAAAAAATCTTAGCTACGAAACGTCAGGGATTGGACCCACACAAGAGGAAATGAATTAATTCATCAAGCCCAGAACAGAGAGAAATTTGCCACACTGATCGCCAACCTCAACAGAGAAGGCACTTAGGAGGAGGAGGAACGACTCATTAAGAACATAGAAGGAATTGATAAGAATTATTTCCGAGAATTTCTAGTCACTGGATTTAAAACGAGTTCGTAATTTCGTCTCATTATGTTGTCGAGTCTCAAAAAGAAAGGTACTAACACGCGTATTATAACTATTTTTTAGAATAGAGATGGTTAAGTGTAGTACGAGTAAACAGATCTCGAAAATCTCAAAATTAGGTTTGCAATAACGACGAATTTACTATACAAATAAAAAATCAGGGTCAAATACTTAGGATATTATGAACTTAGGATATTAATATAGGTTTTCTATTGTGAGAAAATCTATAAAATACCAAATAAAGATGACAGAATAAATCAATTAAAAAATGGGCATAATAAAAATTAACTTTTAACAAAAACGGCAGTTACAAAATGGCGAATAAAATAAATGTACATAAATAAAAGTGAAAAATAACTTAAAATACAACAATTGTAGCTGTATATTCCCGGCTATGTATGTCACCATACTATCTAATAAAAATTAAAACATATATATATATATATATATATATATATATATATATATATATATATATATATATATATATATATATATATATATATATATATATATATATATATATATATATATATATATATATATATATATATATATATATATATATATATATATATTATGAGGACGTTTAGGTCATGAAACATTTTGTCAAAATATTGGTTGCGTTCAGAAGACCTCAGCGGCTGGACAGCTGATTAACCGGTAGCATTCAAACGCTTCTAGCGCAACCCCCTGGAAGTCAGCCGCTGCCAAATTCACTTAGCCTACTTTATTTCCGCTGGATGAACTCAGCGGTTTCACGGGGCAATAATGAGTTTTAGTTTTTTAAAGGTTTTAATTAAACATCATTTGGTTAGATCTAAAAAATGAATTTTTACAGGAAACGGAAGTAGTTTGGTACTGAACGAGATTATTTATTTATATAAGTAATTATGTAAATATTAAGGTTAGATTCCTCGAAACGTTTTTGTCTGCTGGATCTAAGCCGCTGGATATAACCACTAAGCGCTTTGTGCTTAAAGTCAGCCGCTGAAGTCATTTGAACGCACCCAATGTTAAATAAATTAAACCAACCTAAACGTTATAGTTTATTCGTCTTCCGGGTTTGGACCGTGTCATTTGTGAGTGACCCAAAAGTGGGTTCATCTCGACGTTTCGCTACAATTGTATGTAGCTTCTTCAGGAGAACAAAAAAGAAAAAGAAAACAAAAGACAGGAAGATGGGTAGTTAGCAACGGTAACTCAGTTACTCAACGCAACCAGAGGCGAATACTAACTACCAAGATGGGCATTTGGTCACAGTAACTCAACTACTTAACGCAGCCAGAGGTGAAAACCAAATGCCAGGACAGGGATTCACGTCCAACAGCTCAGAACACTAACGGGTCGAGAGGCGGGGAGTGAATCCGACGATTACTCCGCTACCGCTCTATTTATAGTCGCGGTGACCTGTCGTGTCGGGACCTATCGGCACACTCCGTGGCGCGAACGTCAAGAAGCGCGCGCTGGCCAATCATGTGGCTGTCCACAACTACCTTCCTGTCTTTTGTTTTCTTTTTCTTTTTTGTTCTCCTGAAGAAGCTACATATAATTGTAGCGAAACGTCGAGATGAACCCACTTTTGGGTCACTCACAAATGACACGGTCCAAACCCGGAAGACGAATAAACTATAATTCTGACTCTGGCCGTGGAAGCCTACGATTTCATTCAACCTAAACGTACTCATAATATAGGTATATGTACATAAATAAAAATCATCAACTTAAGACACAAACTACTTAAAACAGTTTAAATCATTTCACAAAAAATAAACTAAGTAAAACTCATACAAAATAGATAATTTTTAAGTAATATATAGGGTGTAACAAGAAGGTGGATCATAAACTAAGCCATATAATCTGGAGCCATAAATGTCACGACTTAATCTAATGCACCTCAGTATAAATGAACTAACAGGAGAAGCCATTTAAGTAGCAACTTAAAAATTTAGTTTATAGGTATATTTCGTGAACAGTTTTGACATTTTTTTAGGGCTTTGGTATAGCAAGGACAACTATCACAAAAATGAAACCGTCGCATCCATAAAAATTTATGAAAGTTGCGATTATCAGGGCTGTAGATTGTTTTGTGTTAAAAAATTAGTTTCACCCCATATTTTTCAAAAAAAAAATTCCTTTTAGTACTTTTTAGAAAAGGCATCAGGATCATTAGCGCTATCTATTATAATCAGATCGATGTGGTAAAAGAGAACAACGTCTTTTCAAATGAAATACAGATTGAGAGGGGCGTCAGGCAGGGCTATGTCCTGTCTCCTGCTTTGTTCAATTTGTATTCAGAGGAAATAATCCAGGAAGCACCAGAAGAACTAACTATGGGAATACAAGTAAATGGCCGACCAATCAATAATATAAGGTTTGCCGACAACTCTATTTTATTAGCGGAATGTCTTGAGGATTTACAACAAATGGTTGACAGAGTGGTAGAAGTCAGTGAAGAAAACGGACTGTCCCTATACACAAAAAAGACACAATTCATGGTAATTACAAAAGCCCAACAGCGCCAAGAAAACATAACAATATATGGAGAACAAATTAAAAAAGTTGAAAAATATAAATATCTGGGTACAATAATTAACGAAAATAATGAGTACACAGAAGAGATTAAGGCAAGAATAGGACAGGTAAGAAATTCTTTCAACAAATTGAAAAAAGTACTATGCAGCAGGGACATTTCAATTTCTTTAAAGATAAGACTTCTGAGATGCTACGTGTTCTCCGTATTATTTTATGGGTTGGAGGCTTGGACATTAAAGAAAGATGTTTCGGACAGATTAGAAGCCTTCGAGTTATGGGCCTACAGAATAAGTTGGGTGGATAGAGTCACGAATGTCGAGGTGTTGAGAAGAATGGGAAACGATAAAGAGGTTTTAAATACAATTAAAGTCAGAAAACTGCAACATCTGGGACATGTTATGAGGGGCGAGCGTTATAAATTGTTACAATTAATAATGCAAGGAAGAATACATGGTAGAAGGAGTCGCGGAAGAAGACGCATCTCCTGGTTAAACAATTTGAGAGCTTGGTTTAACTGCACTTCTGCTGACCTCTTTAGAGCAGCGGTGTCGAAAGTGCGAATTGCCATGATGGTTGCCAATCTTCTTAGAGAAGGTGGCACATGAAGAAGAGAAGAAAAGGCTTTTACGACTGGAAAAACGGAGACGACGGGAATTGAAGCAACAATTAATCGAATGGATAATGAGAGAATAGTCCAAATAACAAGCGATTTAAGATCATCAGCACAAGACAACCAGGAAGATCCTTTAAAAGATGACGAGATAACTGGCACTCAAAGTCAAAATACGAGTACAGTGCTAAGATCTGACAAGCACCTAATTTCAACTTAAACATTCCTCTACAAACTCCCGGTGTGAAATATAGGTTTCATTAATTCTAAAACATTTTTTATTAAGTTGGATTTATTTAATTCTTAATTAAGTGCTTATAAGAAATCCATCTGTCCATTTTCATAAAAAATTGTCAATCAGTTCACGAGATACTAAAAAAAATCGATTTCCATATTGTAATTTTAAATTGCTGTAACTTCCTTTATGTGTACATTTTTAGTACTGCAAATTAGGTTCAATAAGATTATGTGACTCAATTTCTGATCTACCATTTTGTTACACATTCTATATAAATATCAAAACACTTCAGTCTTGCCTAATTTTTAAAAGGTACTACTAAACAATATTGTGTATATGTAGAAGTACATTCAACATAATTTTTTATCTGGGTGAACTAATTTGCAAATATAATTTTTGCTAAAAGGTAGACAAAAGACGCACGCTATGTATATATCACGATGGAAGTTGAGTCTTTGCCATTCCTTGACGTTCTTATTCAGAAAAACCCACCTCACAGTTTTTCCTATTCTGTGTACCGGAAACCCACTCATACGAACCGTTATCTCAATGACCAGTCACATCATCACCCCGCCCAACTCAATTCAGTTATCAACACTCTTATTTCCCGTTCCATAAGACTTATCAACAACAATCAGAGGTCATCCGAAATCAATTCAATAAGGCAAATACTCTTACAAAACGGCTACCACAAAACCCAAATCAATAAGAGCATTCAAAAACATCTAAACCCCATTCCATTCAAAAAAGTGACCTTCTTGTCAGTGGTAAAAGCAAGAAGCCACATTGTTTTAAACACATTGATATGTCTGCGATTCTGAATACAATGTACAAAATATTCTCCAACACCCTGTACAGCCGTTTAAGTACGTACGTGGAAGAAATCCTTGGTGAGTATCAAAGCGGTTTTAGGCCAGGTAGGTCAACAATTGACCAGATTTTTGTGCTACGTCAAATCTTAGAAAAAACCAATGAATTTAATATTGACACGTTCCATCTCTTTGTGGACTTTAAGTCAGCGTATGATAGCGTCCTAAGAGGTAAATTATACGAAGCCATGAATGAACTTAACATTCCCCATAAATTAATAAGGCTCGTAAAAACAACTATGAGTAAAGTGATCTGCAGAGTGCAAATACAAGGCGATATGTCACAAGCGTTTGAAACATATGCAGGGTTACGGCAGGGAGACGCGCTGGCGTGCCTTCTCTTTAATATAGCGTTAGAAAAGACTATAAGAGATGCCGAGTTACACAATAGGGGAACAATCTTTAATAAATCAACGCAGATTATGGCTTACGCTGACGATCTGGATTTGATCGCACGTACTACACGAGGACTTAAAGAGATGACTTCCACCTTCTTGACAGCCGCACAAAATATGGGCCTTAAAATAAACGAGGAAAAAACCAAAATGTTAGCATCTATTCCAAATAACAGAGATTGAGCTAGAAACGCCGAAGAAAACTTCAGTATAGACCAATATAATTTTGAGGTAGTAAATAAGTTTACATATTTGGGTTCTCTCATAACAAACGATAATGACACATCTGAAGAAGTAAAACGGAGGGTACTGCTAGCAAACAAATGTTATTTTGGACTAAGCAAGCAGCTAAAAAACAGAAATTTAAGCCAGAAAACCAAACTAATAATATATAGAACACTCATCCTACCAGTGCTGACATATAGGTCAGAAACATGGACCATCTCCAAAATAGACGCAAATCTTCTGCTCGTCTTTGAAAGGAAGATACTAAGAAGAATAATGGGCGCATTCTGTGAGAATGGTATTTGGAGAAGGCGATATAATTTCGAATTGTACGAGAAGTATAAAAAAATAGTAAATGGTAGAGATGTAATATCCTTCATAAAAATAGGTAGGCTTAGATGGGCTGGACATGTGTCAAGAGCAAATGAAAATTACCCACCCAGACGAACTCTATTATCGGTCCCAGTGGGAAATAGGAGTAGAGGCAGACCACGACTGAGGTGGAGGGACGGTGTGGACGAGGACGCAAGGAAAATCGGCGCGGCAAATTGGCAACGGTTGGCGATGAACAGAAACGACTGGCGGACTAGACTGGGGAAGGTCAAGGCTCAACTAGAGCTGTAGCACCACTGATGATGATATGTCTGCGATGCCCATCGTTTACACTTCGCAAAGAGAGCTTAGATAGATAGTACAATTTTCATGTAATGGTTTATATAATCTTTTATACCCTCTGTTAAAGTCCACCTATAAGTTCATAACGCCCCAACTCATCGATGTTAGAATGAAAAAGACCTGTACTTAAAAAACTACATGACCCAGGCACTTGTAAATGGTAGACTTGCTTCGACAAACGAGAACTGAAGATTTTTTAAGCATTACTAATCAATGCTTAAAAAATCTTCAATTTTCATCAATATTTTATCTAGAATATTTCTAGATAGGAAAATAGAATTATCTAGAAATATCTAGAATTTAAAAATATATTTCTAGTAATATTTTTCCAAACTATCTACCACATATGCACAATATTCAAATATTATTATCTAAAGTTTAAGTACTTCTACATATCACATATTCAAAATCACCAGTTACCTCTTGAGATACTTGATAATTCGGCTGTCTGGTGATTGTGTACTAAAATCGAATCTTTGAATATTTACACATTTTTGAGGCAAAATGATCTTAAATTTAACAAAACGTCTTTTATATTTTCGACATACAACCTTTCCAAACAGAGATCTCCGTTTTTCAATATTAAAACAAGCATTTTTTATGCTACTAACATTAAAGTTACAGACAAGAGGTTCCCTCTTTTTAGGTACTACCTCTTCTTCACATTCAATGAATGGAATTTCAAAATTGTCATCTATTTTATTTCTTGAAATGACCGGTGCACTAGTAGTACCTTTTAAAGCTACAGACAAATCGATTTTTAGTTTATTTTGAGTATTATTAGGAAGAGCACTCAGTGACTTAGATGAGGATATTGAAATGTTCATGTTCTCTATTTGAGGAACTATGTCCGAAACATTACTTTTGTTTATTGATAATTTTTGGATTTGGGTGTCAAGATCTAAGTTTCGAGTATCTACAGAATTGCTTTTTAAATGTGTTGACACTAAGTCACTTAAGTTGACAAATTTTTCATTTTCTAATTTTGCGGCAAACATGTTAGCAGTGTCATCCTTTTTTGGACAAACATTGTCAGTTTTAAAGCTTGACTTTTCACCTAATGATAAATTTGGAATAGTAAATTGTCTTTTTACTGTGTTTGCGTTTTCATGTAGTGAATTTTTATTTAATGATATTTTAGGAACTATAAATTCAGATTGTTCGTTTACAGATAGTTTAGGAATTGTAAATTTAGACTCTCCGCTAGATTTTAAATTTGGGATAACAAATTTAGGTTTATCCACGTTTGAGTTATTAATATTATGTATATTGTTAAAAATATTAGGAATCGTAAATTGTTTTTTGTTTTCACTAGAGTGTGGGGCAAATATTGAATTTGTTGGCAGTATTTTTTTATTTATTTTAGTATGTTGGTTGTAATCTTACCTTGCAAAATTTGAAAAAAATGAGGTACATCCATCAAGGAAACATAAAAAAAAACAAAGAAATATATTTAGTTAAACAGTATTAAGAATTAAACAGTGGAATAATCGAAACAATAATTGTAATTCATCAATATATCACTATCAAAAGCAGTATTAGAACTGACATAATAGCAAAAATTAAATACATATTTATTAAATTAAAGTAAGAGAAGTTTGGCACTTGTGTTAACTCTCCAGATTTAGCCATACGGCTCACACTCCCTCTAAGGGGAAAATTCACTCATGCCAGATACCTACGGTATCAAAAGAATTGAGCTCCGGTGGGACTCTGTCCATGTTAACGAGCCCTACGTGACTTGGTATGTTGGAGTATCTTCACAGGACGTCGCGAGCAGTACAGCTTTCTGCATGGCCTTATAAACATGTTCATCAAGATCCAGCTGTTTTATGTTCACTACGAGGTGTTTGGGAGTAACACCGGTAGTAGATAGAATAATAGGTACTGTCTGGGTACTTTCCATTCTCCATTGTCTCCTGATTTGTATTTCTAAATCTCTATACTTGGCAATCTTTTCGTTGTATTTAACGCGCAAATTATTGCTGTTAGGTATCGCCACATCAATAAGTGTTGTTTGCCTGGTAAGTTTATTAACTAGTATGAGATCTGATCTATTATGTGCCACTAGTTAGTCTGTGAGCACAGTGCGGTTCCAGTATAGCTTGTAGTTGTCATTTTCAAGTATTCTGTCAGGGACATATTGATAGTAAAGAAGATGGTCGGTTTGGAGAAGTCCCAGTTTGTCAGCTAGTTTTTGATGGATAATCTTTCCTACTGAGTCATGGCGTTCTTTATAATCAATTATACTTAACTCTTATTATTATCACCTTCATTAGTACGATTTTCACACAATCTCAAAATTACATATAAAGTTAAAATATATTTAAGTACAACCTCAATAACAAAGATCATCTCCAGCTGTGACCTAGACTGTGCTAATCCAGACTGTGTTTAACTTTCAAGCAAGTGCAGGTTCTATTAAGTGCACCTTAACCTAAAGGAATGTTTTCCCAAAGTAAAAGTCTAGAACATGTATTAGCAATCCAAACAGAGTAGCTATTCTAATTTATAATTCTGGAAGCAATATTACTTTAGATTCAGTAATTAATAGATTTACCAATTACAATACCATTTTATTTACCAATGTCATAATATATTATGTTAGTCAAGAGAAGTAACAGAAACTAAATAATATATGTGCGAGTAAGAAGCAGTTATGAAAGAGAAATGAGCACTTTTTACTGGTGGCCAAAATAAAAAATTTAATATTGATTGACCATTCTCGTCAATCTCTTCTTGTCCATTGCTTTCATCCTCCAATTTGTGACATTGTCTTTTTAGATCATCGTCCATCCATCCACTTATCCATTTTCCACCTTGTTCTGGGTCGACCTCTTCTCGGACATCTTTCAATCATACTTGACAGTAACATTTTCGGTAGTCTATCATCTGGAGAAGGCTACATGAGGCAAAAACTATATATATAAGTAACCTGTGATATATAGATAACACACTTATACTAGCAGTGAATGAAATCAAAATGATTACCATCACCGAACAAGCAGGCTAAGCGAAGAATTCAGACTTCAGAACAACGCCAAAAAAAAACAAAAATACAGTCCATAGACAGAGCAAATACTTAATAATCTACTGAACATACACCAAGTGGCGAATTTCAAAGTGGTAGACAGATTTACTATTTTTGTTGGGAATAAGCCACAATTTTACTTTAAAATTAAGTTTATTTGACATTTCAATTTCCACTTTAGAAATCGTTCTTAATTATTTGTTTTTATACCTTACGTAAATACAATGTCTGCACATTATTGACAATAAACAAGGTTTTACATATCTAATAGGGCATGCTAATCCTAGCACAGTTTCATATTACCTCACAGAATTTACACAAATATAGTATTTAATCTTCTAACCTATCTGACCTGTATAGAAGATTATGACCAACAACTCCACTTCATATTGTAATAATATAAGTGATAAAAGCTAAATAAATGTTGTATTAACTAATTTTGTTGATTAAATTTCCTATAATAATAGTAGACTTTAGCAGTTCTTTGATATAACAAAATAATAATGTAACTTGCTGATTTAATATTAATTTTGGAGCAAACTATAAGCTAAATATATAGATTAGATTATTAGATATTCTATTAATGGCACTACCATTATTTTGATTATTCCACTGATATTGATAAATCTACTGAACATTTAACTGAAACTACTTAGTTCTACAAAATAAATAAATATTATCATTCACCTTTTTCAACGGTAGCTGTTTTATATTGTGAGTCTTCTAAGATTGTGTTTATAGACTTCTCTACATCAAACTTCGATTTTATTATAATATTGACTAAATCATTCCTAGAAATGTTAACAGACTCCAGGGTTTTATTAATCTGAGCGATACAAGATGTTAATTTGGCTCTATCATCATCTGATAATTCAGCCTCCTGTTCATCTTCTTCCTTAATGTCCCCTTCAGAACTTCTCTGTGACATGTCTCTGTTATAAATGAACTGTTTATTGCTTGGGGATATAAAATAATCATCATCCATAGAATGTCCATAAACATCGTCGTATCCGTCATAATCTAAAAAATCAAATACATTAAAGAATACTACAACTTTATGGTAAAAATGAGTTACCATCTGAATAGTCCATATTTCTAATATCTCTGTGTCGTGCCATGATGTTGATAATATATTTAATATATAATTAACTAAGATGTAGTTTTATAATTAAAACATAGTATAGAATAAATTCTATAAACACTAGCCAAATAAATTAACTTTTTGATTTTACGTCATGTACATTGTCACATTTTCATAAATGACGACATAAATGATTGATGACAATTGAATTGTGTGACTTTGACACCTTTAAAAATTTGCCATAGGCGTTGGGCATATTTTGTAAAAGTCACTACATTGCAAATAAATCAATTTATTTAATTAAAGACTTCATGGTTTGACTTAAATTCGATGTACCTGTGAAGAAATAATTTTATTACACAAAGCAATTTATATTTTTTCCATAATATCACAGTCAATGTCGTATAAGTATCTTTATATAAAATTAGTAAAATGTAATTATTTTTTATCACACAATTCCACCTGACTGGAATCGATATAAACTAAGTTTTAGTTTTCGACCAAATATATTTTTCATTTAGAAAAATAAGCAACTTTGGTAAATCAGTATTTAACAAGAAATTACTCGTGGTTGTAAATATTTACAATTTTCTTATATATTATGGATATTTTATTTATTTATTAATTTTAGCTATTGCTAATTTTTAATATCGTCGGTATAAGTTTATTATAACATTCAAAAGCTATTTAAATAATAAGGTTTTAAAATTATATTGACAGTTGATATGATTATTTGTTTAAATAGTCATATTAAATAATGTAAGTACCTCCGGTCATGGATTAGGATTAACACAGCATGTCAAATTGTCAAATGTCAACGTTATTTGTCTTGTCGTGGCAAACGTCAATATCAATAATAAGAATAAGAAGGAATGTACCCATTGTTTGTTTGTTTTTTCGGCATTGATGATTTTTTATTTTAACAATGAATATAATACATGATTCAGATTTATTGCAAAGCAATGAGTACACTTTAAGTTCTCATAGTCATCTAGGAGAAAGTGCCGATGTCACTAGACGTAGAAGGTAGGCTTAACAATAATTTGTCAACTTTGTTTACTGTCACAATTTACTTTTTAGTTCAAATCGTTCCATTAAGCGAAAAAAGTTCGACGATGAACTAGTGGAATACAGCCTTGGGATGCCCGGGATTTCTAACATAAAGGTAAGTCTAAAGTCTGCTTAAAACTATTCTAACGCACTCAATCCTTTGCAGGGCGGTAGATCTCGCACGCAATCAGCTCATTTAGAACTTGGTGTAGCTTCACCTTCTACTCCTCCCGTTGTTCTACCTCAACCATCTACTTCTCAAATCTTCATAGATCACAAACGAAAACAAGTGTCAAAAAATGTATTAGCTTCTTCAAAACGAGGAAAAAAAAGTGGAAGACTTGGAGGGCAGTACACTGCTAAAGACTTGGGAAGATGGAAGCCAGTAGATGATTTGGCTTTGATTATTGGAGTACAACAAACCAATGATTTGCGCACTGTTCACTTAGGTACAAAGTTTTCCTGTAAATTCACTGTTCAAGAATTACAACAAAGATGGTACGCTTTATTATATGATCAAGCTGTCTCGAGAGTAGCAGTTACTGCCATGAGGAATCTTCATCCTGATATGATTGCTGCTGTACAGGATAGAGCTCTTTGGAGTCAACAAGAGGAGAAAATTTTAAGTACTATCAAATCTGTAAGTATATAAAAAGATATTTTATTTCTTATTTGTCTGCTATTTGATGTTAAAGTAATAGCGATAATAGCTTCATTTTCTGTACACAAGAATGAAATTAACTATCTGTCTTGATCAAAACAAATAATTAAACAAAATAATGAAAGGGAGTTTCCAAAGTTACTATCTAATTGTAACAAATGATCAATTATAGCTTTTAATACACAATTTGTAAATGTTTTTTCCAGTAGTTCTATTTTAATTTTATGTTTTCAGAATACAACTACTCCTCCCACTGTAGAAACTTTTGCAGAACTCCTTTCTCAACATCCATCCATATTTTACACCGGCCGCACTGCTGCCTCCTTGTTCCGCCACTGGCAGAGTCTTAAGATGTATAATCTCCTACCAGATCAGACGTTAGGACCTCTTCCTACCTCAGCTCGACCAATTGTAACTTTTAACGATGCAGAGGAAATTGTACAAGATTCCGATCTAACTGAACCTGCCGATGAGGAATTGGATAGGGAAATGAAACTCCAACAGAGAAGGAATTTGAAAGAAATTAGGCAATTGGAAAATGAGGTTGGTAGATTATTGTTTTCATACAAGATTTTATTTATTTATTTAATACACAGTTTAAATTGCAATATACAATATTACAGTTAGGATTCAAAACTTGAAATTACTTATAATATAAAATCAATATCAAAAAGTTTAAAAAATGAGACTAAAAATCTTACACACTAAAAAAAAACAACAATAACAAAACAAAATATAACAAGAACAAAATTATAAAATACCAATGTACATATCACAGGGCAAGAGATTTTTTTAACTGAGTTAAAGTTATATTGAAAATATTGTTTAATAGTCCCATGTATCTATCCAATGGGTTGTGAATACCATAGGTTGTTCTGTGGAAAGGAATATTAATAACATTATGGTAACATAGAGCTTGATGGGGAACATTAAAGTTAATCTGGCTTAACAGGTTTGGGAAATTAATAAATAGAGATTTATTTATTTATTTATTTATTTATTTATTTATTAACGGGATACCACCCAATTCAATATATACACAAAGTATTACAAGTATTATCTAGTGATACAATAATTACAAAGATATAGCAAATATGAATGAAAAGAATTGGCGATGCAGCCATATAGAAAAAAAAAACAAATACTAAAACTATATAAAGCACATAGCAAATACAAATCACATAAAATTACAAAATTTTTTTAAACACATTCTACAGACATTTTCCGAAGCGCACAGCAACAAATCAAAGTCTATTCTATTTCCATTTAGAATGATTCTACTCAGTGGAGAATGCCTACCAAAGTTAGAGCGATGAAATTTAATTGCAAAATTATGAGATGTTCTAGTAACTCTAGAGGGAACATTAAAGTCGATTAGAGACAGTAGATCATTGCAATTAATTTTTGAATTCAGTAGTTTATGAAGAAACAAAACATCAGCATACATCCGTCTGGAAGATAACCTAGGAAGGTTTAATGTATTTCTAATTTCTGAGTAGGAATGGTCGCTTAAAGGTTTGTGTAATTTAAAACTTAAGTACCTAATGAATTTATTTTGGACTTTTTCAAGCTTGGCTATATGGACTTATCACTTAACAGATCTTACTAGGGAAATGTAAATCAGTCTGATGGAATTAATGTTATGCAAACATCTAGAGGTTCTAATAATGAAGCCTAACATTTTAAATGCCTGGTTATTCACATAATCAAAATGAGCGCAAAAATTTAGTTTAGAATCTAATTGAACACCTAGATCTCTTACAGTTGAGACAGCCTTCAGTGGTTCTTCAGCTAATTTGTAATTATAAGAGAGGTTGTTAATTCTTCTACAGAAACTAATAAAGTGGCATTTTCCAACATTAATGCTCATTTGGTTCCAATTGCACCATGCCATAATTTTGTTAATATCAATTTGGAGTTTTTCACAATCTGAGACGTCTTCGACAATTCTATAGATTTTTAAATCATCAGCAAATAGCAAAAATTTAGAGTTAATTTGAGATTTAATGTCATTAACAAATATATTAAAAAGGAAAGGCCCTAAGTGGCTTCCTTGTGGAACACCAGATGTTACGGAGATCTCACTAGATTGAAAGTGTTTAATTTTAACAAGTTGTATTCTGCTAGTTAGGTAACTACATAACCAGTTATACAGATTGCCTGTAAATCCAATAGTTTTAAGCTTGTTACACAACAATTTATGATTCACAGTGTCAAATGCTTTGGAGAAATCTGTATAAATAGCATCCACCTGTAGTCTCCTTTCCAAAGCATCAGATATGTATTGCGTGAAAAGTAAAAGATTTGTCGAAGTTGATCTACCTGAAAGAAAACCATGTTGCTCTTCAATTAGTACATTGCATAAAGGTGTTTTAATAGAGTCACATATTATACTCTCTAGTATTTTAGGAATAGAAGAAAGAATGCTTATTGGTCTGTAGTTAGCTATGTTACTCCTGTCACCTGATTTATGAATAGGAACAATAAAACTAGATTTCCACAAACTTGGACAAATACCTGAGTCAAGTGAATGAGAAAACAGAAAATATAAGGGATGGGTTAAAGTACATCTACATTTTTTTAATAGTATGGGTGGAATTCCATCTGGCCCTGAGCCCTTATAAATGTCCAAATTGGCTAATTTTTCAAATATGATTTCAATAGATACATTACAAGAATTTAGACTCACTGTTTTCTCATACTCTAAGATGGGCTGTATTAAATCATCATCATTTGCTCTGTAAATATTTTGAAAGCATTGCGCAAAGCTATTAACAATATCCGCACCATTATTAAGCATTGTGTTTCCAAAAAACATTGTGTTTGGTAGACCATTATTTTTGCGTTTGCTGTTAACAAAATTCCAAAAGTGCTTTACGTTTGAACTAATTCTAGATTCAGTTTGACTTATATAAATTTCATGACATGACCTGCTTAGTTCTTTGCATTTGGTTCTCAAGGAAGAGAAAAGTAGATAATCGTCCCAAGAATTTGTTTGTTTATATATCTTGTGAGCAATTTTTTTCCTAAATATTAATAATTTTAGGTCATTAGTCATCCAACGAGGAAATTTGGGATTTTTTAATCTTGTACGTGGTATTGAACAATTGACACCAAACTGCAATATGGAGTAGAACAGTTCCGTGGCTTCGTTAATATCTCTGCAAATACCTAAAACGTTCTCCCAGGAGATACTAGCAAGATACATGTTAAGAGCAACATAATCTCCTCTCCTAAAATTGAAGGCAAAACTATCATATTGAAGCTCGGGCATATTATCTTTTATAGCTAAAGAAATTGATAACGCAGGATGATAACGATCACAAGGCAATAAGTAATCGTTAGCAATTTCAACTGTTACATTTTCATTATCATTTGCAAAAACTAGGTCAAGTAAAACTCCGTTGCAATTTGTGATTTGATTGAGCTGAAATAGGTTATGAAATGCAAAAGTATCAACTAAAGTATCAGTAGCAGTGTTACTATTATTACTAAAGACACCTCTTTCATCATGGTACCATTCATTGTTTGGCAGATTGTAGTCTCCTGTTAGAATGAACTTGTGTTCAGGAAAATTGTTACAGACAGATTCTACACTAATACAATGATTCTCATAGCATATTAAGGCTGAATTAGGCGGAAGATAAACTGTACCAAGTATATAGCATTGATTCAGAGTGCAAACTTCGACAAACAGTTCCTCCAAGTGAGCATGTGGTAATAGAATAGACCTCGATGAGTAACATTTTTTAACTGCAATAAGGACACCCCCTCCAATTACTTTAACACTAGTTAATGGAGAGCGGTCTTTTCGATATATATTAAAATCTAAAAGTCCCAATTCGTCACTACTGATACCATCACACAACCACGACTCAGTAAATATAAGCACATCATAGTCAGTTGTAGCAGCACTTTCTTCAAGAGCACCAAGCTTAGTTCTAATTCCTCTAACATTCTGATAATATACTGTTAGTTCATTAGACATAATGTGGGAGGTATCCCTGGAATTCAGTTTTTTTTCTGGATTACTATTTTTGGTACGCCACGAATGTACCTAATGGTAAGATTTTCTTCACCTTTTGAAACCCTATCTGCCAAATTAGTACGAAGTTCACTAAGGTATTTTCTCTGTAGATAGGTGGAATCGGAGCTAATCTTAATATTGGATGCAGCAAGTTTATTTTTATTTTTTAAAATTGATAGTGCTACATTCTTATTTTCAAGGACTACTTTAAGTGGACGTGACATATTATTCTTGATATTACCAAGTCTAATGACTTTTTTAACTTGAATATTGGGATTGATCACGCTTAAAGTTTGTTTAACTTTCTTCATATCTTCTTCAATTCTTGCTGGTGCTGTGCTAGAGTTGGTTTCATGGAGGTTATAAATAATAATATTATTTTCACGGAATTTACGTTCCTCCACTTCCTGGATGATGGTGTCAAGATCTGTGGCTTTGTTATCTCTAGGCAGTTCTAGTGAGCTAATTTTATCAATAAGTTGTTCCATCTTTTGTTCAAGAGAACTGATTTGCTTCTTCATCATAGGAATCATTTTAATACCCTCCTCACAGGATTCGCAAAAAAGTTTAAGGACTCTTCTACCCTTCAACTCCAACACCCTGATTTCTGATGCTGTCAGATTGGCACATTGATGATGAATATTCTGATTGCAACCATCACAAACCCAATATTCACCACCCTTGACATCCAACAAACATTTTGTGCATGACATATTTAAAAAATTTTAGATCAAGTACTGGCCTATCTTCTAAATATATTATTTGTAGAAGTACTGATAACTTTTTATGAAGAGTACTTAAGTTTTTGTTGAACTCAATTAGGAGAATATGTGCTTCTAATTGCAAATAAATGCAATTTCTGGAACATTCACTAATAATTATGAAAAATAACTTACAGATTAATAGGGTCTGAACTTTTACGGGTTTTCTGATACCAAACAACACATTAATCACTAATAAATATCACTTAAATTGTACGTCATTAACAGAGCAGAAAAATATGTGTGACTTGTAGTAGATTATGATGTAGAATGTTGATGAGATGACAATTTAATAACTTAACAGAAAGATAAGTCAATTTTGTTTTTAAGCAGAGACTCTTAGTATATTTACACCTTAATGTTCAACCCCTTAGCAAAGGTAAATGTTACTCTTTTATTTTATCTTAAATTTTAAATGGGAATGGACTTCAAGTGGCACATCATTTTAAGGGTCATTTAATTTTCTCTCCTAATTGTGGTAGCCTAATTTAATATTTTATAAGACAATACTTAGATTGACGAGGAGGAAAAACTCTTCAGGGCGTCTTCTTTCTTATTGATAGTTAGGAATGCGGGTGAATCGACAGGGATAAGAGGATACGTAGCACTTCTTGTGTAAAAATGTCTTTTACTTAAATTAATTTTACGACTTTTGAGTAAAACCAAAACACTGATTACATCCGGCTCGAAGGACCAAAACACTAGATGTTAGACGTTATACATTGGTTTCGTGCCATCGCTAGAGGGTTTCTTTAAATAAAACTAAAGGGGACTGTATCATGTTAACTGCTTTATTGAGTTAGCTCAAGTTATCCTTGTTGGGACGTTTTATAGAGTGGGTAAAATTTAAGTTTGAACAATAACGAAATGTCTTTACAGATTGGTAGATGGAACGTATTAGTTGACAGCGTAACAGGAATATGTCCCGGCAATTTAGACAACCAAACATTAGCCGTTCTTCGAGGAAGAATGGTTAGGTATCTAATGCGAAGTCGAGAAATCAGTATTGGAAGATCGGGCAAGGGGCATGTTGTTGATATTGACTTGGCTCTTGAAGGACCGGCACATAAAGTTTCCAGGCGACAAGGTACTTTAAGGTAAGTTAGTTTCATCTCCCTTTATGTACAGATTTACTATCATTGTATCCTTTAACTTACAACTCTTACAAAAATTTTTCTTCCACAAAGATCTTAGTATAGTTTTTTTGGAATAATCTGTCTAAAAAAGTATTTTTTAACAACCTGTTTCAAAAGGTAACTACCACTTTGAATATTAATGCCCATTGATTTAACGACTTAATTTTTATCTAATCAATAAGCTCAAAGAACCATTAGGTGTAGGGTTAGTTTAAGTACATTTCATAATTTATTATACAATGTGTCAAATTAGGTCTGCACCATATGGGAAACTTTTTTATTTTTAGTTTTATGAAAAAAAGTTAGGCTTTATAAAAAGTTCTGCATGTTTTAACACCTTTCCTAATGGTGCAGACTTAATTGGACGATATGGGGATAACGAGACTCGTTTTCTTAGGATCTTTTTCTTCTTCTTCCTCTTTATAAGCAGTTCTGCTTGTTCTTTGGCGGATTAATACTTTTATGGAAGGTTGTCACTCCATCTTTTGCGCGGTCGTCCGATACTTCTTCTGCCAATTGGTGACTTATCTCTTTCTATTTTGACGACACGGGTCTCCTCCATTCTGCTTATGTGGTTATTCCATTCTTTTTTTCTATTTTGTGTTCACTCATTTATACACTGTACGTTACATTTTCTTCTAATATCTTCACTTCTCTTTCAATCTCTCAGCTTATTTCCTGTAATTCTTCTCAGTACTCTCCTCTCTGCCGTTTCCAGTAGCCTTTGCGTTGTGGCTGTGTCGGGTCTTGTTCCTGAGGCATATGCCATTGTTGGCCTTACACTGGCTTTATAAATTCTTGACTTCATCTCAAAGTCAATGTGTCTGTTTCGCCATATAGTGTTGTTAAGGCATCCTGCCAGTCTATTAGCTTTTTGTACTTGATCTCTCACTTCTTTGTCCAGGTCTCCATAGCTAGACAGTGTCATTCCCAGGTATTTTATTTCCATTATTTGTTCAATACTGATGCCATCAATTTCTATTTTACACCTGGTTGGTTCTTAGCTGACTACTATTGTTTTAGTTTTCTGAGATGAGATTGTCATATTAAATTCTTTTGCTCTTATGTTAAATCTGTGGACCAGTCTTTGCAGACTAACTTCATCTTGGGCTATCAATATTGCGTCATATGTGTAACAGAGTATTTTGATTTCTTTGTTTCCCATCCTGTATCCTCGTCCTTTGTTAACGGTTTTGATGATTTCATCCATGATCAAATTGAAGAGCATGGGGCTCAATGAATCCCCTTGTCTTATTCCGCTGCCTATTTCTATAGGTTCTGTAAGTTGTCCATCTATTCTGACTTCCATTTGTTGGTAGATGTTATCGATCTTTTTATAATATTTAGGGGAACCTCTCTATTATACAGAAGATCTGGATTATGGATTACATCTTTGAGTCTTACTCTGTCAAACGCTTTCTTTAGGTCAATCAGACACAGCAATTGCATCTGTACACGATCTTTCACTACGAAAACCCTGTTCATCTGCTAAACTTAATCCTCTGATTTATTAGCACTTGTAAAATTTTAGTTGTAAGTTTTAGCGTAGTATTTAACAAGTTTATACCTTTGTAGTTTTCTGGCTTTTTTTTATCTCCTTTTTTGAATAGTATCTTTTATATAGGATGAAATTTTTGAATAGGATTTTTCAATGACTTTTGACTAGGATCTTTTTGCTGTGATTTATTACACTACCCCAGATAGCGAAGAGCCACTAATTTTTCTATCAACCACTTTTTGTAGTTTTCAAAATTCATTTCCTTGAGGTTGTCTCCACTTTTAGTTTGCGATTTCCACCTGAGATAGGAATCTTTCGCAAAACCATTCTTATTACTAACACCAACAGTTATAAGCCTTTGTCCCTTCGAAACAGGTTTTCGAAGACCTGTGCTTGCAGTACTTCAATTACATTCTTTAGTGTAACTAGAATGCAAATAGATTTCATCGATGGTGCTATTTTCCCGTTATGTGAAAATGAATGATAGTGTGACAAAGTAAACTCCCATCAAATGGTTTCATGTTCATTTTTGATGTCCTTGTTTGTTTTGACGGAGGAGAAAACAGTTTTTGACAGACTTGATGATTTTTGTCATCAATTCTTTTTATAGTTGATAAAAATAATAATTATTCAGTGGTACCTACGTAAATACTTATCATTGTAGCAACACGTTCCTGCACTTTTGTTAAATTTATTAACGTAATCGGCAAACTGTCCCCACTTTTTCGAATTTCGCCACTGCGCATCCAGATCTCACGTTTCTTTACTAGTGTATGTCTGGTTATATGCTTTCATTGCTACCGTTTTTTCGCTAAAACCTTACACACTCCATTTAGATTCACTTTTCATCGAATACTAGAGTTTATTTTCGCTACTACACCTAGGGAAGAATGGCGGGCGATATATTTTGCTCAACTTGTCCACTGTAACAATTTGTTATTGTGTTACATTAATTTAAACATGCTTTTAGGTTACGAAACACCGGAGAATTTTATCTATCCTCGGAAGGCAAACGACCAATATTCGTTGATGGCAGACCGATCACGGCCGGAAACAAAACTCGTCTCTACGATAATGCCGTCGTCGAGATAGCTTGTTTAAGGTTCATCTTTTCGATTAACCAAGATTTGATTAGATCTATTCATAACGAATCTGTTAGATACGGCTTACCGTCATAAGTTACTTCAGTGATTAGTATTACTCAAAAAAGATCAATTTTTGCAGTTAACCGTTTATTGAGCGTTATATTTTCTTTATATATAGGTTTAAAACAGACAATTTTTGGAATGTTCATAATGAAATAGTTGTTTTTGTTATTTTTGCTCATAGAAAACACCTGGAGCGTATTAGAAATTTGCGATTGAAAGAAGAGGAAACTCGTTTGCAGCTCTCAGAACAGACTGTTCTTTACAATGGCAGGTTTTTGGCCTTTCGCTTAAACCTTCCTTATCCGGGTTTGGGACCGGCAAGAATGACTGTTAAGCTACTCGGTCCACCCAACAGTCACTCAGTATGAGACGAAAACAAGTTGTACAATCATTTAAGACTCTTCCCAGGATGAAGAGCAGAAAGAGAGAGGAAGAGAGATATAGGGAGATAAAGAAAGATATACAGATAGAGAGATAGAAATACATAGTAAGATAGAGAGAGAGAGAGAGAGAGAGAGAGAGAGAGAGAGAGAGAGAGATAAAGAGACAGATAGATTGAAGTAGAGATATAGAGTTAGATATAAATATATAGTAAGATAGAGAGAGATATATAGAGCGATAGATATAGAGCGAGATATAGAGAGAGCGAGAGAGGAGGAAGCGGTATTAAATGGTTGTGGTCTAGCAAGAGTAGCAAAATGTTGAGAGTATATCTTATAAAGGTAATATTCCCAGTGGTTGACAGGATACTATAGTTTAAAATAACTTCAATGAATTGAGAACTTCCGGTGTAATTGTTATATGTATTTGTAAAATTAATAAAATTATAAAAATATCCAAAAGAAATACAATTTTCAAAAATGTTTTCAGACCATCATCAGTGAAACCTGGAAGTAAGTAATCCCACTTTATTTAATGATTAAAAGGGGCAACATTTTGACTGTGGTAAATAACAAACGTGTGATATCCTTACTTACTTGATTTACATTTTAATGTTATAAAAATTAAAAATAACATAACGTCGATGATTCAAGATTTAACCAAAAGGCGACATACTAACCCTTCCTCAAAATGGCGACCACGTCTGGGCCTAACAAAAATTACCAGCTAACTAAGTTTGAGGACCAGGAAATGACATTAATAGCTGTAAAAATGACCGATAGTTTATTTTTAGACACTAATCAAATTTAAACACCTTTTTGTGGGTTCTGGTTGGTACCATATTAATGTATATTTTAATTTTCGTTTAAATTAAAAGTTAATAATATATTTTGAAAAATTTCACAAATTCAATATCACATTATGAACATTCCACAAATTCTTAATCATTTTTCGCTCTTTTCGTTAGTTTTTCAGTTTTTTTAGCACTTGTTTATATATTTTTTTTGCTCAAAAGTGTTCGATGTAGTTATAAAAATATCAAAAAGACTCGTGTTTTGTACCAGAAACAAGTCGTTTAATACAAGTTACAATTGAAGACCTTGGGACCAGAAGGGGACATGCCACAAAAGATTATTTTGGAGAAAACGTCATTTTAAACTTATTTTCAAATCCTGAAATCCAAATTTTACATTGTTCTCGGAAGTAAGGTCCACAATCGTTTGGAAATATGTTATTAAATACACAATAAAAGTAACAAAAATTTTTATTGAACGGTTTTTGAGTTTTGAACATTTTTTGAAAAAATATGAGGCTTATCCCCTTTTGAACAAAAAAATATATTCTAAAAAATGAACATAAAATGCAACAATGAAATAATATATTCAGTTGTCAATATTTTCAATATCCGAAAAGTCGTCGAAATGTTCAATATATTCCAGTGATTCATTATCAGTACCTGGTAGAATCTGTTGGCAGGCACCAATTTCTTCATAAAATTTTAGGAAAGCTGGTGGAATAAACTGTAACAGCTGGGAAATATTTTCAATTTTTTTTCTATTTAGTGGAATAGGTTCACTGTATTTTGATTTCAAATCCCTGGAAAGTAAAATTGACTTCCTCATACCTTTCTTTCCAATATTAACTGCCTTATAGTCTTCATTTATAAGATGTTTTATATACATTATGTTAGGTTGTTCAGATGAAAACTTGAAACTTGATATTTTGGAAAAGTTAACTTTTTCCTTGTCATCTGTATGGTTTTTTTTCGTAATTTCGCTTTGGAGTTCTTTAAAAGAAAAAAAGTCAGATTGTTTCAATACAATTACCTCAAAGCAGTTTTTTCTTTTACATTTTCTCACTGCTTCGTACCAATCGTCTGGAGTATACACTTGTTTTAATCGATGACGCTTATACTTTTCAATTACTGCGAAGTCACGGTCACATGGTAATCTCGTATGCCCTACTACCAAGTATTTGTGCTCAATAGAAGTGAAAATGCCTTCTATAGTAAGTTGTTGCCATAAACAAATTAGAGACCAATTTTTGTTTTGGCCGCTGCAGTTATCTGTATACACTATAAGTTTATTAGCAGTGGGTCTATTAGTTCGAAAATGTTTATATAAAATGCTGGCAATTTCATCGCTACCTCGCTTGGCAATGTTTTCTGGCCACATGTACATGAAGGCCTTTCCACTAATACAGTCATGGATGCCGAGGTTATAAACCCATGCCTTTCTCAAATAGAACGCTGCTCCCACTGTTAAATTTGGCACTGGCATTGCCTGTTGTAGGTCAAAGCTGATAACCATTGTATTTCCCGTGGCTTTAGCCTCTTCTGTGTCCTTTTTCATTAGATCCTGCATGGCCTGGGCACGTCTTTGATGTAACTCCAAATCAATTCAGAGTCTTTGCAATTTCTATGTCAGCTTCATTACTAATTTTCACATTCATTGAATCACATACTTTACAAGTATCGCTCTTAGGTAACTTAAAGCCTATATTAAATTCTGAGCAGAATATGCGCCTATATTTGTCTTGGGTTACTGCCACAAAATTATTTTGGCGGCACCACTCAGATATAAACTGGAAATTGAAATATCGGAATCTAGGTAGACTTTTGTTGGGTTTTTTTGTCTGCTGTAATGGCTTGTGTATTTTGGTATCAAATTAATATGCTGTCTAACATACTCACAGTGTTCTTCTGGTATTTTCTTGTTGTTGTTGTCATGCTTACCTCTTTCATCTGACTTTGGAGTAGACGCACCTTCTTTATTTTGGTGAACCAGTCTTTCAATACGTTTTTTTGAAATGCCGTGTATGGCAAGAAACTCTTTCTTACAAATTTCAATTTCATCTCCATTTACTTTGACTCTATATTTAACTGATACATTTCTGGACGAATGAATTCCTTTTGTTTTCTTTGGGTAACTTCTCTTCTTTGGAATTACTGTCATAGTTGAGAAGAGGTAAATATTTTGCTTGTCATAATTACCCAGGTTCCAAAAGGCATTAAATATATCATTTTCCTTACCTGCCAAAAGCTGTCTACACTGTTTTGTGCAACCGCAAGGCGCAACTAATTTTTTTGGTTCTATTTTCTTCCCTTTTGTATTTATATATTCGTGACCTAGATTTCTTTTAGTCTTGCGCTTAATTTTTTTATGCCGTTGGGTATTCTTGTGTCTCCATCTAGAAGGCGCCTTCTTTTCTGGAGTTGGTAAGACACCTCGAGAAGTCTGTGGGGTAAAAACCTCTTCATTCTCCTACAATAAAATAGGTATTTTACTAAAAAGGGATAAGCCACAAAAAACCTTTAGAACAGGATAAGCCACAAAAAACCTCTAGAAAAATCCTAATGTTTTTAGGTTCGAAAAATGTAACATAAGGGGACAAGCCACATATTTAATAAACTTACCATTTTTAAGTTGATATTTTCCGAATCGCTGCTATTTCCGGACACTGTATAGTCTTTGTCATCTTCGCTTTCATTTAAAAATGGATCTTGGTCACTGTGATCAGAATCAAACTCAGAAAAGTCTATTTTCCGTTTACATGCACGGAAATGTTCCGCCGCCATGTTGATTGCTACTGTGGCTTGTCTCGTTATGTTGAAAAATAAAGTAATGGTGACACAACGGGACTTAACTACAGCGGCGCCATCTATAAGAAAAAAGCTGAAATTTTCTCTTCGGGACATTAATACGGTCTTAAAGTGGGCGATTTCTACTTTAACTCAATATTGATGAAATTGTGGCTTGCCCCCTTCTGGTCCCAAGGTCTTCAATTTAATTACAATACAGTATATATACACTTATTTAGGTAGCACGTTAATATTACCGCTAATTTAATGTCTGGAGGAAATAAAGTATTCTTTATTATTGCGTATTTTATTAAATTCGAACATGTCATAATATGGCTTAATATTGGAATAGCCATTATCCTAACAAACAAATTAGTACAGAATTACAGAATTGGCAAATTCCTCAGCATAATGTAGAAGGATCTGGTTATCAATATTAAAAGAAGAAATAAATAAAAAGAAAATACCACTATTCCACTAATCCAGATGATTCTCGAATAATGTATTTGTATATATACGCAGCACTCTTATTAATTTAGCCAGGTTTGAAGATAATCTTCTTCTTCAAGTGCCATCTCCGCGGCGGAGGTCGGCAATCATCATAGCTATTCGGACTTTTGAGACGGCTGCTCTGAAAAGTTCATTTGATGTACATCCGTACCACTCTCTCAGGTTGCGCAGCCATGACATTCTACGCCTCCCTATGCTTCTCTTTCCTTGGATCTTTCCCTGCATAATCAGTTGGAGCAAGGTGTATTTCTCTCCACGTGTAATATGTCCGAGATATTCTAATTTTCTTGTTTTTATTGAATTTAAAATTTCCATTTCCTTGTTCATCCTTCCCAGAACCTCTTTGTTTGTGACGTGTTCTGTCCATGATATTTTCAGAATTCTTCACAGCTCAAATGATTCCAGTTTTTTCATTGATGTCGCATTCAAGGTCCAAGATTCCATTCCATAAAATAAAGTCGAAAAAACATAGCACCTCGCCAACCTAACTCTTAGTTCCAGTTTTAAATCCCTGGTACATAGAACTCTTCTCATTTTGTTGAAATTTGCTCTAGCCTTTTCTATTCTTATTTTTATCTCCTGATTGTAATCATTTTTGGAGTTAATCATTGTTCCCAGGTATGCATATTTGTCCACTTGTTCGACGTTGGTTTCGTTTATTAGAAGATTCTCGTTATTTCTTTGAGTTTTCGATATTCTCATAAATTTCGTCTTCTTGACATTCATTGTTAGACCATACTCTTTTCCATACTCTGCTATTCTGGTCACCAGTCTCTGAAGATCTTCAATGTTTTCGGCTAAGATCACAGTGTCGTCCGCATATCTAATGTTGTTAATGGGAACTCCATTTACCTTTATTCCAGCTGTTTCACCCTCAAGAGCTTTTTTCAGGACCTCTTCGGAGTAAGCATTGAAAAGAATTGGCGACAATACGCATCCCTGTCTTACTTCACATCTAATTTCAATTTCTTCTGACAGCTGTTCGTTAACACGTACTTTTGCTCGCTGTTTATAGTATAAATTTGATATGATCCTGAGGTCGTTGTAGTCAATCTTCTTTGATTTCAGGACATTCATTAAATGTTTATGTCGTACTTTATCGAATGCTTTATTATAGTCAATAAAACATGCGTATATATCTTGATTGACGTCCAGGCATCTTTGTATTAGTATATTAAGTGAAAAAAGAGCTTCACGTGTTCCTAGGCCTTTGCGAAAACCAAATTGTGTATTATTAACGTCTATGTCCAGTTTGTGATATATTCGGTTATGGATGACTTTAAGTAGTAACTTTAGCGTATGAGACATTAAGCTAATGGTGCGGTAATCGCTGTATTCTCTTGCGTTTTTCTTTTTAGGGAGACAAATAAAAATAGATGTTAACCACTCTTTGGGTAATACGCCTGAACTATAAATTTGGTTCAAGAGTGTCACTAAAACATCAATGTGCTTCTCATTTAGAATTTTTAGGATTTCTATAGGAAGCATATCAGGTCCAGGGCTTTTCCCGCTCTTCATTGTTTTTAATGCGTGCAATATTTCTTCTTTTGTAATATATGGACCTATTTCTTCTGACGTAAGTTCTATGTGCTCCAGATCTCCTCTTTCATCATCGAACAATTCATCGATATATTCTGCCCATCTTTGTATTTTCTCGTCCGTATGTGTTATAGTAGTACCGTGTCTATCCAGAATTGCACAAGTGGGATTTTGTTTTCTTAGTCCTGCCAGTTCTTTGACTTTCTTGTGTAGGTTAAACAGATCATATTTATTTTGAAGGTCTTCGATCTCTTTGCATTGCTCTTCAAAGTATTTTTATCCTGCTTTATCGTCCTTCTAATCTCGTGGTTTATCTCTCTGTATTTGTTATCCTTGTTTTTAAATTGTCTCCGTTGTTCCATCATATTGAGTATCTCGTCATTCATCCATTCCTCTTTTCTCCTTGAGGAAGTCTTTAGTATTTCTTTACAGGGTTCCAGTAGACAATCTTTTAGTCGATTCCAGTACTCGTCAATATCATTGGTGTTTGTGTTCAATTTGTTGCAGTTCACATGCAGTTCGTGTTGGAGGCATTCTTTTACTTTAGGTTCTTTAAGTTTTCTTGTGTCTATTGTAGGGATTCTTTGATGAAAGAAAATTTCGATCTTCCGTTTGGCCAACCTCAGGTGGATGTGTGTTCACTGTGTGAAAATTTAAAAACAAAGATAGCAGATCTATTTTTAAATGAAAATGCTAAAAGGGTTGCTGTAGCTGAGCAAAAATAGATGAAATAAGCAGAATGTGCAGAGAAAGAGAGGATGTAATGGCAATAAAAATCGACTACATGCAGAATCTGCCCCTTCCCCATATTCCTGTGCAAGAGGTATTTTACTACAGGCAGCTATTGATTTATGAATTTTGTATTCATGATATGAAGAACAACAAAGCCTTTTTTTATTCATACCAAGAAGGAGAATCATTGAAAGGTCCAAATGTCAATTTCATTGATGTACCCTTAACGGTAACTGAGTTGTATCTTTTGCGATGTGCACCGTAGTGCGATTTTTGTTAACGCTAACATCAAGTGGTCGGTTTCAAAATATCACACATTACTTCCCAATGAGGGGACATTCTTTTAATGAATGTGATCGAGATTTTGGAATTGTGAAAAGAAAACTACGGAGACATGATAGAATATACTCTCATGATGAATATATATATATATATATATATATATATATATATATATATATATATATATATATATATATATATATATCTCTCTCATTGAGACTTCTTCAAAAAGTAAAAAAATTAGTGTTCACAAAGTCGGTGTTACGAAAGTAGTCGACTTCAAAAAATGGTGGCCACAACACTATAAGAAGCAAGTTTTGGTCAATATCAAGCCATGGCAAGAACATTGTGACTGATAAAAAAGTTTCCTTTCAAGTCAGCAATTTCTATGAGTTTCGATATTCTAAGGAAACTCCTGGCAAAGTAACTGCACTTCCATTTATTGATGGAATAATCCAGGAGTGTTTTGGATTAGCCAAAATACAAGAAAGCAGAGTTAATCTTCCTTACTGCGTTTCATATCCTGCATATTCCGGCAAATTGCCTATTAATCATAAAAAATTGAAGTCTTAAAGAAACTGTTGGTGTATATTCCAGTAGAAAAAAAAAAGGAATATTGGTCCCATATTGTCACATGGCCTACAACAGAGCAAGCTGACCCAGCAGAAGAGGATTTCTAATTAGTGTATAGTTTATTAGTTGTATTTTCAAAATTATTTTTTTTCATATTTGAATTAAAGTGAAATAAAATAACGATTGCTCCATTTTTTCTTGGACTCACACACATTTGTTTCGAAAAGGTAACATATGCAAAATATTTAAACAAATATTCTATTGGTATAGTGCACTTTAAGCAATTGACAACCATGGCATTGTGCAAACAACACATCCACTATCAACTCATATAGTACGCAGTTTGAAAACTCCTTCTATGAGCAATAAGTGAATCAGTTAATTATTGTTGGTTGGACTGTCAGAAAAATACACGCCAATGATCATGGCCATAGAAAATTCTGGAATTGCTATCACTCACAGCAATAAAATTAAACTTACTAGATACAGAGATTTGGGAATTTATTTTTGTTTTTTCATAGTAATAGAAAGAACGGCGGTACTAAACATTTATTTAATAAACTTCTTAAAGTATTTTAATAGTAGGCAAAGTTGACACTAATTTACTCCTTGTTTAATTCAATACATTTTAAGAAAAGCTGGGTGATAAAAACAACATTTGTACGAAAAATTTATTATTTATCCTATGACTTTACAAACCCTGCTTCCACTAGTGCTTGTCGAGCAGCATTGTTAATATGCCTAAATCTATCTGGACCCAGCTGAATACCACCATACCTAAAAGAGAATACTATCAGTATCAGTCATTAGATAAGATACCTGAATTAAAAATCTTAAAAAATCATATAAAGGAACATTGTTTACAAGGTTTATAGGCCGTTGTCTAAAATTGCTTTTTTGTGACGTTTCATCTGCAGCTACAGCAGATATTATTAAAGTCAATGCCGGGGTGGACATAGTAACCTCCGGTCGCTCACAGTGATAGCTGAGTATGAACATGTGAACAGACTGCAAGGGGGACTCTAAAATCTGCAGCCAAAAATTCATTGGGTACTTATATCCTGATACAAAGCAAGAAACAACTGGGTTGACCAAAGATGCAAGAAAATAGAAGAACAAGGAACAGCAATATTTGTTGGACGATAAACCCACTGGTACCATTTTGTGTCATACGCAAATGTGGTCATTAGTTTGCGTACATTTAAAAGGTTTTCATTGCATAAGCAATGTAGAGCTGTTTTAAAATGCTTGTTACCTAGTTTTTTTGCTTTCAATTAACAGTCATATTCTAAAAATTTATGAATCTTTTTCAAAAGTTTTTATCACCTCATTTAGTTGATGTTGTTGTTTTGGTTGTATGAATTGTTTTTACTATTCATACAACCTCTGATCTGGCATCAACATAATACCATAAGAAGATAGGACTAACATAAAACTCCTGTAAACTACAGCTAAATATTGGTTGCTCTTAGATACAAAATGACTCTAGAGGTCTATCAAACAAATTAAGCTGCTTTAGCTGCTTTCTACAAATCAAAAATGGGTATTTTTATACAAACTCTTTCTGTTAACTGTTTATGAATACATTAAAAATAAATTACACTGACTTACCATCTTGAAATTACAACCATAACATTATTAAGTTTTAATGTTTGTAGTAATTCTAAAACTCTAGATGAGGCTTTGTTTTCTCCGTCATCATCACAATCCTAAAATACAGATTTTATCAACACTGACAACAAAATGCAATGTGCAATATTTAGAATGTGTACTAATACTAATACTAGTACAATGTATTTATCATCATATGACTAATTTCAACCTAATTTCATGGGTCATCTGACCCAATGCACCTATGTATGTGATTTTTTGTGATGCAACTGGTTAAGAGTTAAATCAGCATTAAATATCAAGAAAAATGAATACCTGTAGCACAACATTATTAGGCAACAAAATCCTATATGCAGAGATATTATGTGTCGCATTAGCAATCTTCTTGTTTTCAAGCAACAACTCCATAAATGCACTAAAATGAGTAAAAAATTATTAAAAATCATAAAACTTCAAATGACACATACTTTACTTCTTCTTTACTCTTTACTTCACAAACATGACCTTGAAATACACTCTTCCTATCTAAAATTGTTGAACCATGGACTACATTTAAATTTTTACTACATTTTGAACTACTTCCCTTTACTTCGTCTATTTGTTCTTCTTCTACAGGTTTGCGTTCTGTATTTGATTGAGATTTCTTGACTACATCCTCAACTATCATTATCATTTGGTAAATAAGGGGACCACCACCTTCCGTTCTACAAATAAATTGTGACTGATATATAATATTTTTAATAATAATAACTGCTTACAAAAGCAGAGAAACATCATCCTCACAGTTCAATAGAAAGAAGTACATTGCCATGGCAGAGAGATATCTTTAAGTACCATGGTAGCATAGAAATTTCAGAAGCAAGTTGAAACATCTACTTTACTCTCTGAGGGAAGAAAAAATACAGATGTGGATGAAAAAATCTGTACATAAGTTATACCCATACAACCATATCCAGAACTAGTGGTTGACATCAGGAAAGATGTTTCTGAAACAGTGGGTTTTCTGCTTGTCATTCAGGATTAGATAATTGCAGCCAAAAACTACCTGAAACATATTATGAAAGACTAATGGATTTCAAGCTGAAGAAACCATCAAACATCTTTGTCAGAACTGATTATAGGGAACAGTATGATTCAGTACGAAAGATACTTCACCAAGAACAGACCAATGAAGCGGGACTTTTCTAAATTGACTGTCTCTTTTGATATAAATATGCCTCCAATACTCTGCTTCAGAATAACAACTACAAGCTATATCACATATTACTGCTGGTAGTATAATCTAACTTTTCAAATTGTAAAACAATGTAATGAGTGCATAGTAACTCATTTAACCAATAAAGGATGTTTATTAAAATTGTTAACTGTAGTTCATTTTAAAAACTTACTCATATAAATTTTGAAATCTTTGTTCTATATTTTTCTTTTGGGAAAAATGAAGATTCGGCGCCAGCAATTCATATCGTGGCAATGAACTCGATGGATACTCAGGTACTAAAGTAATAAACAATTTTACTTCTTTACTAATATCAATGCTATATGTTGCAGTACCAGAATCTACTTGCCATTCCTCTCCAAATATGGATTTAAGAGCTTCGATTTCGTCTAATTGTTGTGATACGTTATCCATTTTAAAACAAATGGAAAATTGTAAATTTTATGAAGAATCAAAATTAATATTGCACTAAATTTGTTTTGTATTAAAACTTACAAAAAATATATTGTTTTCCTTATGGAAATATAGGTTATGTTGCAATTAAACAAATGTCATCCAAATGTCACTTTCAAGATTAATTAAAGAGGATGCATCATAGGCGGGTATACGAAAGGCCAATACATCTTTTTTTTTTGTAGATTACACAGCCCCATAGTCATTCAATTTAACTTCGTTTATTGGTACTGTGGAGATCAAGGAAATCATCATGATGTGAATTAGGGATCTTTAATTTCAGCTTTCAATTTTTTTCTTGCAACTAAAGATTCGTTGATCAGGTTTTGTTTTTCTTGATTTATGCTATACATTATTCTTGTGTATTATCAAAGTTTGTTACATGACTTGGCTGTCTTTACAATTTTCTTTCCCTTATTTCGATCTGTACGTAGGTCCCTCCAGTTTCTCACTTCGAGAATTTCGATATCACTCATGACCTGGTCCTCTCATCTCTATCTAGGTCTTCCGTTTGGTCTTTCAGTTTCTGGCTTCCGTCTGGTGACCTTCTTAATCAAAAGTCGCTTTTCCTTCTCTCTATCTTTCTCAGCTATCTCATTCGTTGCGCTTTAATAAATCTAACTATATATTCTCCCTTCATAATGTCTTTTATTTCGAGATTCATTCTTCTTCTCAATTCTCCGTTTTCCATTCTTATCGGGCTCATAATTCCTCTGAGAATTTTCCTTTCGAACATTCTTAATCTTTCTTCATGAATGTGAGGCACATTGTCTCAGCTGCGTATGTAACTACTTGTCTGATCATCATCACATCGTTCTGGCTTTACAACCCTGTGTGGATCCTAGCAGCTCTAGGACCCGCGCAGTCGACCCATCCACTTCTCTCCAGTCGTCTCTAGCCATTGCCCTCCTACAGCAAGCATGTATTTCCATATTTCTCATGTCTTCATCGACGTTATTAAGGAACCTTGTTTTGGGCCTTTCTCTTCTTCTCTGACCAATGGGTTTATCAAGGAGCGTTTTTCTAGCTAGGTCATTTTGTTCCGCATTACATACCCTATCCACCTCAGATATCCTATCTTATATGTTTTACGATATCTGGTTTCTGGTATATTCTAAAAGGTTGTATCATCTTCTCTATACTCCATTGTCGCTCACTGCTCCATAGATTCGCCTTAGCACTTTTCTTTCGAAACATCCTAACATGTTTTCATTACTTTTTGTTAGTCTTTTGTTTTGTTGAGTTCAGGTCTCTGAACCAAATGTTAGGACTGGGCGTATTATTGTTTTGTGGATTTTGTTTATTTTTGTATTTCTCGATAAAATTGTTGATTTAAGAAGGAGATTGAGCCCAAAATAGCACCTGTTTTCCGTGCAAATTCTTCCGTTGGCCGGTTTATCTCTGCGGTAGTATTATTCTCAGTGTTAAGGAGCGCTCTCAGGTATGCAAATTCGTTCACTACTTCGATGACGTCGTTTTTTATAACGATGGTTGTAGGATTTGTGGTTGCATGCTTATTTTCATATACTTCGTTTTGTTGATGTTTATTATTAAACCCATTTTTGTAGCTGAATCTTTTAATGCTACATACGCCTCTTGTACAGGGTTTTCAGTTCTACCAACAATATTGATATATCAGCATAACCAAGCATTTGCACTGATTTATTCTGACATACGTATTACTTTTTCCAGGGCCAGATTGAACAGTATACAGGAGAGAGAGTTTCACTGGCGCAGCCTGTTATTTGCTTTAAAACGTTCAGACTGTTCCCCCTGAATTCGTACTCTATATTCAATTTTTTCAAGAGTTAGTTTTGTTAAATTTACCAACTGATTCGGTATTCCTAGCTCTTTCATTGCTTTGAACATTTCTCTTCTATTCAAAGAGTCGTAGGCTGCTTCGTAGTCTATAAATATGTGATGAGTATCAATGTCATATTCCAATGTTTTTTCTAAAATTTGTTTCAGGGTTGCAATCTGATTAATTGTCAATTTACCACCTCTGAAACCAGTCTGGTTTTTTTCTACTATTCGTTCTGCATATGGTGCCATACGGTGACATTGTTCTCGTACGCTCGCATTTACTGGCCAATCAGCGTACGGGAAACATCTCCAAACACGCGAAAAATTGTTCATTGGTTAGAATAGGGGTTATTTCAACTTTTAAGCAATTTAAAATTTCCCATTGGTCGATTTTACGGGAAGTCCACTTTCATACGTCATAATCCCCTAAAACAAAGGATTTTTTTGTATAAAAGAAGGTGGATTTTCTGTAGTCGGCCAGTTCGAGCTCGCCCTCGTATTTAAGACTCTAGGTTCGGTGCTAGTTCATCCACCTAGAATCTGCCTGTTTATTTACCTTATTTTGATATTGATTTTTTGATTTTGTTGATATATTTGTGCATTTTAATATATATATATATATATATATATATATATATATATATATATATATATATATATATATATATATATATATATATATATATATATATATATATATATATATATATTGTTTTGTGCTATTTTGTACTTTCTGCTGTGGTATTTCTTTTAGATCACGCACAGAGAAAGTGCCCATTTCATCTGCTATTTGATTACTGCATTTATTTGATTTATTTTGAATATATTTGTTGCGATATTTCTCCTCGAGGATCATACGCTCGAATATATTCTCATTTTCGCTATTTTATTATTGCATTTTTATCATTTCTTAAATACATTCGTTGCGATATCTCTCTTCGCGGAGACCATACGCTTGAAGTATTTATATTTCTGTTTTTACTTGTGGTCCCCTTCCGTAAGTTAAGGAGACACAAGGGTTCTCGAGGATTCCTTCCGTAAGTCAAGGAATCTCTCACACTGCCTTTTTACTGTTGCATTTTATGTTTATTTGTATATACAAATATTATTTCTTACTTGTCTTATTACCATTGTGCAGATAACGTTCTAGTGGAACTTCTACTACGTAGATTAAGCACGAGAGACGTTTGCACCGATCGATAGTTCGAACTTGCATTCTATATTTTTGCACATATTCAAGCATATTTATATATGTACATTGTGTCCAAGGTTTATTGTGGTATTTTACTGAGGTAATCACGCACTACAAACCTCTGGTCACGGATTTGTGATAGTTTTCGCTCCGAAAACATACACGATTCCCCATATCTCAACCAATATAAACCCCAGCTGTATTATTTGTTCAGAGGAGAATGGTGGACACTTGTGGAACATCTAGGTCCAATTCCACGGACCGTAAGAAGCCCGTAGAGCCGGAGACAAGCCAACCAGCTGCCCTCCACGCCTCTCGGCAACAACATAGTACTGTGGAAAATATTTTATACGCTGCATTTAGAAGCGTAATTCCTCTGGAGCATTCAAAGATATCCCCTTTTGTGTGAATGGTGCAAAGTATTCCAATATTCCAACCATTGGGGAGGGATTTCTGTGTCCATATTTCTTTTATGAGCTGCTGTAATGCCATTATGGTACCGTGGCCACCTTCTTTATATAGTTCAGTTTCCTTAAATTTTTTTCTGTTGATGTTAACTTCTTTATAGAATGCTCTGAATTCTTTCCATCTATTGAAGTTTTCTATATATTTAAGTTCCTTCTACTGGTCTGATTGCAACTCTATATATTTTCAGCTTAATATTTCTGGATAAGTTCTTGTTCTTCATTAGCCCACAGTATCTTCAGTATGTTTTGTTGCTTGCTAGTATTTGCTTTGTTACTTCTTCACTTGTTTTATTTTTGCCATTAACAATTACTCCCAAGTATTTAAATTGTTGAAGTCTTTCAAAAGCTTAGTTTTCTATTTTGATTTCTCTCGTCTTGTTTTTCTTCTCTTCTAGAGCGGATTAGATATTTTGTTTTTCCTTCGTTAATTTTTAGACCACTTTCTCGTTTTATATTAATCATTGTCGCAAATATTTAACTCAGGTTTTCGATCCAAATGTGGTGCCCAAAATTTTAGACCTAAGTGGATGCCAAAATAGGCCAGATAAGCTTATTTTACAAGTTCGAAAACAGGATTTTTGTGTTTTCTTTCAAAATATATTCATTACACATATGAAGAGCTCAGGGCTAAAAGGATAAGGGATAAAAAAAAGTTTTGAGAAATTAGGTTTTTAAGTTTTAAAACTAGATATAAAAATAATTAACAGAAGGAGCACTTCATCTTGGTTATTAATTCATGCAGTAACTTACAGGGAACGCATAGGTTATGTTTTTGGGTTATCAATTGACAAATTACTATAAATATAAATTTATTTATCTTTTGATGTACTGAAATCTCAGGCTAAATGGATGAGAGTCCACTAACGTGTCTTAAAATGAAACCAAAAATACAGATAAGGTAGTCTATATTTTCAAAAGTAATATCATAAAGATCTGCTCCTGTTGATTACACCAAGCTAAAAATACAGTAGAAGATTGTTAGTAATGGATACAATAAAAAGATTTAAGCATGTGACAGCGCGTCAAAACATGTTTGAGACTTTACAGAGGAAAATTTTTTCAAATGCTGAATATCGTCGTATTTTGCTTTATTTTAAGGTAAGAGTCCACAATATGCTAGCTCTGGTAGATGAAAACAGCCTTCTTGTAGTGCAATTTGTTTCCTCTTAGTCTTAATAACAATACTCTCTTCATTTAGGCTATTAACAGCCTGACTTAACATCATTCGAAGGTGATGAGAAACGATGCTTAGTTGCCGTACAGGTCGTGTTTTAAAAGGACAAATTTCTGTATAAAGAAGAAAGAAACTTAGTCCATGACTTAAATATTTCCTGGTTCTCGCAAGAAATAACTGTAAATGGTGTTGGTTTGGATCTGGAATTTTCAACAAACCAAAGATTTTTGATTGATTGGAAAAAACATTGTTATTTTATCAAGTCTCTTAGTATAGTGTACAATGTAGTGAAGCATATGGAAAACGGCGTAATTTTTGTTCTGACCTGCGCAGGAATCGCAGAAAATTTTAAGCTCTTTTACTTGCATTTCAAGGTGATAATAAAACCCCAAAGCAAGGAACAAATCTCATCTCCTCCTTTCTTGCTATAGATTTCTGCATAGTTATAAAAAAGATTCTGAGTCTGAAAGTTTATGTATGTTGAACATGTAAAATGATAGTTGTCTTCTTCTTCTTAAAGTGCCTATCCGTTCCGGATGTTGGCGATCATCACGGCTATCTTTACTTTATTTATTGCAGCGCGGAACAGTTCAGTGGTAGTCGTTTCGTAAATTTTGAAGCCAGGAAATGCGTCTTCTTCCCGGTCCTCTCTTACCATTTACTTTCCCTTGAAGAATCAGCTGGAGAAGGCCGTAACGTTCTTGATTTCTCATTACATGTCCTAGATATTCCAACTTTTTAGTTTTGACGGTCATGAGAATTTCACATTCTTTCCCCATTCTACGCAGGACCTCCACATTAGTAACTCTGTCAACACAGGATATACGTAAGATGCGCCTATAACACCACATTTCGAAAGCTTCGAGCCGATTCATAGATGCAACAGTCAGTGTCCATGCTTCTATTCCGTAGAGCAGAATTGTGAATATGTAGCAGTTCAATAGACGGCATTTTGTTTTTAATGATATGTCTCGACTGTTGAAAATGGTTCTCATTCTAACGAATGCTGCTTTTGCTTTTATTATTCGCTGTTTAATTTCTGTTGAGTGGTCCCATTGGCTATTTAAATTGGTGCCTAGATATGTATATTGCTCGACTCTTTCGATATTCTGTTGGTTGATTGTAAGTTGAGCGTTTAGTATTGGTTTTTTACTAATTGTCATAAATTTGGTTTTCTTTATGTTAAGAGCTAGTCCGTATCTGTTGCTGACTTCTGTTATGCGATTTGTTAATATCTGCAAGTCATTCAGATTATCGGCAAAAACTATAGTGTCATCTGCATATCTAATGTTATTCAACCATTCACCGTTTATTAGTATTCCTTTCGCACAACCGTCTAAAGCTTCCTTAAATACCCATTCAGAATAAATGTTGAACAACAATGGAGACAAAATACAGCCCTGTCGTACTCCACGTTCTATTGCAATTTTATCAGTTAACTGGTCTTATATTTTGATTTTGGCCGTTTGATTGTAGTAAATGTTTCTGATAATTCTAAGATCTTTGTTGTCAATTCCAATTTCTTGCATTAGAGTCATTAATTTGTCATGTTTTACTCTGTCAAATGCCTTCTGGTAATCTATAAAGCATACGTATATGTCACAATTCACATCCCTGCATCTCTGAAATAGCACCTGTACAGCAAAAAGGGCCTCCCGTGTTCCCAGAGCATCACGAAATCCGAATTGTGTTCTTGTTAGTTGTTCCTCACATTTTGTATATATTCTTTTGTGAATGACCTTTAGAAATGTTTTAAGTAAATGGCTCATAAGGCTTATAATTCTATAGTCTTCGCACTTTCTCGCATTGGGTTTTTTTGGAAGATTTATAAAAGTTGACACTAGCCACTCTTGGGGAACCACGCCCGTATTATATATACTGTTAAATATATTTGTCAACCATTTTATGCCATCATAGTCCATAAGTTTTAAGAATTCTGAGTGAAAATTATCAGGGCCTACTGCTTTACCATCTTTGGTGCTTTTGATGGCATAGTTGTCTTGATAGTTGTCTACGATAATAAATATCGTTAGTACTAATGTTTGGGACAAGCAGATTTTTTTGGAAATCAATTGAACTCTCTTGTTTCGTTATGTCTTTTTGTGCTTCAAGCATAGCACTTTTCTTAATTTTGTAAAAAGAAGCAGCTTTCCTTAAATGCAATTCTTTTTTTGCAAAAGTTTGTAGTTCACAGTTTAGTTTTGCAAGATCATTGTGATTATCGGCTGTAGCACGTAGGGTTAATTTAGTTTGTATTGCGTCAATATTTACTGTAAGTTCATCACAGGTGCTACATGTGTCACACCTAGGATAGTCAAAAGACAAGTTAAAATTAGAATTAAATATTTGCCTGTACTTTCCAGCGATACTTAAAACATTTTACTTACATTAATCTTTTCAGCTAAGTATTCTTTTTTGGATTTTTCTAACCCGTAGTGTGAGTTTCTAGTTTTGAAGGATCTAATGTGATCAATGACAGAGGCATATCATCTGGAATCTTATTAGGCTTCGAACAATGCTTTGCTCGCATATCCAATGGTGCTACGCCTGCTGTTTTTAGGCTCTTTTGTAAATTCTCTACTCTTTTGGCCGTGATGCCGTAAAGGGACAGAAATGCTTTATAACACCTAAACATTTATTTCTACTAGCTGCTCATTTCTTACTACTCTTACTTTGTAAGTATATGAAAATGTGTGAAAATCTGCTTCAGCTTCCGGATTTTTAGGCTTATGACGCATGATAGGACAGCATACTATCAGTCCACAAAGATACATTGATTGTTTGTCATGTGATGAGAGCAGGCTGAACTTAAAAATAATATCTTGTCTTTCACTTAAGCTTATGTTTTTATGTTTTCGTAGTGGAAGATCGTGTACAGATGCAATATTCGTTATAAAGCAAATTACTGAGAAATCACTAGAGTATAATAGACCAGCATTTCTGTGTCTGATTGACCTAAAGAAAGCGTTTGACAGAGTAAGACTCAAAGATGTAATCCATCTTTTTTATAATAGAGAAGTTCTAAGATGAAGTCAAGAATTCATAAAGCCAGTGTAAAACCATTATTGACATATGCCTCAGAAACAAGACCCGACACAGCCACAATGCAAAGACTACTGAAAACGGCAGAGATGAGAGTACTGAGAAGAAGAATTTCAGGAAATACGCTGAGATCGAAAGAGAAGTGAAGACATTAGAAGAAAATGTAACGTACAGTGTATAACTGAATGGACACAAAATGGAAAAAAAGAATGGAATAACCACATGAGCAGATTGGAGGAGACCCGTGTCGCCAAAATAACAAGAGATAAGTAACCAATCGGTAAAATAAGTATCGGACGACCGCGCAAAAGATGGAGTGACAACCTTCCATAGAGGTATTAATCCGCCAATTCTTCTTCTTCTTCCATTAACGGAGGTTGGCGACCACATTTTTAAAAGCTTCTATGTCTTTTGCAACGTGGAATAATTCGTCTACAGTCATGTTTGTCCAGTCTCGAATATTTCGCAGCCATGACTTCCTCTTTCTACCTATTCCCTTTTTGCCATCGACTCTACCCTGCATGATGACCTGCAGAAGACTATATTTATTATTTCTTAGTATGTGTCCAAGGTATGCAGTCTTGCGTACTTTTATCGTTCTCAACAATTTTTTGTCTCCGCCAATGAACAAACAGAATTGCTTATAAATATGAAGAAGAAAAATTTTTAGTGTTTTTGAATACCATTTCCGGTATGGAATCATAAACAAAAACATGTAATTTTCATTTTAAAACAAGTTACTAATTTTAAAATTAAACTACGTAGTTATTATTTACTAGATTCTAAAGTATATAATATAAATGTACATGTAAATGTATTTTATACTTATAAAAACACTTTCAGCATTCTCGTTTCATTGGTGTCGTAAAGAAAAACTGCCTACTTAATGTATTATGCCTACAAATTACTCATATTAATGATTATTGGTGCTAAATAACTTGTTTTTGGCTGTACTGATAACGGTAACCAATCCGACGATTTATATACAGCGTTATAGTGAAAGAAAACCTCCTTTACAGGTAACTAATTAACATATTACTACAGTAGAGTGGGTGGATAAAATAAATCAAATAAATATATTTGTAGTACCGCCTATTTTATTGAATTGTATTGAATTTGAAGAAGTGTGATTTTAAATTTTGAGATTTTGAGACCTATTAATATTCGTTGTATATTTATATATATATATATATATATATATATATATATATATATATATATATATATATATATATATATATATATATATATATATATATATATATATATATATATATCTTGAATACCTTGTCTAAACTGATTTGCATGGAACTTGGGATTTAGGTTATACTTACCCTCCATTTCAAAATTGCACTTGTGTCGTAGGTTGCTTTTTATTTTTTTGGAGTAAAAACGACCCAAATTAGAAAAATAAATCATATAATGTCGTTTAAGATGTTTTATCAAAACCCGTTAATGTAATAGTTCAACACTCATTTTTTACAATAATTAACACTTTTTAAGAAAGAAACGACTGGTTCGACCAAGACTGCAAAAAAATATCAGATGAGAAGAACGAGGCATTTAGGACCATGCAACAACGAAAAACTAGAACAACAATAGATAGATACAAAAACTTAAGGAGAGAGGAAAAACAAATACACCGAAAAAAGAAACGAGACTCGGAAAACGACATATTAGAACGGCTCGAAAGCCATATGAGTCACGGAGAAACAAGAAAGTTCTATCTTCAAATAAATATTATTAGAAAAGAATTCAAACACCAAGAATCAACTATTGTAATGATAAGGAAGGTAACTTACTTACCAACAAACAGGATATACTTTTACGATGGGTAGAGCACTTTCGAGAGTTGCTGGAAGGGGAACCCACTAACAATATAGAGCTGGAATACCGAAATGAGGAACTCGTGGAACCCCCCTCGGTAGATGAAGTGAAAATATCTATAGAAAAACTAAGGAACCATAGGTCCCCAGGTAGCGATGGCATCCCAGCAGAGTTATTTAAGCACGGTGGAGAGCAGCTCACCAAGGTAATGCGAGAAATTGTTTGTAGAATTTGGTCTGAGGAGCAAATGCCTGAAGAATGGAGCTTAGGCTTAATTTGCCCGTTACACAAAAAGGGAAACCAACTGGAATGCAGTAATTACCGCGGAATAACTCCTAAATACAGCATACGAGATATTGTCAAATATTTTGCACGAGAGATTAAAGCCTTATACTGAAATGTTTCTAGGAGAATATCAGGCAGGATTCAGGCGTGGACGTTCAACCATTAACCAGATCTTTACACTATGACAGATCCTCGAAAAAGCGCAAGAGTTTAACATAGATATGTATCATATTTTTGTCGACTTTAAAGCGGCATATGACAGTGTCTTAAGACCAAGTCTTTACAACGCTATGAATGAGTTATGAATTCCAAAAAAGCTAATATGTTTGATAAAAGTGACAATGGCGAAGATGCTATCAGCAGTAAGAATTCAAAACGACCCGTCAACCCCATTTCAAATACATAGGGGGTTAAGGCAGGGAGATGCGCTGGCGTGTCAGCTTTTTAATGTCGCCTTAGAGAAAGTTGAACGAGACGCTAATTTAGATAGCAGGGGAACAATATTTAATAGATCAGTCCAAATTCTAGCATATGCAGACGACGTGGACATTATAACAAGAACTAGGGCGAGAACTGCGGAAATCCTAACCGAGCTAGTAGTAGCACCAGAACGAATGGGGTTACAGATAAATCAAAATAAAACCAAATTCATGGCGACTAACACAAACACAAGAGCTGCAAATTTTGACACAAATTTAATCATCAATGACCAAAACTTCGAAGCAGTCAAAGAGTTCATATATCTAGGGACATCGGTTAACCCCAATAATAACACATCTGAGGAAATAAAAAGGCGAATAATAATTGCAAACAGGTGTTATCATGGTCTATCAAAGTACTTAGCTAACAAACGTCTGTCTCAAAAAACTTGTATAAGGCTGTATAGAACACTGATAGTCCCCGTTCTCACATATGGATCAGAGGCATGGACGCTAACGAAAACAGATGAATCCGCTCTATCCATTTTTGAAAGAAAGGTGCTACGCAAGATATTCGAAGCGGTCTGTGAGAACGGAATGTGGAGGCGTAGATACAACTTTGAACTGCAGAATATCTACAAGCATACGTTTGGTGGTAAAGATATTACCACTATAATTAAGCGAAACCGCCTACAGTGGGCAGGACATGTAGCCCGGGCCCCTGAGTCAAACATGATAAAAAAGATTCTAACAGCGCAACCCGTGGGAATGAGAAGACGGGGTAGACCAAAGCTGAGGTGGATGGACGGGGTAACACAAGATGCCGAGAAGATCGGCAACTGGAAAATGCAAGCGAGGCCAGCGAGGGACAGAATAGAATAGCATAGAAAGCTTGAGAAGGTCGAGGCCCTCTAAGGGCTGTAGCACCAAGATGATGATGATGATAACACTTTTTGGGTAGGTAAGATTTAATATTTTAAGCTTTTATTTAATATTTCTTGATTTTATCAGCATTTGTTGAGTTCTCCGCCCATTTTCAAATTAATTTTCTCGAAACTAACGTTTGTTGAGTTCGCCTTTTCTATCAGTAACTCCTCATATTTCACACCAGATCATTTCGTCTTTCATACTCTACTAAAAAATGATACAAACAAGGTTTTTCGTTGTAAAAAATTTATTTTAGAATCATAATATAACAAACAACCATAATTATAAAACTTCTTAAGATAGTTATTAAAGTAATTACTCCATTTTATTGCACTTAAAGAAAAATATGCCTATAGAATCAATAGTATAATCAATTAATAATTTAAATCGTTGCAATAAAATAATATACTAACACTCAAATTTTACTACACTCTTCACATAGTTATAATTTGCGAGAAGAGATCTTAATTAACTTAGTCATATTTTATTTTTATTAAATGAGATTTTTTATGGTTATAGTCAAATACTAATAGTTAAAAATACAAAATGATTTATACTTACATCTATACCTATTATAATTATTATCTACATTATAGAAGACTTTACCGTATTTATACAATAGATATAATCTAACAAAGACATACAACAAACATGAGAAATCTATAGTATGACGATACAACTTTTCATAAAAATATTAAAGGAATTACTGGTATCACAAAAACCACCTATAACATCTCTAAAAGACGGTGGAGTTGATATTGGACCCGACAGATCTACGCAACACATGTAGAAGCTATTCTCAGTTGCTCTTTGAAGATCAGAGAGAAACCAGGCAATCTGTCAACTGGGTAAATTGTCTAGCCCAGAAATTTCGTCGTCTGAGATTTAGCAAGTTCTGAGAGCAATGAAGAATCGAAAGAATCCTGACCATGAGAACAATGTGCATACAGTGAAAATATTTGGCCAAAAGCACCTCACATATTTGTTCAAACGAATTTATGCTTCAGACAAAATTCCAACTAACTAGTTACAATCAAACTTTGTAACAATTCCGAAGAAAATATATTAATATGAAGACATAAAATGCGAAAAAAAAATAGTGAAGAAACACAACTTTGTTTCATAAAAGGATTAGGTACAAGAGGGGGCATGACAACGGCAAGATGTTTTTGTATGCTTCACACATTGTCAGAAAGTCTTCGACAACGTTAAATACGATATATTACTGAATAGATTATTCAAGCTGGAATAGACGCCAAATATATCATAATCATATAATTGGAATTAAAAGATGAAAATAAGAAAAAACCGAAATATATCCACAGCTCTTCAGTCGAGTCATAAAGAAGTCAAGGCTGCATATTATCACCAGTACTTTTAATAACACGTGGAAGATATATGTTCCAAATGGGTCTTGAAAGAGAAAGTTTCGATAAATTTCGTAAATTTCGCTAATAGATTATATATGAAATGCAGACGATACGGCAATTCTAGTATAACTTTAGATCTTCGGCACATTTTAGGATTGATTAAAAATTTCGCAAAGTTGGCACTGGGATCACATGTTGTGAAGTTCTACATTTGGCCCATTTTACTTATGGCAGAGATGTGGTCTCTTAATATTAGATCATTAAACCTCATCGAAGTATTTAAAATGTGAATTCTGCGGAGACTTATGAGCTCCATGGACCGCATATGCCACCAATGAAGGAATTTTAAGAAATGTGATCGTTAAGAATAGAAAAATGTTCTACCTTATACATATCCTTGGTGGAAGCAAACACTACATTCCCAAATTAATTTTGCAATAAAAGATACTGGAATGCCGAGACCCAGGAAGAAATCAACATTTCTGGCTATGAAACATACGAAGAAGTTGAACGAAACCTCAATTGAAAATTTAGGCACAACTTATATCAAAAACCAACTCTGATTGAGCGTTATTTCAACTAGAACTCGAATAACCCACTTTAACAGATCAGAGGAATATATAACCTGAATATTTGAAGAAAGAAGTTAAACATCTATAAGATATATTGGTATAGAATAGATATGCTCACGGAACATCACACGATTTCTAGATATAAAAAAGTCAATTCAAAATATCGACTAACAATCAGACACAAAAGGTAATATCGAAAGATACAAGGTGAAATATTGACAAGAGTATTTGTTGACTTGATCACTGCGAAAAATAATAAATTCCCGAACACTATCACACAAGACAATCTTAATTTTATTCGAAAAAATATAAGTGCTTAGTATTCTTATCCACAAAATAAATGTTCAAAGATATTTTCGAAACCCAAAAATCAGATTAACTTTACATAAAGAGTATCTACATCTAAACGGAGTGTGGATCTCACAAAATATAAAATCTCTTCCTAAGTGAGCGCTCACAACGAGGCGCTGACCCTCGCTTCGACCATAGGATCTTACCATATTATCCATCGATAGGTAAAATAAATAAATAAATGCATTATTTTAAATGCGAGCGTTGTTCACTGTCACTGCTATGCTCTAGGCGAGTATACGATGCGATGGTCTCCGTTATGAACGTACCCTTAGACACTCCGAGAATTAAAATGCTGATTTGAACCAACTAACAGCAGTGGCGGATCTAGACACTTGCCTTGAGAGGGAACTTCCAACTTGGGGGGGGGGGGGTTAAAGTTTGGACCTTCTGGGGTGATTTCATTATTTATCTGACTTCTACTATTGTTATATGCCGTTGTTTTGATACGCAACTTTAATGTAGATTACTATAAAACGGAAACAAAAACAAGCCTCTAAGCATAGATATATGTTTACAGTAACATTTACATAATAACGAATTTATGTATTGCACTTTTTCATTGCTCTCTAGATCTAACAATAACGAATAAAAACCTGAAATATTACTTCTATATGGCATTAAGTTAAATTTAATAAAGACTCTTTTTGGTTTGCAAAAATTCAATATTTTTGTAACTAAAAACATTTTGACGAAATCCTCTGACAAGTCGATTTATATTTTAAATTGCGCATCAGCTTGTATAATTCGAAATACTGATGACATCACCATTTTCATGTACATGAAGTCATCTATGTTTTTCCAAATGGAACAATAATATCCTTTTTTCGTTTTTGAATCCTGCTTTAAAAAACAATTTCAAAAATATGAGACACGCATCGCCTAAAATTGTTATAAAAACTTACAATGAAGCAAAAACTTCTTTTTGTAAAACGGTATAAAATTTTTATTATTAAAATATTTAAAAATTATTCAAAATGAATTTATATACACAATTCATTATCCCATCCTACACAACATAAACTGGCAGCCTATCGTAGCATGTTACATACATTAATAGAAATTCCGATGTCAAAATACAAACTATCTCTTGCATCGGCGAGTAAAGGGTTGTGATTAGATCTAATATCTGCTCCAGGGTATGTCGTAACTGTACTAATGGAGTTCCTTTGTAAATTTTGATGTAAATCTTTTGTTAATAAGAATGGAAGAAAGAGGTTGGCATTTAAAAAACAATTCAATTGAAGTTACAGGTTTGACAGACACTCAGATGCTATCAATACTGATATCCGTAGAGCAAACGAAGAGGGTTCTGGAATTATTAAACCTATTGCATCAACTTCGTCTTTGTTGAGCCAATCGGCATCCTCAGGCGATGTGTTATTGTAGCGCACAATGCAGAGAATCTCATTTGCCCTTTTGGCATTAAGTCGTTGTGGGATGCACTAGTGTTGGATATGAAATAGATCCTACTGGTTGCACATATTCTGTTCTTGAGGTCGCATTGTAGCAATGGACAAAAGAAATCGTAGGACACCTTTGATATGATTTCAACAGAATGGCGCACCAGCCTATTATGCGATGATAGTGCGTGATTATTTGAATACTTTTTCCCCAACAGATGTATAGGTAAGCGGGGAAGTTTAGAGTGGACAGCAACATCTCCTGATTTAGCCTCCCTTGATTTTTACTTTTGGAGTTATCTGAAAATGTAAAGTATACATAAATAGACCAGGGAATATTGAAGAATTAAAAGATACAATTCGAAATGAAGTAAGACTCATTCTATCACAAACATTAAATAGAGTTTTAGAAGAATTTCAATACCGCCTTGATGCGCACGGGACGGGACGTAAACGGCATGCAGATTCAACACTTAACAAGACGAAATTGTGATATAAAAAAAAATTAGCTCTTTTTTTTTTGCCCGAAATAAATGTTGTTAAAAGATAACAATTGATATTTGTGCTAGTTAGGGTATATCCATGTTCTAGAAGTAATATTTCACTATAGTAAATTTTATGTTATCAACTTCAAATAAATCAACAATATTCTACTAACACATTTTTGATAGTCTTATCGTAGTAATAATTATCGACAGCATCGTCTACATTTCTAACAGTACGAATTTTTGCTTATAAAGATGTTATCACATTACTGTTACTTTTTATAGATAACGTGTCAACAAAAGTGCTCAACACTTTCACCCAAGAAATTAGGTACTTCAACCTAACAGCACAATCAGTATAAATCTCAACAGAAGACACAGCTTAAAGATCAACACGACCAAACATACCTTACGATTACCCAACTGAAAGAGTTAAGATTTTAAATATCTTGGTTTCACTCTCAAGCAAGTGATAATGTGATCAGAAAATTAAAATAAAATCAGTTTTTGCTAATCGCAGATGCTTTTGTAGAATTTTTTTATTTTACCCGTATAATGTTTTAATTAAAATGTATTACAAATCTTAAAAAAAAAAAATTTGAATTACAAACGAAAAGACATAATCTAAATGTTTATTTATACAGTCTTAATTGCATCGAATAAAGGGAACCGCGTCCTTCCTTTTAAATAGTTTTATCTGTAAATCTCCTGTTCCTATTTAACGCTTTCAGAATGGTGTCTCTAAATCAACTATTGAAATAAACAATATCTAATAATTTGATTGTATTGGAAAATGTCGTTAGCAGTAAAATAAGTGTTCGTTTACATTTGCCAGATGCCTCTAAGCATAGCGCGTGGGGAACTTTTGCCGCTGAGAGGGCGTGGGGATCGTTGAGAAAGAATTTTTTTTGGAGGACACTTTTCATCTGAGCAACAAAAACACCGATGATTAGGCATACGAAATGGTTCGAGTTAACTGCATTTTACTTCGCCGGAAGAGGCTGGAGACAATTTACCAAAAGATTAAATAACTATGCTGAATATTAGCTGACGGTAATTAATGCAGAAGACCTGTTATTGTTACATTATTTTTTGAATGGGGTGGTATATCCCTTAAAGTCTAATTTGCATGTGTTAATAATAATAAGAGAAAAATTTTACTACCTACACCTCAATTTTTATACTAAAGCATGTGAGATATTGATCTTAGGAAGACTACTTAAGATATCGTGAATGGATTGAGTTGCCAAGTTTTCTTCATGTACCCTTTCCTCTCCAAGAAGGTAAGCAATCACGGCAATTCGAACTTTCAATACGGTTCTAAAGAGATCAGCCGAAGTGCAGTCAAACTAAGATCTCAAATTGTTTAATTAAGAGATGCGTTTTATTTCACGACTCCTTCTACTCTATATTTCCTTGTACTATTAATTGCAGCAAGTTATAATGCTCGTCGCTCATGACATTTCAGATATTGAAATTTTCTAATTTTAATAGTATTGAAGACCTGTTTCATTTTTTCCATTCTTCTTGACACTTCGACATTATAGTAATACTCTTCCGTAAGTCTAAAAGCTGCATTCTTTTAAAACACTTTTGTTAACACGTTATATTTTTACGTTTCAAATTACTGCTTCGTACTATCTCCCTCTTCTACCATATCACCAGTACCACCCGTGCTTGTGACATTTGGATCAGTGCTGTATTGTTGGTTGGAATCGTTAGGATCAACGGCGTACTGCTGGTTAGGATCATTAGGATCGTACTGTAAGTTTGGATCATACTGCTGATTAGGATCGTACACCTGATTTGGATCGTACCCTTGATTTGGGTCGTATTCTTGGTTAGGATCATACTGTTGGTTGGGATCGTACTGTTGGTTTGGGTCATATTGTTGGTTAGGATCGTACTGGTTAGGATCATACGTATTAGGATCATACTGTTGATTAGGATCATATTGGTACTGGTCGTCTACGGTTTGAGGTGGATATTCATAAGATTCTGCTGGTGGATTAGAATTATCTTGATCTATTTGAACGGGCTGTTGTTGCAATGAAAGTTTGTCTTGACTGTTTTGTCTGGATGACATAGACAGTTGATTAGGGTCGGTTACATTTGTTGGTTGAAGCTCTGGTTTAGCCTCTGGTGGTTCTGCCTTAGTAGGTTGAGCTGATTGGGCTGGCTGTGGCGTGGGGCTAATTGTTTGTGAAGGGTTTCGAAGTTGTGGAGGTCTTTCAATGTTTGTTGGAGTATGTTCTTCATCTATAAACATATTTATTACACATTTTGTTTAGTTTAAAACAAATATAAGATATAGGCAAATTTAAAAAAGTAATTAATCAAAATGGTATGCATTATAATTTTAAATTTTAAGTGTAATATAAAGCATGCTTTTGTGCAATAATATATTTAAATGTGTGAGTGCTAGTTGGTCTAGCTCATCTAGAGATGAGCCCAAAGCAGATATATTAGCCTGACGCTTTATTGAAAAGCTTAAAAATTTGTATAAAGTACTGAAGACATTCAGAAAATAAGAATTATAATAAAAATATTATTATTCACCCAATGCTGGAACTGATTACCAGAGAAGATAAAAATAGAAAATAACAGCGTACATTAATGAAATAAGGTACTAATATTGCTTTCTACCACTGATAATAATGGTAGGGTCGAGAAAAAACCAGTTAAAGTGGGTACAAATAGCAAATATATTAGGGAGATGTGTTACCATCCCTTCGTGGACATTTGTAAATATTCTTCCCATTATTTACACTTTGTTTTATATAAGAGCTAATCTTGAAGCATATTCAGAGAGCATATTCAAATAACAATTCCAAAAGAGAGGATCTCCCTATGACTGTAAACGTCGTTAAGGAAGATCCTGGGGAATATTTTTTAGATAAATATTTTGCTCTATGTGATAGTTGTGTACTCTTTGATTCAATAAAATAATGGACCAAAATAAAGAAAACAATGAGACTACTAATTTGTACAATGATTGTAATACAACAAGATACAACGAAGAAGATACAACGAATGTACTGCATGTGATTTAGTGGAGCATACGCTAATACCACAACATTAAGTATGAGATTCTTGCGTGAAATTCTGGGAAGCTGGAGCTTCTCTGTAGCTTTATTAAATCCTACAGTACCATAATTACCAACAAAAAACTTTTGATCTTTCTCAGAGCTATGCGAAATGCGAAATGACAAAGGAAGAAAGGTTGGTAAATGTAGAACAGGGAAAAGATAAAAAAGTGAATTTGCGGCATACGTTAGTCTTGATATTAAGGCAATACGATCTGCTTTGGGCAAATTGCAAATAGGAGAATAAAATAAAGGTACAATGAACAAAAATGTGAAAAATTTCTAAATTTTTGTTGCCTTTGTACCTTTAAAATTGGACGTTGAGAACTGTGACTCACTAAACTTATTTCTCAAACATTCTAGGTTAGTTTGTAGTTCCCGTATTTCCTCCCTATAAACAACACATAATTATAAAACACATAACCCAGCTAACAGTTTATGTGACATATTAGTACAATATCATAAAGGGTTCGTTAAAATTAGGTTTTCCGAAAACTCATCAAATATCATCATTAAAAATTATAATTTATAAATCCTATTGAATCATAATAAAAATAAAATATTGGTTGTATTGAAGAAATCTGTAAATCTTTTACGCTACACATATTTGGCACCCAACGTGGGGCCTTTTGTGTGAAAAACATTTTATTATAATATTTTAAAAAATAAAATAATTCTTAATTTTCGTTTAGAAATTACATCACATGTACATATGATCTTCCTTAGGTTTGCAGTTGCCTATTAATAAGTAATGAAAATATTAACACATTCTACAGAATAAGATCCCGATTTAAGACCTTACTTCTTCTTCCTTCTCGTATGTAGGCTTTAAAGCCTGTTTCTTCTTTAATATTAGCCTATTAAATTGTTTAAATTATCGCACCATCTTTTTCTTGGTCTGCCAATACTTCTTCGTCCATTTGATGACTTATCTCGTACTGTTCGTACTATCCTATCGTCTGCCATTCTACTAATGTGTTCGTTCCACTCCTGTTTCCGTTTTGTCACCCATCATTTATGTCTTCTATATTGCATGCTCTTCTGTTTTGGCTTCTCTCCCTATCCAACAGATTTTTCCCTGATACTCGTCGGAGTATTTTCATCTCTGTTGTTTCTAGTAGTCGTCTCGTTTTAGATGTGTCAGGTCTTGTTTCCGCTGTGTATGTTAATATAGGCCTAATTGCTGCTTTATATATTCTTCTTTTTTTGTCTTGTCTTAGGTGTTTGTTCTTCCAGATTGTGTCATTAAGAGATCCCGCCGCTTTACTTGCTTTTAAGCTTTGTTGTTGTACTTCTTCTTCAACATCTCCGTAACTAGTTATATCTATTCTCAGATATCTAAACCTTGCTTCCTGCTTTATTATTTCCCCATCAATTTCGATTTTACATCGTAGTGGGTATTTAGATGTTGTCATACATTTGTTTTTTTCTGCTGATATTATCATATTTTATTACTTGGTTGTTATATTAAAGATGTGTGTTAATTTTTGGAGCTCGTCTTCTATCTCGACGATTAATGCGGCGTCGTCTGCATAACATACTATTTGGATTTCTTTGTTCCCTATTCTGTAACCATGACCTTTACGTACTGCTTATATTATTTCATCCATTGTTATATTAAACAGAAGTGGGCTTAACGAGTCACCCTGTCTGACTCCGCTTTGTACTGATATAAACTGTGTTAGTTTTCCATTTCTCTTTGCCAGTATTCGATTATGGAAGTAGATGTTTTTGATGGTTTGTATAATATTGATTCGTATGTTTCTTTTATACAGTAGGTGTAAGACGTCTTCGACTTGGATGCGATCCAAAGCCTTTGCTAAGTCTATAAAACATAGATATGCTGGTTTATTGTACTCGATGGCCTTTTCTGTGCCATCAGAATCCTTGTTGTTCATTTGATAAAATTGTTCGTTTATTGATTTTGTTGGTTAGGACTTTTGTGGTAAGCTTAAGTGTGGTGTTCAGTAGATTTATACCTCTATAATTGTTGGGGTCTTCTTTATCTCCTTTCTTGAATATTGATATCATTATGCTGTTTCTCCATGCGTCTGGTATCTTGCAGTGCAATATTACTTTTTGTATAAGTTTTGTCATCTCTAGGATTATATTTTCTCCTCCGTGTTTTAGAAGCTCGTTGGTTATTCCGTCTGGTCCCGGTGACTGTCTATTTTTGTGTGAATTTATGGCTATCTCTTCTTCCTGAAAACTGATTTCTATTTCGTATTCAGGTTCATTATTGTGTCTTATATTTAAGACCAATTACTTTTATTATTTGACGTGATCAGCTTCTGTCAATAATAATTTCTCTTCGATATTTTTTGAACTTTTATGAGTACCGAGTTAGAACCAACTGTTAACGATTAACGGGCATCATGACTATTGAAAAACTTTGTATTATTTGTTTAAAACCATGTCGAATTAATCACATATTAAAAGCATGTCTCCAGGTTATTTAATTATAGATTCTATTTATTCCAGAACTTCTTCAATCAGGTATTTTTGGTATTTTTCTTTGTATCATTGGTTTTAAGGCTTTATGCATGTTGTTAATTCCCATTACGGGGCTTAGATATTTAAGCTGACATTTTTGAATTTTTAAAGTGATTTAGTAGAAGTAAATCCGTAAACTAATTTTTGAAACCAAGTTCAGATTTCTGCTTTAATCTGTTCCTTCTAAGAATTGCAAGGCAAAACAGACGTTGATAAAGTTGTTATTAGAGACATGAGGAATCTAAAATTGCATTCCACGTCATATCTCCTCAACTAAGCAAAAATCCTTAGCGAATTGGTTTCTCGTACTCATAAAGAGTAAATCGGAATAAAAAGAAAAGACAGTTAAGATTTGATTTCACGTACAATGCGTTTGTGTATCCGCTTATACGTATTTCACCCTTAAAGGGATCTTCGGAGCGGCTATTCACAACCACTCTGAACGTGAAAATAATCTTTCCTGTCATATTATTATTCATTTTTATCCAAAGTTTACGGATTTATGATTTATTTATCAGATGTCGCTATTGCGTCCAGATCAAAGCCATTTTATAGTTGTTTTTAATATGACAGGAAATATTATTTTCATGTTTAGAGCGGTTGGGAGTATAATACGTATAAGCGGATATACAAACGCCCTGTACGTGAAATCAAATCTTAATCTGTCTTTTCTTTTTTGATTTAAAAAGCCTTGAATTTTTTCGTGGATGCATCCACGATAACCGTCCATGGTTCAGCACCATAAAAGTTACTAGAAAAACATAACTTTAAAGTAGCTGAAGTTGTGTAATGCAACATAATACTTTTAAGTACCTATAGTCGATATTAGAGAATAATGAGGAAATATATGGTAATGTATGCAGTAGAGTTAAGGCGAGTCGAATGAAATCGAAGAAGGCGAGTTGTGTGTTGTGACGGAAAGATTCTATTAAAATTAAAAGGAATTGAGCATACTTAGATAGACGTGAGGAGTGAAAAAAAAAAGGAAATTAGTAATGAATGTATTAGGGAAAGTATAAAGTGGCACTGATTGATGGCAAAATAAGAGAGAATAGGAAAATTCCTGGATTGATTTTCATAGATAGATCTTGCTAGCAATATGATGGAAAAACCAAAGCAGACTTGGTGAGATATATTTAAGCAGGACATGTTTGTGAAGGAGATTGATATTGATATGATAGTAAGATAGAAATTTATAGAGAAATGTAAATAAGAAAGCGAACCACGCATATTTTTATATTTTTTCTGGGATCATAATATCGTCTTATGAGTTATCGTGATGGTAGATGCTTATAGTTTTTTGAGCTTTTGGAATAGATGTTTCTAAACTTTACTTGAAATAAAAAAACCGTTCGTAAAAAAAATATTCCCATAAGTACCTATATATTTTACTTGGGCAATAAAATATAATTAATACATTATAAATAGTATTTTTATATATACTATTTGGTACACGTAAAATGTTAGCTGGGGACACACAGTCAATTTTGATATAACTACCTGTCTATCATCCTTAGACTCAACGCGGCTATTTGTCAGTTGCTTCAGATAATCCCAAACGTTTTCTAATCTTATCATAAGTTCGATATTGTTGGCTCGTAAGTTTGACCTGTCAATTCTAAGTATATAAAGAGGTTGAAGAGATTAAATTACTGACAAAAATTAAACAAAAACATGTATAAACACAAAGTAAAAAAAAGTGTTTGTTATACTGTAAGGTAAGCCAAATAAAACCTTAAGATATTTTAATAATTCTTAATAAACTTTTTATATTTAATTATTTGACTTACGTTTCGAATTGGCATTAGATCAATGGCGAAACGTGATATTGGAAAAATATTTAAAAAACAAATAATGAGAAATGTTATTGTTATTGTTGTTATTTATGTAACCGGCCTTGGAGGCCGCATATTTAAAATTATATTTCAGAGTACATTTTTCTGACTAACATTTTGTAAATCGCAATTGTAAGTACGTTAAAGTTTGCAATAAAGTGAAAAACTACCATATGTCTTTCTTTTTGGGATAAAGGGTCAATTTAGTCCCCAGTTGAGCTAGTGCGGTAGAAGCACAACCCCACATGGCGATCCTGCCAACTGCTAAAACAATAGTGAATTTTCTGATCCAAAAACAGAAAATAAAATGGAAATCTAACGCCAGATAACCGTGACTATAAAGAACGAGCAATACGAAAAAAGGAAAAAAAACTTACATAGAAGTAAAACTTACTTGTATAGTGTACTATAACATATTTTATTAAAAATAATTTAACATTCATTCAAAAGGATTACAAATTTTCAAAACATTTCGGTCTAGTCGGACCATCATCAGGGACAAGACCTAAAAGTATATTTCCATTTTAACCCTCAACAGCAGTTGTAGGGTCAGGCGGACCCCTGTAACGGAATTTAATTAAGCATCAGATTTAAGTAATCTTTTTAATAACGTGACACATATTTGCGAAAATATATTATTTGGTTACGACATTGAAAATATCGTTGTAACGAGGACACACTCTGACCTAGTGAAATTTGCAATGTAATCAAAAGCTTATTAAATAATGTGTACAAATTAAACAAATAAAAAACAATAATATATCAACAAACCCACGTGAGTTAAATAGGATGGATTAAAATGGAAATCACGGGATTAGGGCATTATCATTATTGTTAAGAATGAATAATCAAGAGAACGGTCTAAGTTAGTATTGTCAACGTCAACTGAGTACTATCTAGTATTGTACTTGGATAACTAATAAACTAAATCATGAGTATCTAGTGTGTTTTAAATAAATCTATCATACGAGACGATAAGTGAAGCATTATTTATTACACTACTAGTACTTTTTAAATCCATGTAAAACTTGCAAATTTAGCATTTATGCCTGGCCGCGCCATCTACCTTTAACCCATTCGCTGTCTATCACGCGCCAGCGCGTTATATGGTTACATTAGGCAGGTGCCATTCACGCACCAGCGAGTAATATGTCTAGATTTTTTTAAGTCGTGTAGTTAGTTCGGCCTTAACTTTAAGTGAGTGCTGATGGGTAGGCACTGTGCGAAGGTTATAATCAACATTATTTTGTACTCAGTTTTGATTTTTGTTTGTTTTTGGTTTTAAGTAGTTATAAAAATGATTACAGATAGAGATACAGAATCAGCAGGACCCTCACGTCCTAAAAGAGGTAAATACGATAATAAAAGACCTTTATCTGAGGCAGAAATATTGGCAATATTGTAAGAAGAGTTGTAGAGGATTCTGATTTCGATTGTAACAGTGATGACGAGTGTTTACGTAATAATTCAGAGCATTCAGACTCAGAAAATGATATAGATGAACAAATAACTCAAACAGTTTATCAACCAGAAAACATAGAAGAATTGGAATGGAAGAATGATTCAGGATCCGGGAAATGAACCCATTGATTATTTTAGGTAAATTTTTTGTTACTAATTTAGTGCCAATATTTAGCTCACTCGAATGGAGGATTGTTCTGAAGAAGGCTTTGGCTCATAAAGAGCTGTAACGCCACTGATGATGATGATTTAGCTCACTTTATGATTTCAGACATTTATTGACTGACCAGTTTCTTGATGAAATTGTTACACAAACAAATAACTATGATGTTGAATTGTTAGTGAGACCAAATACAAAAGAAAAATCACGTATTACAATGTGGAAAGATGTTACTCGAGACGAATTAGTTGTATTTGTGGGATTATTATTGCACATTGAGGAATATTGGAGAATATTCGTCTAAACCGGATTCAAGATTATTGGAAAACTGACTATCTATTTAGCTTTAGTGCATTTGCAGATAAAATGAGTAGAAATCGTTTTCTTTTACAACTGCGATCCTTACATTTTGCCGAAAATCCTCGGGATGGTGAAGTGACTCCAGTGGACAGGTTGTATCAAGTAGGGAATGTTATTAATTATTTTAACTCCCGAATGTCTCAAATATATTACCCAGGACGTGAACTTTCACTCAATGAATCTATGGTGCTGTGGCGTGGTCGTCCAAGTTTTCGCCAATATATAAAAAACAAACGCCACACATATGGAATAAAATTATATATGTTGACGACATCTGGAGGAGTAGTATTAAAATTCATGGTTAACACAGGCATGTTAGATGATTGTGGAGGAAAAGGACACACAGAAAAAGTTGTTCTAAATTTAATGGAAGAACTTTTAGGTGTTGGACATAGCTTGTATATGCATAATTATTATAACTCGTATGAACTAGCACAGCGTCTTGCATATAAAAAACGCATTGCACAGAAACTATGCGAGCTAATAGAAAATCATTTCCCCGGAAAGTAAAGGACAAAGTGTTAAAAAAAAAAAAAATAAAACTATAGCAAAGTATGCGAATGGCACAATGATCGGAAAATGGAAAGATAAGAGAGAGGTTACATATATTTCCACTGAATATAAGAATGATATTTGGAAATTCTTACAAGACGATAAGAGAAAAAAGTAAAACCGATTCTAATTATCCAATACAATAAATATATGTCTGGTGTAGATAAGCAAGAGCAGATGCTTGCATACCATCCGGGTGAAAGACTCTTAGATAGACTTCTAAAATTTGTGGACATATTTTACAGTTGATGTAACTAAATGCCCATCAACTGTACAATAAATATTCCGGATCAACGACAACAATATATGAGTTTCGCTTGTCAGTAATAAGAGCACTGGTGAAGAAATATTCTAAACCTACAGAACCATGCAGTTCTAAACACATTTTATAGACACGAGAAGAAAAAAAGGCTGGAAAATTTTTAAAAAGGCAGTGTAAAAACTGCTACAAAAATGGCAAAAGAACAGATACGATCTACATATGCTCAACCTGCCCTGGAGATCCTGGCTATTGTTTAGACTGCGCTGAAGTAACTCATAACTTGATAATTGTACGCCTTATGTATCCCATATTCGTTTAAAATTACATATTTACAAGAAAATAAGTGTATTCTAGGGAGTGTTAGTTTTAGTATTTTTACGTTTATATATCAAAAGTATTATTATTTCGTAAACTGGAGTATTCTATTTTTTGCACTTTGATTTTTGTACATCATTTTAAGTTTTTAAATATATTTGATTTACTTATATTGTAACTTATTATTTACAAATTAGTATAAATAAGAATATATCAGGACACGCGCGAGTGCGTGATTCAGGGGGACAATGCTGAAACACAAGAAAGTCAGGCTATAGGTGAAGAAGAAGAGGGGCAAAAAACAACAAATGGAAAGTTTTACTTCGTTAAAAATCGATACCGTCAATTGGTTTTCATCCATAGAAGTCATGGATACATGAAATACCTATGCAGTTCCTTCCAAGTCGGAGCAGAGCTGAAGGATCTTCCATTTATGGTTTTACAAATGACTACACAATAATTTCCTACGTTTAAAAAAAGGGAACGTAGTTGTGTTAATAGGTATGATCAATGCACCATACCGAATGTGAGGACGTAGAATCTGGTAAACCCGAAATCATTTGCTTCTATAATCAAACAAAAGGCGGTGTGGATGCACTAGATCAAATATGTACCACATATTCTACTAACCGGCGAACTAGGCGATGACCAATGACTATTTTTTTACAATATTAAATATTGCAGGTGTCAGTGCACACATTTTACATGGGTTATAAAAAAAGAGAAAAACAGAGAAATAAAACGAAGAAGGGCAAAAGAAAAGAATGAAGAATGGGAAGAAACATGTGCACAAATTGAATAATACATAGGAGGAACAAGGAATTCAGAATCCTGGAAAATACTGAAATCTTTAAGGAAGAATAACAACGAAAAGGTCCAAATACAATACATCAGAAAAACAGTGGGAAGACTACTATAAAGAACTACTCACAGAAAACCGCCCAGATTTCATAGAGACAGACACAGAACAGGAACAACAACAAAATCAGAATGAAGAACAGATTGAGATAACATTAATCGAAGGAAAGAATGCCATAAAGACTTTAAAGAACAAAAAATCAGGGGGACCATGAGGAATCGTTAATGAACTAATTAATTACGGAACTGACAAACTACACAGAATTATACACGAAATGCTCAGTAACGCTATAAACCTGAACGAAATACCAGATGAATGGTCCAAAGCATATAATATAGCCTCGATACATAAAAAAGGAGATAAGAAGAAATGCGGCAACTACAGAGGCATCAGTGTGATAGCATGTATGGGCAGGTTATATGGAAATATAACTCAAATATAGCTCAAATAAAATCGGAGAAGATCAGGCGGGGTTCACGGCAGGAAGATCTTGCATAGACCACATAATATATACACTCCAACAATTAATTGAAAAAAAAAATGGCAAAAAATAGACCAGTGTACATGGCATTCATAGATTTAAAAAAGGCATATGACACGGTCCCCAGAAAACAACTATGGAACACGATGAGGAAATCGGAATAACTCAGAGGTTAATAGAAGCCGTAAAAAACCTTTACAACAACAACAAGGTAAGCGTTAAAACCGGCAATAAATACTCCAACGAGTTTAAGACCACAAAAGGCTTATTGCAGGGATGCTCTACATCTCCGACACTGTTCAAGATATTCCTCGAACAAATATTAAAACCATGGAAAAGGAAATGTGAAGGAATGGGAATTCCAATCTGGGACAACTTCTTATATACATTAAGCTTTGCAGATGACCAAGTGGTATCGGCTCAAGGTGAAGAAGATCTGTGCTATATGCTCCGAAAATTAGAAACGGAATACACAAAAAATGGACTGGAAATAAATCTAGAAAAGACCGAATATTTAACAACAGAACAAGAACCAGTGAGAAACTTGGAAATGGACGATAATAGGGAAATTAACAGCACTGACAAATTCAAATATTTAGGATTCATACTCTCAAAAAATGGAACCATCGAGCAAGAGATAACCAGCAGATTAGCACAGACAAGAACATGTATTAAACAAATGAACGGGGTACTGTGAGATATACAGATTACCAGAAATACAAAGAAGAGAATTTATAACACCTTGGTACGCAGTATAATGACCTATGGAGCAGAGAATTGGGTAATAAATAAACGAAACAGGTTCAAAATCACAGCAACTGAAATGGAGTTCATGAGAACAAGCTGCAGAGTGACAAAAATGGATCGCATCAGAAATGAGGAGATAAAACGAAGAATGGCAGTAGAACAAGACATACTCAGCTACATCGAAGAAAAACGTTTAATTTGGTATGGGCATGTGAGAAGTACAGATCATACAAGGTGGATAGCAAAGATTTCGGATTGGAGCCCAATAGGAAGGAGGAAAAGATGTAGACCCCGAAGATCATGGAGGGATGAAGTGGACGAGGCCATGGAAAGACGAGACCTTAGATGGAGAATGGCAGAACAGAAAGGACTTCAGATGTTGGCTGAAAGAAGGAAGGCGGCGACAGCTGTAAAAATCCTTATATAGATAGATAGTTATAAAAATAACCAAGCCATAGAGATAAAAGCCTTTTACAAAATTCTTGCAAGACAACTTGCAGAACCATATCTCAATATAAGACTGTACAATTTTCGATTACCTAGGGAGCTTCATATGGGTATCAGTAGAATACTAAAGAAAGCTTTACCTGAAGCAGAGAAGGGAAAAATAAATAATCAGAACTAGAAAGGAAAGAGATGTGGTATCTGTGATCGAAAGAATGACAAAAAAAACAACAATGTCGTGCAGCAAATGTTTCCGACCCATGTGCGGCGACTGCAGGGCATAAGTTTGCAAGAATTGCATTTAGAAAAATGTTACTTGTAAATAGGTCGCAGTTTTGTTGATAATAATATATTTTAATTAGAGGGTTTGTAAATTTTAATTACGTGTTCTTTATATGAAACGAAAAAATCAAGAAAGAAATATTGATTTTATTTTTTATATTTCTTTTGTAAGAAATTATGTTCTGCTGTCAAAAAACCTTGACAAAAATAAGTTATGTTTCATTTTTTTAGCATTTGTCATTATTAATGAAAAATAAACAGAAAATGGGCTTACATGATTCTGTTCCAGCTTAAATTATTACAAATTATACCGAAACAATGAATTATGTCTGTATTCATTAATTTGATCAATGACGTTACCAAATTGCTTAAGAATAATTGATAAAATGATAGTAAGATAAATTATTACATATTGGTAATAATTATGTTTGTATTATAATGAATGAAGGAGAAAGGAGATTGAATAAATAAAATTCATTAAATGATATTTCTCTCGAGGTTGATTGCCTATGTGAGCAGCTTTTAGCTAGTTTAAAGATGATATACTTAGTAAATTGGATTAAAATAAATACATCTTCATGTGATAAAAGATATATAGAAAAGAAATGTATGGAAAATATGAATCTGAATATCAAACCAGATCGATTAATTAAGTAAGAATCAATATACAGTGTGGGACAAATTGATACAATTATGCTGGTATGCATATTGAAATTTGATATTAATGAGAGTAAAACTAAGAAGAAAATAAAATGGAAAATATTAACTGGAAACGGAAAAAAAATTAGGGTAAAGTATCCATCCCCCTGGGAGGGAAAGGAACGATTCTGGCAGTAAACAGGGAAGTTAAAACACAGATCAGAAAGAAAAAGCATAACGAATGGATGACGGACGAAATTATGGATCTAATGGAAAAGCGAATGCAACATAAACAACAACGTAATCAAGACAAATACAAACAGATACACAAAGAAATTCGCCAGAAAATTAAGAAAGCAAAAGAACGTTGGATGGTGGAAAGGTGCAACGAAATAGAACAATTGCAGGAAAAAGGAGATAGTTTTGGACTACATAAGAAGATCAAAGAAATATCGAATATACACAAAAGCCACCACAGAACAAGAATACGGAACGACAGAAACGAATACATAGAGTCAGAAGAGGAGATAGCAATGGCGTGGAAAGAATACGCAGAAAGACTTTTTAATGAGGAAAGACCAACACAACCAACGCGCAAACTTCCTTCCGAAAACTTATCAGGGCCATCAATAATGCGAAGTGAAATAGAATATGCAGTTAGAACCACAAAGATGCATAAAGCAACAGGTCCAGATGAAATTAATATAGAAGCAATAAAACTACTATACGAGGAGAATATCGAAATCTTGGTAAAGCTGTTCAATAGAATTTATGATACTGGTTACATTCCGCGAGAATGGCTGCAGTCATCCTTTGTGATGATCCCAAAAACAGCTAATGCCACAAAATGCAATGAACACCGCTTAATCAGTTTAATGAGTCACTTGCTGAAACTCTTCCTTAGGATATTACACTCAAGAATGTACAAGATACTAGAAGAACTTAGCGGGTCACCACAATTCGGTTTTAAGGGAGGACTAGGAACAAGAGAGGCAATTTTATGTTTGAACACCTTAATACAAAACTGTTTAGATCAACGAAAAGATGTCTACCTCACCTTCATCGACTACGAGAAGGCATTTGACAATGTTAAACATGATATCATGATGGAACTACTACATAGGGCCAACATGGACCAGAAGGAGATCAGAATTATTCAGAATCTATACTGGAACCAAATGGCAAAGGTGAGGATTGAGCAAGACCAATATACGGATGAATTTGAAATTCGGAAAGGTGTCCGCCAAGGCTGCATACTCTCTCCGATGCTTTTTAATTTATATGTTGAAAATATATTTGCGGAAGCATTAGAAAACACGGAATTAGGCATTAAGGTGAACGGCATACCAATTAGCAACCGACGCTATGCGGACGACACAGTGATTATAACTGATAATTTGGAAGATCAGCAGTTATTACTTGATAGGGTGAATAGCATAGGTAAAAAATATGGCCTCAAAATCAACATTTTGAAAACGAAATATATGGTCATTAGCAGAAACCCTCCAGAAAACCCAATAATATGCATAGGTGACGATCGCATAAAACGCGTGAAAACTTTTAAATACCTTGGCACCACAATCAATGACCAATCGGATCCACAACAAGAGATAAAAACCCGAATACAAATGGCAAGACAAGCTTTTGTGAAATTCAGACCGCTCCTATGTAATCAAAACCTAAATTTCGAAATACGCTACAGAATGGTCAAGTGCTACATATGGTCCATCTTGCTTTATGGCATGGAAACGTGGACTTTGAAAAAAACAATCTATCAACAAACTTGAAGCATTTGAAATGTGGTCATTGAGAAGAATGATGCGCATACCTTGGGTGGATAGAGTTCGAAACGATGACGTCCTTAAGAGAGCGTGGAAAGAGAACTCTTTGAATTAATTAAAAAACGCAAGATTGGTTACCTTGGGCACATATTGAGAGGAGCAAAATATGAAATACCACAGTTAATCCTACAAGGGAAGATCGAAGGTAGGAGAGGAGCCGGCCGCAAACAATTATCCTGGTTAAGGAATATTAAAGAATGGACAGGAATACACAATACAGGCGAGCTGTGTCACGCCGCCAAGAACAGAATTCTAGTAATGAGATAGTCGCCTACGCACTTTGGTGTATGGCATGTTAAGAAGAGATCCATCCCCCTACTAGACTAGCTGTTGTATGGAACCTGTCGTACCTGAATCGAAATGAGAGCTACATTGGCGATTAAGGAATTGCCTAATCCCAGACCGGACCCGCGAGGAAATCCACGAAGCATCGTTGGACCCAACTCATGGACAAAGACATAAAGTATATAATATTATTAACATTATATACAGTTTAACAAAATACGAATTTTCTTTTAAATTCACAGACAATGTTTATATAACAATGACCTACATAATAGTTAACAAAACTAGAATAACAAGGTCGATAATTTTGCAACTAATAATATCAAGCAGTACTCTTCTACTCGTCCGTAACATAAATTTATAAAAATAATACTAAACTTCTCAATTTTAGGTCAAATTGACTAAAACAGATTTACTTTTTGTTTTTCGTATTTACTGTATGATACAGCTGGCACGTTAATTCTGTTTTCTCAGCTTTTGTGGTGTGTTTACGCTTAAAAAAAAACAAAATACAAATGCTGTGTTACTAAAAGAAAATCTTTGATTTTAAAACAGTCATTATGTTAGCGCAAGCTTTTAACTTATATAGTTAAACATTGATTCTGAAAGCGCATTATTAATAATTTTTCCTGTAATAAAGATGTTATTTTCCACAGTTCATCAAATATAAGAGAATCTCTAGATTTAAAGCATCAAAAGTAACAAAAAAAATTACTCGGAAAAAAGAAAAAATACTTCAACTATGATTAGTTTTTCGTACAGTGAGTTGCAATAATATTAAATTATTTATTGCATCTCTATACGTGCAGAAAAATAATATTTTTTTCATATTTGATGATCTGTATCTAAGACGATTATTGAACTAACCTTTCGAGGTTTTGGGACCACTTTGACACTGATATCGACTTTAATCGGCTCCTTGCGTTTGGTTGGTCGGACTGATGGCGAATCTGACTCTCTTTTGGGATTTGCCTGGTCCGTCCCTACCAAACACAAGTCAATTAGATATTTTAAACATTACCATTTGTTAATTTATTTACTATTTTTTCACTACGATTACTAATTATCTACTATATCACAACAAATAATAATTACACTGATAAGAAACAGTTAAGAAACTTTTTCAGTATTCAATAAATGAAAGTCAAAGCGTTGTCTTTACATATGATCATATTAAATCCGTTATATAACATTGGTATGTATTATTGCCCTAGTCTATCTGTGAATAAATCATCGATTTCATTTCAAAATCTCATACAGATATTTGAAAGTTCTAAAAGGTATATGCTAAAGAGCTATATGCTATTTAGCTTGTGCTAAACCAGTTCAGTACAAGCAGTGATCATAGGTTAGTAAGAGCTAAAATAACGATATCAACCGAAAAAGAAAGACTCAAAATGATAAGAAACAACCAAAGAAATGGACAAAACCAACTAACATTCAGGAGTTCGAAAAATATATTGGTAATTCATTGAAAGATACAACAACAGCAGACATCAATATATTGAACAAACAAATAGTCAACACAATGCAACAGGCTCAAACTAAATATTGTCCGACAAGCAAAAAGATGAAAAACTGAGTCAACCCACGAAAACCCTTATAGAACTAAGGCGACAAATGAAAGGAGATAACACAACAAGCAAAGAAGCGATAAATCAAATAAATAAGACGATCACAAAGGCAATAAGAAAAGATATAAGAAACTTCAATGTAGAAAAAACAAAACAGGCAATAGAGCAAAATAAGAACATGAAGGTTTTGAAGAGGAGCGTACAAAAGGGGAAAATAGAAATTAACAAACTGAGAAACAGAACTGGAGAAGAAACAACGAACAGAGATGAAATATTAAGAATAGTCGAAGAGTTCTACACAGAGTTATATAGATCAAGAAAAAAAGATAACAATACGGAACCTCCAATTACACTAAAAACTGGGGTATTAAACCAAGGATCAGATTTAATGCCCGATATAACAAAACCAGAAATCAAAGAAGCCCTGAAGAAAATTAAAAATAATTGAACCCCGGGTGAAGATGGAATAGTATCAGAAGCACTAAAAATTGGAGGGGATGTATTACTTGAAAAAATTAAACAACTTTTCAATATCTGCCTTCACAGCGCCAATATTCCAACAGACTGGAACAACGCTACCATGATTCTATTACACAAATCAGGAGACAAAGCAAATTTAGAGAATTACAGACCGATTAGCCTCCTCAGCCATATATATATATATATATATATATATATATATATATATATATATATATATATATATATATATATATATATATATATATATATATAAGTTGTTTACGCGAATACTAGTTAAGAGAATGGAAAGAAAATTAGAGACTTATCAACCAAGGGAACAGGCAGGATTCCGAAAAAGTTACGGAACAAATGACCATCTACAAAGTATAAAAACCCTAATAGAGAAAGCAGTGGAATACAATAAACCTCTAGTTCTAATATTTATCGATTTTCACAAAGCCTTTGACACAGTTGAGCTAAGCAAAATATTACAGGCGCTTAAAGAATGCAGGCTAGATTATAGATATACTAAATTATTATACAAAATATACCTGCAGGCAACAACCACTGTCAGATTACATACTAACAGTAATCGCATAAAAATAGAACGGGGGGTTAGACAAGGAGACCCAATGTCACCTAAACTTTTTAATACGGTGCTAGAACATGCTTTTAAGAATTTGGATTGGATGACAAAGGGAATAAAAATAGATGGAGAATATCTAAACAACTTACGTTTCGCCGATGATATACTTATAATAGCTGAAGATCTAGGTATGGCAAGAGAGATGGTACAGGAACTCGTTGTGGCTACAGAAAGTGTAGGTTTAAATATAAATATCTCGAAAACAAAAATCATGACCAATTTGGTACCCAACCAGAACATCAGTATTGGTGGGAAAGAAATAGAACTCGTAGATAGATATAAATACCTGGGACATGAAATTATGATTGGCAGGGACAACCAGACTCATGAACTGAAGAGAAGAATCGGCCTTGGGTGGGCAGCATTTGGAAAACCGAGAAAAACTTTTAAAAGTGAGCTGCCCACATGCCTAAAGAGAAAGGTATTTGATCAGTGCGTCCTCCCAGTCTTGACGTACGGAGCAGAAACACTTACCTTAACAAAAGCAGCAGCTACCAAACTGAGAGTCACGCAGAGAAGAATGGAGCGGTCCATGTTAGGAATAACTGTGCGAGACAGAATAACCAACGAAGACATCAGGAGAAGAACCGGAGTGACTGACATCATCGAGAAGATAGCCAGACTAAAATGGAGATGGACAGGACACATAGCCAGAATGACAGATGGGCGATGGACAAAGAGGTTATTGGAATGGAGGCCAAGGGAAGACAAGAGAAGCGTCGGTCGACCACCTAGAAGATGGACTGACGATTTAAGAAGACTCAATAAAAACTGGATAAGAGCGGCGCAAGATAGACGGGGTTGGAAACATGAGGAAGAGGCCTATGTTCAGCAGTGGACTCTTGAGGCTGGATGATGATGAAAAGGTATATGAGGGCTATAGCAGCTTATAACAAATCCGTGAAGACGTACATTTTATTTTGCCTTGTTTTTAAAACAATCATAAAAAGTGAAAAAGTCAACATAAATCAACAGGTAAAAAAGTTATAACCCGTTAAAGTGATCGTACTCGTAAAATACCATCAAAGTGGAAGGGAGAACTATCCGAGCTCCATTTTTTTTTAGAATAGAACTTCGGAATTGGAATTGAACCGTGCTGAAAAAATTTGCAATATCAGACAATCCCGGAGAAATAAATTAATTTTTTCCATAATAAAGATATTGAACTTTACTAATATTTCGTAAGAAATATTAAAATTTCAATATACAGTGCTAGTCAAAAGTCCGTTCCCTCCCTCGTATCTTTTGAACAGTTATTGTTATAATAGTGAAATTTGGAGGGAGGTAATAAACAGACGTAGGCTTCTCAACTAGTCATAACAGGTGACGTAATAGTGACAGATGACGTTACAGCGCAACTGTGACAGATAATTTTAAATGGGACCTTATGGTAAGTGATATCTCGTTTGAAAGGTATTGAAAATACCTATTCAGTCATAATGATTTTGTTTGAGTTTAAGCTCATTTTGATGAATGAATTAAATAAATATCAAAATTGTAGCTTATCATTTAATTAATAAATATTTAACAACCAGTTCTTATAGTAAGTGTTCAAAATGTGCTCCATATACTTCCTGACAGTAATGCATCCTATTTCTAAACTCTTCTATTTCTCGTTCAAATGTGTCGGGGGAAATTGTCCTACATTCTTTAACAATTCGTTGTTTCAAAATGTCAATAATGTCGGGTGCTGTAGCTTAAACTTTAGATTTCAAGTATCCCCACAGAAAAAAAATCTAATAGTGTGAGGTTCGGTGACCGAGCTGGCCATTATATGGTACCTCGCCGTCCAATCTATCTACCATCATATTCCTCATCTAGGTAACGTCTTACTGCACCATAATGGTGTCCAGGAGCACCATCTTGTTGAAACGTTATTTCCAATTTGCCGAATTCATCTGGATTATCCTCCAGAATTTCAAGTATTAACGGTTCAATTGCATTTTATAACATCTCCAGATACACTTCACCGGTTAAGTTAGTATTGAGAAAAACAGGCCCAACTATGTGGTTTTCCAAAATACCTGCCCAAACATTTAGTTTTTTTAGGAATTGAGTATGTGTTTCACGAAAGACGTGAGGATTTGTGTCACTCTAAGACCTGAAATTGTGTGTTAACATTTCCATTGGGAGAAAAAGTACTTCCGTCACTAAAACAAATTGTTTTTATGTAATCGGGCTGTTAGTTAATTTTATTGGACATATTTTCACAGAATTCTAGTCTTCGATCGGGGTTATCATCTGAAAGTTGGTGCACAATTTTTAATTTGTATGGATGAAATTTGTTTTCAGCCAACACTCGGTATACTGTCTTTTGACTGATTCCATAGATAGATGCAACTTGGGCTGTAGAAGAAGTAGGGTTCACTACCATTTCTGAAATTATGTCAATTTTTTTGTCATCACTAATTGTTGGTCGACCAGATCGTTTGCTATCTTGAACACTACCTGTTTGTTTAAATTTCCGAAGAAGCTTCCTTAAATAAGCTCTCGATGTAGGGCCATCGGGGTACCTCTCATTAAAAAGACGTTCTGCTGCATGGAAAATATTTCCACATTCACCAATTATTAACACAGCTGCTACTTATTAGTAGTATATAGAAGATTATATAAATGATGTTTGTTGGTTTGGTCGTACTGTAAGAATGGTATACGTTCTTCGATTCATCATGTTCTATTTATAGTAATACCTTACACGTTGTTGTACGTTATGTCCTTTTCAGCGTCACCTCACCTTTTGTTTTTTGTGATAACATATTCATTAGCCCATTCTCTTTCATTTACCGCTTCATACGTAGTAATTGAACCAATAACAACTAAGATACGATATAGTGCTCTTTTGGCAATGTTGCCATGATTTATTTTCTTGTTGACATATTCGATATCCCACCCTCTTTCATTTGATTTCTCATACATCAAAATCGGACCAATAGCAAAGGGGATACAATATAGTGTCGTTTTGATAATGTCTTTCCATCTATTTTTTGTGTTAACGTATTGGATATCACCTTCTCTTCCATTTAACGTGTTACACTTAGTAATCTGACTAATAACAACAGAGAAACGATATAGTCCGTTTTGGCATTGTCTTTGCGTTTGTTTTTTTGTCCTTACATATTCATTATTACCTCCCCTTTCCATGGATACCTTGGACATTGTTGAACGTTGAGCCGTTTAAACGTTACAAGCTTAGTGTCCTTTTTGGCAATACGATGCCGTTTTTTCTGTGTATACGTATTTGTTCAGCCTTCCCCTTTCCATCGAAACCTTACACGTTGTTCTACGTCAAGCCGTTTCGGCGTTATAAGCTTAGTGTCCTTTTGGTAATGCCGCCATCTTTGTTTTTTGTGTTAACGTATTCGTTACCCCCTACCCTTTCCAACGATACCTCACACGTCACGATCCGATGAGCCATTTTACCCTCACCACAAAAAGCCTCAATAATGACCAGAATGGACCTTAGCGATTTCTTATGGGATTTAACATGGGAAAATAGCCAGAACCCATGCTGCCCCTTTACTAAGCAAAGGCGGACGTTAGAATTTTTATTAATTAAATGCCAAATTGAGGTTGTCTAAAGGATGTATACTGTTTTGTTCTAAAAGAATATTAAATTAATTTAAATGCATATTTCTTTGTTTCTCATATGAATTTTCATATACAGATTGAACGAATTTAAAACGGAACTTACAATTTAATATATGTCTGTTTGAACTGCATTTGAAATAGTTGACCAATATAAAACTTGGACAAAAATAAATCCATACCCGGTGATAGACATTGTATAAAATATCGTTCAACTATCTGTCTCCTTTTAGGACGCACCATAGTCTATAGCGCCGCCCAAAGTCAATGTTGTCAATCGCCGTGTAATAATCCGATTTGCAGATCTTTTTGCGAGTTATATCTTCTTCGTATCTTTAAATAAATCGGATATTTGCCTATATTTTTCATTGTATTTACCAATTTACTACAACAGACTAATAAAAAAAATAAACTTAATGGTTTGTAGTTATTTCCTTTCTTTCCTGTAAATATTTTATGGTTAACACCTTATTTGAAAAACATCTAGAGGAATGAGATTGGCAACACCGCTCAAAATATCCATCTGACTGCTTCTTAGGCTTAGATAAAGGAAAGAGGAGCTTGTCTAATAGTCGGAGAGATAGAGCCGAAATTTTGAACTGATCAGTAATATGACATTTCTCTATTGGAATATATTCATTGTAACTGGGTTAAGACTTTGCCTTACAGGCGGACGCCCCTCGTGGTACAGGGGGTGGCTATACAGGGATAAAGTTGTAATTTTTTTCGGAAAAATTAACGATCGATAATATGGCTGAAAATTTGCCCAGAGTAAGATCTTAGTATAACTAGACGAAATCCCAAAGGGCGGACGCGAGAGTGGATACATAAGGGGTGGCGGACAGGGGTGAAGTTGCAATTTTTTGGGGAAAAATTAACGATAAGTAATATGTCCGCCATTTTCATGGCTCATTATTTAGCCCCTAAAAACTCTAAATCCAAAAGGGCGGACAACTGGGTTGGTACAGAGAGCCATAAAACGGGGTCAACTGTACCACTTGCCTGCGCATTTTAGGTCTCGGTAACAATTTTGAAACTGATTTTATTATGATATTTTTATACCGATTGATTTGAAAATTTGTATGCTCACTTTTGTTACTATTCTGAAAAACGTCAAGTAGAGTTTTTCTCAAAATTTCCGTAAATGGAAATTTTCGTAATTTTTTGAGGTAAAATCTAATTTGTAGAATCCTATCGATTTTCTGTAAGTTATACCATGATTTTTTTCCAAAAATTTTCAAACGATTTTTCCGATAAGAAAAAAAAAATTAGAAAAACATTTGATAAAACTCTACGTCATCGTCTGAATCTTTTATAGAATATTTTGTAGTTTTAAAATTATATTATGATAATGTTTTTTTTTCAAACTAAAGTCATATTTACTTTACAAATCACATTTTTTTCTTAAATATAAATATTTTACGAATTAATCTTTAATTGAATAAATGTTTGATATTAGAATGAAAAACAAAAAAAAATATTTTTAATATAATAATCAATTGAAATTATCTGATGATTGATAAAAATTAATTATGAAACCGGTTAAGTGATTTTATTAAATTAAAGTAATTTTATAATGTTAACTATTGAATATTTTCGGTATAACAAATAGTAATTTTACTTATTTTTTATTACTTCATCCCTGTATAGCAACCCCCTGTACCACGAGGGGCGTCCGCCTGTAAGGCAAAGTCTTAACCCAGTTACAATGAATATATTCCAATAGAGAAATGTCATATTACTGATCAGTTCAAAATTTCGGCTCTATCTCTTGGACTATAAGGAAGCGATAGGTGGTTTGACAGCATAATAACTGCTTGTTTAGTCTAGTTTTCACAGTGATTCTAGGCAACCTATTTGGGTGGAGTTTTGACTTGTTCTTGAATGAGTTCAGAATCCAGCAGCCCGCTGAAGTATTGGATTTTTATAATATAATTATTTGACAACCTTTTGTTGGCCAACCACCTAGAGCGGAGTTGAGCCGAAATACATTGATTTCGTATGTTCCGTTTTAAATTCGTTCAATCTGCAGGTACATACTACATGTAACCTAAAAATAATTCGATCAAAATCAGAATTTGATATAACCATAGTTGAAAAGCAAATCTTCAATATTTACAATATCTTGTTTAACAAAAAAAAAAAAATAAATAAATTGGATCTATGAAATTTCAACCTTTCTCGGATCATGGATAAACTGGCTCTGTGTAGAATTTTTTCCAACCTTTGAATACGTACTTCAAGCCCTTTGATATTAAGTTTTTGGTCTACATCTTCGTAAAAAATTAATTGAATTTTGACAATGTGCCAGTTTTCGTAAAGAATCTCCAATTTCCGATAATTTTGAATAACGCTGGGCCCATAACGGTTTCTTAATATTGTTCTGAAGCTATTTTCTTGTGGCATATCACAATAAAGTCGTCCCAGAAACGCAACTCAGCAATATTGGCAATATCATTTTAAAGTCGTCTACTTTAAAATCTATAAAATATATCTAAATTGTCAATATAAATGAGTCCGATAAAATTAAAGTATTAGAAGAATTTTTCACCAAGTAAGAAAAACAAAATTTGTTTGATTTATTAATGTTTGTATTTTGAGAACGATTTCCGAAGTGGAGATTAAAACGCCAATAAACTTATTTTAACCTTAAATTGTGGCTTATTCCTAAAAAAATAATAATTTTTTATGTATTTTAATTTAAAAAACAAAAAAAAAGTATTTTTCGTGACGTGTGATATGAATGTTTAAATTCAGCGTTTTTTATACATATTTTAAATGCTTCACATTTGTTGTCAAAACTTAAAATTGAAGTTTTAGGCAATATGTTTCGAAGATTGGCTTCTAATAATAAAAATTCCATAATGACCGGTCAATGGAATTGATAATAGTTATTTATTGTACAAGACGCTAAAATTGTACTTTATCTTCGAGAGCGTTTTTTAGCGTCGAGACGTCAGTCGAGACGCTACTTATGCTCGAGAAGATAATGCGATTTTATCGTCGTGTGCAATACAACATTTTTTTCTATAGCAAGACTTCAAGTTCAGGTGAAAAATAGAATTTCAAAGAAAATTGTAATTTTTAGCACAAAAATCGCAATTGTGTTGCTCCGTTGCTAGGGATATGAATTACTCTGTCAACAAATGTCAAACAAATGTTACGTTTTGGTTTTTGCAGAGAAAAATTGCAAATTGCAATTGTTGCGTTTTGTGTACAAAGTGAATAAATACGAAATGGACGGAAAAGAATTGACACAAGAAAAGGAAAACCTGGCATCATATGTAGAAAATGCAGCGTTGGAAGCAGAAAGTTTATTGTTGCCACAAAAATCTAGGATGATGTATGAGAAAGAATACCAATCTTTTAAAAAGTGGAAAAGCATTAAGAATGTCAAGTGAGTGAAAAAATACTTCTGGCGTATTTTTCTGAAAAGTCGAAGAAAGCGATGCCATCGTCATTATGGTCGTATTATTCGATGCTGAAGCGTACGTTGTTGGTGAATGAAAATTGTGACATTTCTAAATTCAGCAAGTTAACCACCTTACTAAAAAACCTGAGTGGAGGATACAAAGCTAAAAAGTCCAAAATCCTGGAGTCAGATGACATTATTAAATTTCTGACAGAAGCTAGTGATGACGTCTATTTGTTGATGAATAACCTTCATGAGAGTGAAGTGAAAAAACCTGAGTGGAGGATACAAAGCTAAAAAGTCCAAAATCCTGGAGTCAGATGACATTATTAAATTTCTGACAGAAGCTCGTGATGACGTCTATTTGTTGATGAAGGTTATTGCTATTTTTGGTGTGCATGGAGCGACTAGGTCCGATGAATTGTACAAGTTAGAAGTGTTTAACGTGGACGAAAATCGGTGATAATCGTTTCATTATCTGATACTAAAACCAAGCAGGAAAGGTCGTTTTGTATTATTGACAAGAAAAATGGACTGAGTTTCTTGGAAATTGTGAGAAAGTATATTGCCTTGCGCCCCAAAAACGTACCTCACAGTAAGTTTTCTGTAAATTACCGACAGCAAAAGTGCACTACTCAACTGGTGGGGATTAACACTATATATAATATCCCCAAGAAGATTGCAGATTTTTTTAAACTTGCAAATTCAGAAATGTACACGGGGCATTGTTTCCGTCGTTCTTCAGCTACTATGTTCGCAAATTCTGGAGCTGATCTAGTAAAAGTTTAACATTTAGGTGGATGAAAATCGTCATCTGTTGCAGAATCTTACATTGAAGAGTCAATAAGCAATGAGATTGCTGTATCCAAGTGTATACTTGGCGGACCAGAAAATCAATCCAGTACCTCGAATCAATTGTTTAAGCAAACGAGAACAAGCTGTGATGCTCCAAAAATAGATATTTCTAATAATGTTAATTGTAAAATTTCAGTTGTTTTTAAGCCTTAATGTGTTTGAATTTGTAAATTTTATTGAATAAAAAAAAAAGTTAAAACATTTTATCTACTGTTGCTGTTAAAGTGTCACTTTATCTACCCTTGCGGTTAAAGTGATACTTTATCTACTCAAAACAGTTGTTATAGCAGCACTTTAACATGAGCTATGGAAAAAATATTATTGATCTAATGAGAATCGTAAAAGCTGGTAAAAATCGTTAAACATTTATCTATTTAACATCTTTATAGAAACTGACTTCATTTGCTGCAATATACAAATATTATAAGAAAGTTGCCACCTTTAAAATTCATTTTGTTTTTTGACGATAGGACAAAATTATTAAAAGATATCGAATTTTTACCGTTGAGTTGATACAAATTTTCTTTAAAATTTGATTTCCCGCGCGTACCTGACATTGAAAATCACCGATCGCTTCAATTTTTCTGAGAGAAAGATTTATTTTACACAAAAAGTCCTAATGAACATTTTCGTTTACGTCTTGTGGAGATATATTAGCACGAACGAAAATAAACAAGAAGAACGTGACAAGGAACTTCTTGAAAACTAAATCGTTACGTAGATTTAATATTTAGCCGACAACATGCATGCGAAGAAGATGGGTTTTTAGATCTTATTATAGTTAAAAATTTAAGACAAATTTAGATATTGAGTGTACAAAGGATCTTGAACAAAGAAATGAGAGTTGACAAATATATCAATTGATCGTCAGCTGTCATCTACCATAATTAAAATTTTCACTTTTAAATGATTTTTAAAACTGTCTTGTAAAATATAATAAAATATAATTGTTTATCATTTTAAATTTTGGAAACTCGTTTCTTTCTGAAATATAAGCGTCTTCATAGTGGTTATCAAAATTAAATAAGAAAATGCTTACTTATGCTTGACGGTTGTGTCTTCCAATTTTTGAGTAAGAGCATGACATTCGTTCGACAATTTTTCCATGAGTTGATTTTGAGAGAAGATCATGCCCTCTAATTCGCTTACAGTGGCCGCTGCAAAACATCAATTTCATCTTTAAGATGGTGTTTTCGGCAAGTTAGCAACTTAAACGCTCAATAGATCATTTTATCTTAAAGTATTGTTATTTCCTTTGAATCTACACAAGTCGATCTGGGTCGAGTAGTGTTATATCGAGTAAATCGACTGTGTAAACTGTTAGGTATTCGAATGATGTGTCATGTAGGTATAATGTATCAAAACGTAAAAAAATGACTAAATACACACATCAACTTTTAAAGATCATTTACTAAATTGTCTTTAATATCGATATTTATTTTAGAAAAATATTTATTTAGAAGTTTTCTAGTTTATTTCATTATTACAAAAAAAAAAAACTAGAGAATTAGTACCACGCATATCTGTTTATGGTCCCCATATCCCTAGAGGGGAAGAAGACTTCATTAACATTAATAATAGGAGACTTTAATGCTAAATTAGGAAAGAACGACGAGTTTAGACGAAAGTAGAATGGAAGTGTATGGATATGACAAATGAAATAACAGAGACACATATTAATGAACGACTAATTAATTATTTAAAGAATTAATTTTACAGCTAGAAACTTCAACGAAAAAGTCCACTTTCGATCGAAATACCAAAAACGAGATTGATTTCATATTTTCAATGAATAAACTTATCATTAAAGAAGTCTTCTTCTTATTCTTCCTCTTTATAAGAAATTCTGCTTGTTCATTGGCGGATTAATACCTCTATGAAAGGTTGTATCTCCATCTTTGCGCGGACGTTCGATACTTCTTCTGCCGATTGGTGACTTATCTCTTGCTATTTTGACGACACGGGTCTCCTCCATTCTGCTCATGTTGTTATTCCATTATTTTTTTCTATTTTGTCTCCATTCATTTATACACTGTACGTTACATTTTCTTCTGATGTCTTCACTTCTCTTTCGATCTATCAGCGTATTTCCTGTAATTCTTCTCAGTACTCTGATCTCTGCCGTTTCCAGTAGCCTTTGCGTTGTGGCTGTGTCGGGTCTTATTTCTGAGACATATGTCATTATTGGTATTACACTGGCTTTCTAAATTCTTGATTTCATCTCAGTGTTAATGTATCTGTTTCGTCATATATGGTTATTAAGGCATCCTGCGTCTATTTGATTTTTGTACTTGATCTCTCTCTTGTTTGTCCAGGTCTCCATAGCTAGACAGTGTAATTCCCAGGTATTTTATTTCCATTACTTGTTCAATACTGATGCCATCAATTTCTAACTAACATCTGGTTGGTTCTTTTTTGACTACTATTGTTTTAGTTTTCTGAGACGAGATTGTTATATTAATTTCTTTCACTCTTATGTTAAATCTGTGGACCAGTCTGTTCAGTCTATATTAATATTGGGCTATCAATATAGCGTCGTATGCGTAACAAAGTATTTTGATTTATTTGTTTCCCATTCTGCATCCTCTTTCTTTGTTAACGCTTTTGATTATTTCTTCCATGATCAAATTAAACAGCATGAGGCTCAATGAATCCTCTTGTCTTATTTCGTTGCCTATTTCTATAGGTTCGTTAAGTTGTCCATCTATTCTGACTTCAATTTGTTGTTTTGGTAGATGTTTACGATAGTTCTATTAGTCTAGATAATATATAGTATATTATACTCTAGTCATTTCTCAATAATTAGCTTTATAACGAATATTGCATCTGTACACGATCTTCCACTAGGAAAACCCTGTTGTTCATCTGCTAAACTTATCCTCTAATTTATTAGCACTTGTAAAATTTTAGTTGTAAGTTTTAGCGTAGTATTTAACAAGTTTATACCTCTATAGTTTTCTGGTTGTTTTTTATCTCCTTTTTGAATAGTAAAATTCATGGACTTTCAAGAGTAAAAGTCTGAATGATAGTCTGAAACAGACATTTGAAGTATGTGTGTACCGGAGAATTTTAAGAATTCCTTGGATAGTACGAAAAACAAACGAAGAAGTTCTAAATAGACTAAATATAAAAAAACACACCAAATTAAAGGTAGAAATGTACTTATTCCAAGAATATAAAAATTTAATTTATAAAAGAAAATATCTCAGAACAACGAAAAAGATAAACTACAGAATATAAAGATGTAACAAAAATATAAATAATAACATTAAAGAAACAAAAAAGGAGCAATAAGAAAAAAAAATTGGGAAAGCAATATATTAAAATAAGAATATGAACTCGAAAAACACGTGTGAATAGTATAAACAACAAGTTTGGGATAAAAGTACACAAAATAAAAAATTTGGTACAAATAACACAAGAATCTTACTGGAATCTCTATGATTCCAAACAATAACCATCAGATGAAATCCTCAGACAATTAAAAACAAAAATATAAAATCTTAACTCAGGTCTGCAACCGGAAATCAATAAGCTTAAAATTGATAAAGTGCCGAAAGAAATGAAAAATAATAAATACCTGGCAAATATAGCATTACCGTGGAGATGTTAAAACATGGAGGAGAAATAACAGTTCAGGTATTGAACATGCTAATGAATAAAATTCTTACAGAGAAAAAGATACCTAACATGTGGAACGTAGCAGTGACTCTATTATTACTTAAAAAAGGGAACAGAAAAGAGTTAAAAGACTACTTTCCTTCAGTTTACATATATAAACTGTTGTCCTTTACTTCAGAAAATATTGAATCTTAGTGATAGTAACCTCCACTCGTATTGTATGAGGATACCAAATTCATTTAAAGATATTTAATCATGTTAGTTTTAAAAAGTCCCCTTCCTATGCTGGTAGCCTTCCTTTATTTACAAAACTTTACCGTCATTGCTTGGTATTTGGTCTGGACCAGCAGATTTATTCAAAATTATAAGATCTGGAATAAGCATCAGCGTCAGTTTGAATAAAAAAGAGGACGAGAGAGATGCGTTTTGACAACGATGTTAAAAAATATGCTGGATTAAAATTTATATAACAGCACCAGTGCAGGAGAAAAAGGGAGGCCTATGCCCGAAACTTAATACAGTATATGTAGTAGTAAGCAAAGTAAGGAAAGATAATATGAATACTACTTTCCTAAAAATCTTGATCGCTATAGTTTCCAAATGATTCATCTCAGTAAATATCCTATTGATCATGTTCGTTTATACTGATATGTGCATATTTCAGATTAATAATTCTTATGAGCCATGTACTTAAAATTCGACTACAAATAGTTCACAACAGATCATACAAAAAATGTGAATAAGTAGTGGGATATGACTAATTTCGATTCAGAGCCAGAATGGGAACAAGAGAGGCTTTGTTTTCTTTACAATTACTGTAGCAGACCAACAAAAAGATGATTTCCTATGCTATTTTTCTTCCTATGCTATGTAAATTTCCAAAAAGGTATTTGAGCTTAAAAGGTATTTGATTTGAAAGGCAAAGAAGTAATACTGTTTAACCTTTACTTGGAACTGCTATTCAAAAAACCTTGGAAATCTATTTAAACAAATTCAAAAAACCTATTAAATTTTCTACGGCAATCAAAGTTAATGAAGAACAAATTTCTAATATAAGAGATGCAGATGATACTGTACTAGTAATTGATATACACGAACTTAAAGAAATTTTTATAACAATATTAATGATGCTTGTCGAGAGTTTGGAGTGAAGATTAACAAGAAAAAATTAGGATAATTGGAATCCAAAAAAGGAAGAATGTCCCTTTACCTATAAAAATGAATAAGAAGAAATTAAAACATGTAAACCATTAAAAATGCCTTGATTATTTGATTAGCTAATAACCGTAGACATATCGACGTCAAACAAAGAATGAAACTTACTCTGCGACAGACATATCGATGTCAAACTAAGATTGAAACTTATAAAATGTTTTGTTTGTTCTTTTTTGAGCCCTAACATGGACTTTCAAGAGAAATAATCTGAATGATAGTCTGAAACAGACATTTGAAGTGTGTGTGTACCGGAGAATTTTAAGAATTCCTTGGATAGTACGAAAAACAAACGAAGAAGTTCTGAATAGACTAAATATAAAAAAACAACTATTGAGAACGATTAAAACAAGAAAAAGCAGTTATTTGCTTCATAATTTACGTAACAAAAACTACTACATTTCCCAATTGATCATTAAGATTAAAATAGAGGGGAAATGAGGTATTGGAAGAAACAAATTGTCCTGACTGCTTAATAATAGAAACTGGACAGGACTAGGTTTTGAAGAACTTATGCGTACAGCTGAGGGCAGATAAATGTTTGCCACCATAACCTTTAATCTCGAATTATCGAGAAGACACATAAAGAAGAAGAACTATCTACTGAGGACCATCTCCATCAGCTAAAGCTATAGCTTAATTTATTTGATATTTTATTTCGTTTACTAAATAATGGCTTTGTGCAGCTATTTATTATACAATAGATTGTATTATTATACAATAGATTCAATAAGAGATGAGAAGAATTAATTTAGTTATTAGAGAAAACTTAGCATACAAATGTAAGTCATACCAAGTAACTTAAAAACTTTACTAATACATTGCAAGTGTCTTTGTTAAACACTTAGACGTGTCTAAATATATTAGATACGAGATAGAACAGAATAAAAAGAAGAATTATGCAATTAACCATCTAAAGGTAATTGTTTAAAGAGTGTTCAGTAGTCCAGTGTATAATAGTCCAATAGAATTTAAAACAAATGATTAATTTTATTAAAGCAAAACGGTAATAAAGTATGCCACACTTTTTATTTATTCTTATTTTTAATTTATTTAAATTTCTAATTTAAAATGTTCCAATTTAGTGTTTAAGTCAGTGAAAAAACCATCTCAGTTTATAAATCAACTCTCCCAGGTCAACTCATGGTAAAATATGTAACTATAACATACAAATCATATACAGATACGATAAACGTGGTTTTATAACTTTTTATATACAAGGAAGATCGTTGAATAAAGTACATCCTTTACTTCTGACTTTGTTTAGCATATTCTAAAGATATACTCGGTGGTCGAAAAGTCTCGTTACATTATAATAGTAATGTTTCAACACCGCGCCAATGTTTTTATCATTCCGGCGCATGCGCGCTTCGTAAAGTGCACCTGTCTGGCTTCGCAGACAGATAACCCTGGCATCAGATCAGATACAGTTAACCGTTAGTTGCGATAGAGCCGTGATGGCGGACACAAGGGAGTTTACAATTGAAGAGCATTTGGTCACTGCAGTGTGCAGAGTCATAACAATAAAACAGTGGACGACATTATCAATGATTTTGTTGTTCATTTTGAAAAACCATCACCATCCAGACCAACTATGCTGTCGTAGGAAAAGAAGGTTGTTCATTGGGAATCGCTCTCGATGTACCAAGAAGTAGAAGACCAAGCACTCGAGCTGAAACCTGTGCCGGCATTGAGGAATGCATTGAACGTGAACCGATGTACGGGACATAATAAAATATCTAAAAAATAACAAAACTTCAGGAAGTATCGCTACACTTGCCAAACTTATTAAATATGGAAGCGATACATAAAAGATTAGTAAGATCTTGGAATGAAGAATAAATGCCGGAAGAGTCGTGTACTGTAATTGTTTGCTCGTTACATAAAAAGGGTGATCAATTGGAATTCAGAAACTATACGGGTATACCTAACACTTTTTGCTCAGTACAACACAGAGGAAATGGCCGCTAGACACAATTGGCGTTTCACGTTGTGCTAGTTACCTGAAGAAATGGGGATACCAGGAGGACGGCACCTGCGACTGTGGCGCGGTTCAGAATAGTCACCGTCTACTATCATGCACAGAGATGAGGGAGACTGGGAGACTTGCACAGAAGAAGACCTATTCTTAGCGAAGGATAGGGCCATCTATGTGGCCAACCATTGAAAACACAAAATTTAAAGCTGTTGATGTTCCGGACACGGAAAGTAAGTAAGTACTTAACACTTCTTAACACAGTAAGCAAAATATAACCTATATGGTCGCCTAAGTGCGTGTTCAGAGGAGCTTCTTGGTGAATATCAAAGTGGTATTAGATCTAGTCGATCAACAACGAACAAGATTTTTCTGCTGAGGGATATAATGAAAAAAAAAAACCAATGAATTCAATATCGATACCTACCATCTCTTCATAGATTTTAAATCAGCTTATAAGAGTGTGCTATGAAGTAGATTGTATGAAGCCATGGAAGAATTCTATATTCTCCATAAACTTATAAGACTTTTAAAGGCTACAATGTCTAAAGTTAAAAAAAAAATTGGCATAAACTTTATTTTAAAATTTTTAAAAAAAGTTATAAAACCACGTGTACAACTGTTGTAGATATTACTTTGATAATATTTTATGTAGACTTAACAACATTTTATAGACCAGTTCAAAAATATTGTTTTTAAATAAAATTGTAATATTTTACTTATAATAAGAAAATGATATCTCTTTCGATGCCCTTAAAAATGGAATATAAAACTTTGTAAGGCTCTACATTTGATCAAAAATAAACTTTTTTAATGTTTATATCTTACCATGCTTGTTTTCCATGTCATGAATCAATGAACTCAATTCTTTCTCCCTCTCCTCATTTTTGGGAGCAGGAGGTGGCAATGCCACAATTTCCCCGCCTCTTGGAGTTCTTGGAGTGTTTGTTCTCTCTTCTGATAATGCAGCATTTAGAGTAATCTAAAACATCAATTGCATTTAGAGCAACTTTTCTGAAGAGTCAGATCTTAATAAACCACACGGACATATGTAATATTAAGAATATTACTCGTACCTCCTTTTCAAGAGAAGCAATCTGCTCCGACAATCTGATGTTCTCTCTTCTGCTGTGGATTAGATCAGCATCAGCTCTGTCCAATCTCTGTCGTAGAGACTGTATTTCCGCTTGTAGACGCACTATTTCCTGTTTCGATTGCCTGTCACTTCTTTCATTTGCAAGTTGAAGAGTAGCGATCTGTTGTTCCAAAGCACTTTTTTCCGCCCCACTTACACCAATGTCAGATTGCAAGTTAACTGGAATATAACACATAATGAGACACACATATACGTATTACCAATATCACATATATAAAAGTTGTTATGACGTGACGAGTAGTGAATATAGTGTGTTATGGGTTGCATAATTAACAAAGTTTTTGGGATATTTACTTATTTTGCTTTGCATGTCCTTCCGGAGTTCGTCAATGAGTGCCTGTTTTTGAGCCACATCTCTGCGTAGATCTGCGTTTTCCCTTCTCTGTTTATCCACTTCCATCTGCAGTTTGTTCGTAGTTTCCCATTGTATTCCCAACTCCGCTGTGAGTTGTTCAATTTGTTGAGTGTATCGTCTTTCTACTGCCGCTCGCTCGTCTGCTATTCTTCTACCCTAAAATAAATTATTTTTGCCAATCTTACTATAAGATAAGTAGTCTTACATAAGCTTTCTTATTAATAAATTTAAATAACAGTTATTACTATTAATGTTTGATTTCTGTGAAATTAGAAGTTTTATAAGGGATTAATCACCTCCGGAAGCCATAAGACTTTGTCGTGATAAAGCTTTGAATTACAATATTATCAGTATCATGCTTTATCAGTATCATGCTGAGCTATGTCCGGAGTGATAATCTATTTTCTAGCTTCTCGTTGGACAATAACGCATCAAAAACAAATGAAAAAAAAAACAATCAAGGAATAGTAACAACATAACCTCAGTCATTCATCTGGAAATTATGAGACTAAATACCTCTACAGGTAATATTTCTCAATATAAAGGCCAACTGGACTGACTTCTCTGCGAATCTGGATAAATGCCTAGGGTGGATTACACCTAATATCAAAAACTACCACAGATTTGTTGGTGCCGTCCTAAGTGTAGCCAAAAAACACATACCAAGAGGCTATCGCAAAGAATATATCCCTGGCTGGTCGGAAAATAGCGAGGAATTATATCAGAGCTTTCTTGAAACTGGCGACCAAGAAATAGCGGATGAACTACTGTACAGCCTAGACGCCGCTAGAAGCCAAAAGTGGACCGAAACAGTGGAAAGTCTAAACTTCCAGAAATCAAGCAGACAGGCATGGTCATTACTGCGAAAATTAGGGAGTGGTGTCCGTACGAAACGCCGAGAGGCAGCCGTAAAGCCAGATGCCGTAGCATCACATATAGTAAAAACATCCAGGGCACCAAAGGATAAAGCACACACCAAGAGAGAACTTAAAACTTTAAAACACGTAGCCACAGAAACGGAGTATTCCCTCCCCTTCACCAGCGAAGACATATCAAAGGCTCTTAAAGACGTTAAGCCAGCAAAGGCACCAGGATTTGATAATATTCACCCTGAATTCCTAATAAATTGTGGCAAGTATACAAAAGTTTGGCTGGCTCGATTTTTCACAGACATCATGGTAACTGGAAATATTCCACAAGAACTAAAGCGCTCTAAGATAATAGCCATACTAAAGCCAGGCAAACCCGCCGACAATCTAAAAAACTACAGACCAATTGCGCTTCTCTCTGCCATCTACAAACTATTAGAGAGGCTTATATATAATAGAATCAGTACAGAACTGTACCAGGCGATCCCAGTCGAACAAGCGGGTTTTCGACCAGAACGAAGCTGTGCAGACCAGGTAATGTCACTCACCACCTACATCGAAGCGGGTTTCCAAAAAAGACTTAAAACTTTTTAAAAGCGGCATTTATTGATCTCTCGGCAGCTTACGATACAGTATGGAGAGAGGGCCTTATATACAAAATTCTCCGTGCAATCCCCTGTAAACCAATAGCACGCCTAATAGATAGCATGCTCAACGACCAAATGTTTCAAGTAGTGATGGGCACAGATATCAGCCTACCAAAGAAACTTAAGAATGGCCTACCACAGGGGTCAGTGCTCTCTCCACTACTATTTAGCTTATACCTAGCAGATATGCCGGAAACACAGTCAAGAAAGTTCGGATACGCCGATGACTGGGCCCTCGCTACACGATGCAGAATACTAGAAACGCCTGAAGAAGTTCTGACGGCAGACTTATATACATTGGGCAAATATTTTCGCAAGTGGCGACTTCAACCAAATGCATCCAAAACAGAAGTTAGTTGCTTTCACCTGAACAATAAACTTGCTGGAAAGGGACTCAACATACGGTTTGAAAATACCACACTTACCCACAACAAAACACCGAAGTACCTGGGCGTAACACTAGACAGAACGCTATCATTTAAAGAGCATTTAACAAAAACTGCCCAAAGGTTGAGTACAAGAAATAACATTATACATAAGCTCTGCGGTACCACCTGGGGAGCATCGGTTTCCACTCTCCGCTCTACTGCCTTAGCCCTTGTTTTCTCGACCGCTGAATATTGTGCTCCAGTCTGGCTACACAGTCCACACGTAAAAAAGGTCGACAATCAGCTGCACAACACTATGAGGATGATAGCTGGTACAATTAAATCAACTCCTATCCAATGGCTTCCAGTATTAAGTCACATCCCACCTCCACATTTACGACGAGTCGACGCACTTACACGTGAATACAAAAAGATCATGAACAATATAAACCTGCCGATCCACCAAGATACCGAGGATGCACGAAATACCCGTCTCCGTTCTAGAAAACCACCAATGAAAACGGCAAGAATGATACATGAGGAGTTCAACATCACGAATGCATGGTCCCAAGAATGGAACGAATAGCAAAATAACATGCCCTGCATTACCCACAAGCCACCAGGTTTTGATCTTCCACGCAAAACATGGTCCACTCTAAATAGGATCCGAACCAGACATGGCAGATGTGCATACATGCTACATAAATGGGGAAAGAACCCGTCTCCTCAATGTGACTGTGGGGAGAACCAAACCATCGACCACATTATTCAAGAGTGTCCCTCAAGATCCTACAATGGTAGCCCTGAAGACTTCCTGTTTGCAACTTCAGAGTCAATTGATTATATAAATACACTTGATGTTTGTTTGTAACTATTTAAAGTTTGTCAAATACCTATATTACTAGTGTTTGTGTATTTGTTCTAAATGTGTTGTAATTGCCATACGATAAATAAATAAATAATTCTCAATATTAAAAGGAACTATTTATAAGCCTTTAGGAAAACCGCTATGAAGCTCAGCTAGTACAAAAAAGCGAATCCGGTGCAGTGAGGAAAAGGTTTAATTACACAATGAAGTATGATCTCGACTTAAAATAGGCTCAACAGCAGGTGCTTAAGGTAGCTAAATCTCTCCGTAAATAACTGTTTATCTACAATATACAAGGGATTAGACTCTAAAGGCAGAGGATTTCACCGCTGCAGCTAGACACATCATGGCTTGGTGAAACTAAATCCCCTTTCCTTATACAATTCCTATACAAAAATGTTTTACCTGCTCCGCAATGGCGTCCCTAAGTTTCATATGTTGTCGTTCCAGTTCATCTTTTAAGCGTCTGATCTCGGCTTCGGCAGCATTTTTTTCATATTGGGCTTGCTCAGCAACGTCTAGACTTCGTTTAACTTTATCCGTGGTATCAGTTTCTTTTTCTCTGAGAACGGACAGTGAGTTTTGTAGTTTGTGAATGGTGTCTTGTAAATTTTCTTTTTCTCTAAAATTCATGGAAATAGTTAATGGCTAAATTTATGGTTATATAACAAAAGTCTAATTATAAGAAAGGTTTATATAGCTGGGATCTTACCTTTGAAAATTGTCAATTTGTTTCTTATAAGATTCATAGCCGACTGTATCTAAAATAGTTCCATCATTGATTTTTCTTTTGTAAGATTCGTTTTCATCTTGGGCCTTTTTGAGATCTATCTTGGACTGAGTAAGTTGTGCCTCCAATTCAGAGATCCTTGATTCAAACACAATAGATGGTCCTTCGATGATCCTGGCTTTTCTTGTACTCTTCGGAGATTTTAAGATCTACAAAAAAAATGAATTATTTTATAAAATTCGAATAGGAGAAATGTTTATATTCAAGAATGGACCACTACGAGTACTACCACTTTTATTTTGAGGTACGCCAATATCGTATAAAAGTAAATATTGTAAATGCTGAAATTTACAATATTTATTTTTATACAGAAAGATGAAATCAGTACTAAACAGTTTATCCAATAACAAACCTTGAGAATAAAACATAAAACATATTGTTAACGCAATAGAACTCACAGAAAAGAGGAAATTTCTCAAATATACATTTTACATCACGAAACACTTTTTTGATTAAAAAAAAAAATAAATTTGTGTTTCGTGATATAAAAAGTGTCGCAGTCAGTAGGATCTGGAAACGTTGGGAAAACAAGAAAGAACTTAACTGACAACGGTGGATTTCAATCCTTTAATCAGAAAAAGAACCAGTAAACTCCAAAAAGCAGTGGCGTCCTAACTTTGCAGAAATCTACGGAAGGAACACCAAGTGAAGCCCCTGGTAGAACAGCTGTCGAGAACAAGACGACTTAATGTTTTTGGAACTAATGTGAGTTTAACATTGAATCGTCTCGTATATAATTTTTGTTTTATACCTTTTATTATAATATACTGTTCGATATTCTGATATCGATAATAACTGATCATGCAGGTAAAGATCCAAGGAAAGAGAAGCATAGGGAGGCGTAGAATGTCATGGCTGCGCAACCTGAGAGAGTGGTACGGATGTACATCAAATGAACTTTTCAGAGCAGCCGTCTCAAAAGTTCGAATAGCTATGATGATTGCCGACCTCCGCCGCGGAGATGGCACTTGAAGAAGAAGAAGTTCGATATTCCAATATTAATTATTCTTTCAATTAGTATGTTTATGCCGAATTTGAATATTTTTTGATAATTGCTTTAATAATTATTAATTATTTATTTTCATTTTATTAAACGATTATTCTTGTCGATTATTCCGCTAATTAGACAGTGCATTTCCCAAAATATTGATTTATTATTTTGATATTTATATTTTGATTTATTATTTGATATTTATATTTGATTAATTATTTAGTTAATCAATCCATAATCTTATATTTTTATTTCGTTCATTGATTTATTGATCACCATGATTGATAATGGCAACACTTCTCGTCCCGCGTCTCGCAATGAGAACCAGCCTGAAATAGAATCTTATAAATTATCTGAAATATTTTCTATCGTACCCGAATTTGAAGGCGATCAGATATTTTTACACACATTTTTAAATGCTTATGATTATGCCTACAATATGTCTATGCGTGATCAAAAACAACTATTAGTAATTCACATAAAAAATAAATTACGCGGAAGAGCAGCACAACTTATAAGTTCAAGAAATCCATTATCATATCTATAAATCAAGCAGCTTCTTACTTCTCATTTTGGGGACACTAGAGACCTCTTTTCTTTGATACAAGATTTACAGACAGTCAAACAGCTTCCGATGAATCGGCTCTTACATTCCTAAAGCGTGTCCAAGTCCTTAAAGCAAAAATGCATGCTAATATACAGAAATCTAACCTCTCTGCCGTAGAGAAACAGGCCCAAATTGTATTAATCGAATCAATGGCGCTTAATACCTTATTGACCGGCCTCGATTCAAGGATCGCTCATATTATTCGTGCTAGTAATTCAAAAGACCTTCCTGAAGCTTACGTCCGCATCATAAGAGAGTTACAATTATCCTTTTTTGAAATACAGAAAATCAATCGACCCAATCCTACTGACTGCGCCACTTTTTATATCACGAAATCCTTTTTTATTTTTAAAAAAAATTTAAAAAGTGTTTCGTGATATAAAATACATACACAAAGTGTAAAATAAAATTTACAAAATCTCAAACATGAATCGACAACATTTTTATATAAATTGAAAATAGTTGACAAGGTTAAAAATTTAATGTTAATGCTAAAGATTTTTTTTTGATTAATTATGATATAAATAGATTAGTTAATAGAATTTTAATAAAATAAATATACAATGAGATATAGAATTTCTTACAGACATTTATCCAGGCTATTGGAAAATAAACAAACACATACTAAACTAAATTGAAACTGGCTGAATGACAAAAGTATATGCATAAAAATCACACCCAAAACTTAATAGTATTTAAAATACCAGCGAAGTGCCTACTAGCTACCGGTTATCTTTGAGTATCAACAAGAAGCGTAAAATAAATCTGACTGTTTCGCTCTCTGCTTCATAATTTTACCATTAATGTGATTTCGTTGAATTGCTATAAACCAAAACTAGATTTAATACTTTCTTATATACTTACGCTTTTATTATCAACATCAGTTTCCGTTTCTGTTTCGGTTTCCAAATGATCAAATACTGATTTGATTAATTTGGACTTTTGTCGTTCGTGTAAATTTTCGTTTTCACTGATGACATCTTTCACTTTGCTTAGTAAAGAAGATAATTCGTCCTAAAATAATAGTAAATATATAATTGAACAAACTCAAATTTACAAAACATGCAACATACATTCTCTCGGGGGAACCTGTAACCCTAGAGAGCGCGTCCCCAGGTGGCGGATAGGGGAATGCCCTCACCGGCCTGTTTGCAGCTAGGCCGGCGGGTAGGTGGGAAATAAAATACCACCCGCGGACCAACAGGTGGGGTAGATAGGACTCCTAAGCCGTAGAGAAGGCAACTTATCTAAGAGAAGGGTACTCTGATTTAAAACCCTGGTCCTCCAAGTTGGGGGTTGAGGCATCGGGCCAACTCCTCGATACTCGGAAAAAATGATCAAAGTTAAAAATTTCAGCAAAAAGCCTTGGAATTCGGACGGATTAAACTATAAACGAAATTCGCAAAGAAAATGGATTATGAATTTGGGTGCTTGGAACATACAAGGAATAAGGACAAAACAGGAGGAGGTCTTCCGTGAACTGAATAAAATGAAACTAGACATCTGTGTATTAACTGAAGTAAAGAAAAAAGGAAGAGGAAATGAAAAGATAAACGAATACCTGCATTTCTATAGTGGCGTAGAAAAGAGCGAACGAGCTAAAAGGGGAGTGTCTATAGCAATACATCAGAAACTGAAAAAATGTATTAAATCATGGAAAGAAATAGATGAAAGAATTATCCTCATGGAAATTAAGAAAAATGGCCATGAAATAGTGGTAATTGGAACATATGCACCGATGGATGACTCAAGGGTTGACAGCAAGGAAGAGTACTTTAACAAGTTAACAACTGTTCTAGCCACAATTAATAAGAAGAAAGAAATTTGGATCTTAGGTGATCTTAATGCAAGAACTGGAAAGAGCTCCAACAGTGAAATAATAGGGACATAGGGAGAAGACATTCTGAACGACAATGGTCAAAGATTAATAGATTTTTGCGAGGCACATTCTTTGAAAATATTAAATGGTTTCTTCCCCCATAAGAATATACATAAATTTACATGTACGCAGCCTACCAGGAATTTAAAATCAATAATTGACTATTTCATTCATCGTAAAGATTCTAAACTAAAAACGAAGGACGTGAAGGTGTTTAGAGGGCCAGAATGTGGAAGTGACCACCATATGATTATTGCAAAAGTAATGGTGACATTTAAGAGAGAACAATCAAGTCACAAAAATGATGAAGTAACAGATATAGGAACAACCATAGAAAACATAAAATATAACCTGGAAAGCTTTAAACAAGATTCGACAAAGTTCTTATATAAAATTAGAATAGCTCAGAAAATAAAAAATATAGAAACAAAGGACTTAGACCCTGAAAGTCTGTATGAGGTAATTAAAAAATATATTCATGAAGCGGCAAATGAAGCACTGGGAAAAGTTGAAAATCGGAAAAAAGGAAAACCTGAATGGTTGTCAACGGAACTAGAAGAGAAAGTTCTCAAGAAAAAACAACCATATCGCATATGGCTTCAATCCAAAGATCCTCAAGACAGAGAAATATAGGCTAAATGGAATAGAGAAGTTAAAAAAGACGTGGATAAGGCGAAAAATATAAACTGGGAGGCTAAGTGTGATGAACTGGACATATTTATGGGTGGAACAAAAGTGGCGCAAGCTTGGAAAACATTAAAGCAGTTTAGAAAAAATGAGAAAAATGAAGACAACATTTCTCTCATAAAGTTAAATGAATGGGAAGAATATTATACGAAACTGCTGAAAGAGGATAGAGTAGAGTACAGATGGGAAAAGATAAGGGAATTAATAGACAACCGAGACGAAAGACAGGAAATCCCTATAATAACATTATCTGAACTGACGGAAACCTTAAAAGAGGTTAAAAACGGAAAAGCCGCAGGGCCTGGAGACATTCCCATAGAGCCGGTTAAATATGGGCCGACTGCACTTTTAGAATTAATAGTAGACCTTTTCAATAAATGTATGTGTGGAGACCAGGAAATTCCTAAAGATTGGAATAAATCTTATATAAGCTCCATATATAAGAGAGGGAATAAAAGAGACTGTTCCAATTATAGAGGTATTAGTGTGACGAGCTCTGTGGGCCGGTTGTACGGCAGAATATTAAAAAAGAGGGTTGAAAGACAGATACAAGATATTGAAGAACAAAGCGGCTTTCGTACCAGGAGATCCTGCCTTGATAATATATTTATCCTACGACAAATAATTGAAAAGCGTGTCGAAAGAAGTAGAGAGACCCATTTGGTATTTATAGACCCTGAGAAAGCATATGATAGTGTCCCGTTAAAGAAAATGTTTGAGGTCCTCAAAAGGTCCGGATTGGATTCGACGTATACCCGAGCGATATATAAATTGTACGAAAATGCAGTTAGTTGTGTAAAAATTGGAACCAGAACCTCAAATTAATTTAAAGTCACTAAAGGCCTAAAGCAGGATGCTGTTTGTCACCGACACTCTTTAAAATATACGTCCAAGAAGCATTGAGGAATTGGAGAAATAAATGTAGATTTATGGGCATCGAAGTGGGACAAGAAACTCTGTATACATTGTTGTTTGCAGATGATCAGGTGGTGGTTGCAACCGATGAGGAAGATATAAATTATATGAATCGAAAATTATTTGAGGAATATGCCAAATGGGGGCTTACTGTAAACATAAGCAAAACAGAATATTTAAAAATTGGAGGAAATACCACAGATCTGAGGCTTAAAAACGCAGTCATAAAAGGCTGCAACCAGTATAAATATCTAGGAAGCATCATATCAGCAGATGGCAGAGTTAAGATAGATGTACAAAACCGAATATCCCAAGTGAAGAAATGCATCCGAATACTGAATTCATTACTGTGGTCTAATAAAATAAAGATGCATACCAAACTTCGCGTATACAGAGCAATTGTAGAACCAATTACCACATATGGTGCCGAATGTTGGACGATGACAAAGAATGAACGAGATAAAGTAGACGTTGTGGAAATGGATTATCTTAGAAGGTCATGTCGAGTATAGAGAATGGAAAGAATCAGGAATGAGGAAATATGAAACCGTACAGGAATTAGAGATACTCTTTCAGATAGAATATAAGGAAGGCAATTACAATGGTATGGTCACGTGATGAGAATGGAGGAGGAGCGGTGGCCAACGAAAGCCTTAATGTATGTTCCGCCAGAAAGAAGGAAAAGGGGAAGACCACCAAATTCCCGGAGAAGAGAAATTACAAAAACAATGCAATCTAGAGGCTTAGAAGAGGGAGATTGGAGAGATAGGAAAAGATGGAGGTTGAAATGCGGGAAGCGGCAATCGCCGTAGGACCCCCGTTATATAATGATGATGATGCAACATACAACTGATACGCCACTGGCCATATCTGTGTTTTGGTAATAGCGTCTTGTACCCTATTGAATTGCCTTATTGAAGGTGAAACAAATTACTGTAGTTAAAATTTATCTGTTTAAATAGAAAAATTCAACCCTTTGCGCAATCAAGGGTTCAGATTCGTCAAGTTATATCTTCAATAGAGTTGATCCTTTTTTATGAATAAATTTCCGAGTAGAAAGTTTCTGTATGTATCTTTCGCAGAAATGAGAGAAAGGGAAATTTTCTTTTGGGGACAGTTTGTTAAATTTTTGAGCTAACGAAAACACTTCGGTGTGAGCGTGTGAGTAGTCAAGGAGTTAAGTCCTTCGTAAATTTCTGATGATGATGATGATGATAATAGTGTGTTTGGCATGGAAACTAGTCCTTTTGCCACAGATTCGTAAATGATTCATGTTATGTTTATGAATTAAAACTTGATTCTACCAAATTTATATTATATATCCGGATACATATAAGTGATTACATGTGAATTCGCAGATAAATTTTACTACAGTAATTTGTTACGCCTTCAATAAGGCAATTCAATAGGGCACATGATGCTATTACCAAAACACAGATACGGCCAGTGGCGTATCGGTTGTATATTGAAGAAAATAAAAAAGTAAACTAAAAAAATGTCACAATGTTAAAGGCAGTATAAAGTAAACTACAAACTACCGCAAAGAAAGTCATCTAAAATTACTAGAATAACTTGGGCTACAAAAAGTAGAACTTATCCCTATAAAAAATTTAGATATTCATCCGTACATCATTATCAAACTAATTATTTTAACGTTATTACTATTTAAATGGAACTAAGCCGCAATTAAAGGTTAAAGTAGGTTTATTGACGTTTCAATTTCCACTTCGGAAATCGTTCTTAAAATATAATAAACATTAGTAAATTATAATAAAATATACTTAAAAATACTTACTCTGCAAAAACGAGATTCTTTCTCTAGTTGTTCAATATAATCTTCTTGTCGTTCAATAAAAGAAAGTAATTCTGGAGGAGCATTCGCATCCGTTTTTGGCGGATCTCTAAAAATACAGGTTTTGTTTATAAGAGATTTTTATAGAATATTAAGGAGATTTGATAAGTTCCCGGCCTCATCCAAAGATCTCAGTTGACAGAAAACAAAGCTGATTTTTTCTACATACGTTGCAATGAAGACAGAAAAGTTATATTATTGGTGTTTTTTAAGGCAAAAGAAATTTTGCTATCTTAAAACAGATAACAGGAGATATTTTTGAAAATAAACCAGACAAAAAGAAGAAAATAATACTTTTCCATTAGAGAAACGCAACTATCCACAAAACTTCTCAGTAAAACGGAAATTAAGAAATCTGCAATATGGAATGGTAAAACATCTACATTATAACCCAGATTTAGTTTCCTTATCTTATACTTATTCTCTAAACTGAGGTCAGCACTTTTTGTCTCAAATTCTTTAATATATTTGAATGCGTTTTTCATGTTAACGTAAAAAGTATGAACATTTCAAAATAATTTGATGCTTGTGTTGAGGAACTACATTTGCAAGTCGTATAATAACCGCTATGAGTTGTGTATCGTGAAGCACTGCTTTTTTTTACTCTTCTTCAGGTAGTGATCTAGCTGTACCATTCAGACTGTGATTCAGACCAGTAATCACTTACGTAATGAAAACCGCAAAACTAACAAAAAAAAACAAAACAAAAATAAAAAAATAGTATAATAAGAACTTACATTGATGGTTTTTCTGTGCTGGCATTAGTTAAAGGATAATGACTCCTTAAAGGTGGATAGTAATAGTACTTTCTTGGCGTTACGGGATTATATTGGTAGTAGTGTCTACTCAACCGTGAGTTTCTGCTTCCGGCGCTGATTAAAGATTGATTGTCAGTTTCTTCACCAGCGCTGTCTAACTCTTTAATAGGTCTCTTCAAAGGAGTATAACTTTCTGCAAGAAGAATTCTTAATCTACCAACAGCCTCGCGATAGGCGGTTTCCGCATAGTCCGGTTTTCTTCTCCATTCCATTTTCGGGAGGGCTGATTTTCTGAAATATGAAATGTAAAGGTAAATAATGAGTAAATAAATTCCAACTATACTTTTAAATGTAATAATATTGAAAATATTTATATACCAAAAACAAAAACTTTTTTTTTGAGATCTGTTCTGCATTTTTAAGGACGGAATACTCCAAAACAACACGAGGCACAATTAAGAAAAAATCATATAAAATTGCAGCGTTCTTAGGCGTGTAAAGTCATTAAATTACATATTTGTTAACGCTTGTATTCTTTTATTCCCACGTTAGTGGGTGGTCCTTCGAATTACAATTTAATACTTAATATAGTAGAAAATTTGTGTGGTAGTAGAAGTAATATTAACTTCGTCCAAACAAAGTTTCAAAGTGGTTTCAGGCGTTACATCTGACGGCAATTGAAAATACTGCTAATTGTTTCGACACAGAAAAAAACATTCAAGAAAATGACTTCAAAGCATGGACAAACTTGAGCAAAAACGATTTTTAAGATATTTTTACTTATTGTGATGAGGTCCTAGTCTATGACAGAAATCGGGTTATTACTGAAAAGGATGTAATTACATTTCTAATAAAAATAAAATACAATTTAAGTGACGATTTATTAAAAGTTTTGCGCTTATATTCTACTAGATCCAAAGTTAGCCTGACAATAACTGCAGTACATACAAGTCTTTGTCAATGGTTTGTTAAAGAAAATCTGGGTTTAGAAGCTTTTGAAGCAAGAATTGACGACCAATAGCTTCTAAACCTATAGGATTTCTAAGATTTCTAATAGCTTCTAATCCTCATCAACAGCGAATAAAGATGAAGGTAAGATAGAACATTTTTACATGGACTTAGACACAATTTTAAGATCTATTAAAAAAGAAGACATTACAATAGTAATGGGGGACTTTAATGTTAAAGTCGGGAGAGGAAAAGTTGAGGAATATGTTGGGAAATTTGGACTGGCTGACAGAAACGAAAGAGAGGATAGACTTGTGGATTTTTGTCAAAATGAACATTTTGCAATAATGAACACAATGTTCCAACTACCCGACAGAAGATTATACACTTGGAGATCTTCTACAGACAACAAAGACCGCATAGACAGAAATCAAATAGACTTTATATTAGTCAAAAATAGATACAAAAACTCAATTAAAGCAGTAAAAGCATACCCCGGAGCAGATGTCAACTCAGACCATAGCCCGCTGATAGCTAGAATTCACGTGAAACTCAAAAAGATTATAATACCTAAAAATAAATCAACGTTTGATTATACAAAATTAAAAAAACAAAAGAGAAATACATCAAAAAGTGATCCAACAAGTCAACTCAAATCTAACAGAAGTAGGAGAAGAAATCTTAACATCAGAAGATGTCAATGAAAAGTGGAGCAATATTCAGAAGGCATTAATAAAGGCTGCAGAAGAAAATTTAAAGTTTGAAAAGACAAATAAAAACAAAAGTGGATGACTTCAAAAATTATAGCATTAATGAAAGAGAGGAGAAAAGCCAAAGGTAGAAGTAAGCCAAAATATCAAGAACTACAAAGTAGAGATAAAAAAGGCCAAGGAAAAGTGGTTTAAAGATCAATGCATAGAAATAGAAGAGTATGACAGAAAATACGACAGCTTTATTATGCATAAAAAAATAAAAGAACTAACAAATACCAAAAAGCGAGCACACTATGGGATACTCAAAGATGATAATGGTAAACTCATTGCAGACATCAAAGATAAACTAAGATTTTGGCAAGAATACATAATGAAACTATTCGACGATGATAGAATGATACAAGAAGAACCACAGGAACAAACAGGATCGAAAATAATAATATGCGAATTAGAACAGGCAATTAGAAATGCAAAATCAGTAGGCCCAGATTAGATACCCACTTAGCTAATTAAATGCATTGACGAAGAAATACTATATATACTTTTAGATCTGTTCAACACAATATATACAACAGGAGAAATACCCGAAGATTGGTTGCTGTCCACGTTTGTAACACTACCAAAGTCAGTACATGCGACAGAATGCTTCCAGTACAGAACAATTTCCTTAACAAGCCAAACACTTAAGATATTTCTCAAAATAATACATGAAAGACTATACAAAAAAATAGAAGAAGATATAGATGACACCCAGTTTGGTTTCAGAGGAGGACTAGGAACGAGAGAGGCTCTGTTCGCTTTTAACGTTCTCGCGCAAAGACGACTAGATATGAACCAGGATCTTTATGTCTGATTTATAGATTATCAAAAGGCTTTTGGTAGAGTACGACATTAGAAATTAGTAAAACTGTTAAAAAAAAAGAATGTGGATAGTCGAGATATACGGGTTATTGTCAATCTGTAATGGAATCAAAAAGCAAAGGTTAGAATCGAAAATGTCGATACAAAAACTATAGAAATCAAAAGAGGTGGTAGAGAGTGTTGCGTGCTGTCCCCATTGTTATTTAATCTGTCAGTGAAGCTACTTTTAAGGAAGTAATATTAGAGAAACAACGGGGTATATCAATAAACGGAAAAATCTTAAGCAGCATAAGATTCGCAGACGACACCGCTGTTTTTGCAGACAGTCTAGAAGCAATCTAGTAAATAGATTACATCAAGTCAGTATAAAATATGGACTACAAATGAACGTTAAGAAAACCAAGTGCATGATTATTTCTAAGCAACATACAGTAGAAAGGCCAGATATCGAGGGAAAACAAGTAGAAAGAGTGAATAACTACAAATATCTGGGAACCTGGGTAAATGAAAACAATGACCAAGCTAGAGAAATAAGGACACACATTGAAATTGCAAGATAAGCATTTATAAAAATGAAAACAATGTTTGTTAATCGAGACCTTCCTCTGGAGTCGAGAATAAGAGCCCTAAGATGCTACGTGTTCTATGTATGGAATGGAAAGCTGGACACTAAAAGTGGATAATAGTGGTGCTATAGAAGGATTTTGAAAATACGATGGACCCAACGAGTTACAAACCGATGGACAAAACGTATTTTAGAGTGAAGACCAAGGCAAGAGCAATACGGAGCAGAGGACGCCCACCAACCCGATGGACTGACGATCTGAAGCGTGTTAGCAATAACTGGATGCAAGCCGCGCAAGACAGAGACAGATGGAAAGAGCTGAGGGAGACCTATGCCCAGCAGTGGATGCATACAGGTTGATGATGATGATTTTACCAGAATTTTCCATGTTGTCGCTACAAGAGATTAGAGATTTGACTATTTCAATTTACCAAGTAAAACTTGCACCCAGGTTTATTCAGGATAAATTACAGAGAGGAAACATTAAACATTTTATATGATATGAAACGATTGTAATTTCGAGACGAATCTATTCATGTAAATTTTATTGCATTAAATTACATGACATTTTCCATAAGATGTGGGCGATCTACTTTTTATGAAAATTGGTCTGGTGTAAAAAAATTTTACAATAATTCTGTACTTTACCGCTGATGACTGGACTAATAGGAATAAAAGCAAAGATAATTATTAATGAAATGAACAGAAACGAGAAAATTACATTAAAACGTTACCGTTTATCAGTTCATATTGTATGAAACCAATATTTTTTAGTGTAATAAGTACTTATTTAAAAATGTTTGGTAGAACAGTACGGGAGAGGCTTGTACCTTAGGCCAGCTTGTACCATGAGCCACCCCATTTTTTTTTTAATTTGGCACGCGAACTCTCTGTTTCTTATGTTAAGCTCTTCTACAATCGTCGTCATTCTGTGGTTAGTTGTTGAATGTCACCAGAAATCATTTGCGGCTGTCTTAAAAATATAGTGAATTATTTTGTGAAAAGTAAGTATTTATAGGATAGATAATTTTCTTTTTTAATTTTTGTGTTATGATATGGTAAATTATATAACTATAATTAAATATAACAAAACAGTTTTTGTAGGTTAAATTCATATTCGTTTTCTTTTCGGCCGGACCTTGTACCTTGGACCACTATCACGTCTGTGTACGTTGGGCCGCGGCCCAAGGTACAATCTCTTGTAGGTGGACAAATAAAAAGAGGTAAACACAGTTCTTTTTTCTTTACAGATGCCTAGAAGCAAAACCGACGTAAAAAGAGATCCGACAGATCATGAAAACCTATTAAAAGCATACAATGCAATTCAAGAAAATAATAATATGTAATAAACAAGTTGGTTCTACTACAAGTAGAGAAAGGGGTATTTATGTAACATTTATCGCTGCTATAAGTGCTTCAGGGAATGCTGTCCCCCCTATGTACATATTTCCCAAAGTGAATTTTAAGCCCTATATGCTGAAAGGTGCACCTGCTGATTCGGTGGGAACGGCTCATCCTAGTGGTTGGTCCAATGGAGTCATATTCTTAGAATATTTAAGGTATTTTATACATATCACAAAAACTCATGAATCATGGAAGTCATATTACCCCCGAAATCATTAACATAGCTAAAGCATATGGGATCGTAATATTGACTATTCCACCTCATGCGAAACATAAGCTCCAACCCCTCGATCGCAGTGTTTTTGGCCCATATAAAACTTATTATAACAACGCTTGCACCGAATGGATGATAAGAAACCCAGGAAAACCAATATCTATTTACGATGTCGCTGAAATTTCTGGTCAAGCATATAAACTAGCATTTAATCGCACAAATACTGAATCTGGATTCAGAGTTTCAGGAATCTGGCCAGTGAATGAAAATGTATTTCAAGAACACGAGTTCCATAGTTCTTCGGTCACTGATAGAGATAATCCTGCTAATATCAATGAAGACATTTATTTCAGACCCCCTATTAATAATCATAAAATAACTGCTGAGACTGAAGAACCTGAGCTACCACACAAGTCACCAGAGGTAGTCCGTTCTTTACCTAAAAGGCACCTTCAAGAACAAAATACAAAAAGGTCGTAAAAGGGGCAAGCAGTTAACTGATGCACCTGAGAAAAATGAAATAGAAAACGAGCACGAGGAAAGAGTGAACAAAAATATGAAGAAAACAGCTGTGAAAAGAAAAGTTATGTACACCCAACCGAGAAAGCATCATTATACAGGCAATAAAATTAAAAAGACTAAACCAGTATTTCCCCAATCGAAGGATCTCAACAATTCATCATCTTCTGACAACGACGACGTCGAAAGCATCCCTTACGATGATATTTCTGATCCGTCTTCTGAGCATGAGTCAGACATAAATTGGGAAGGACATATGTCTAAAAATAACAAACCAGGCACACGAACAGAGTTTACACTGGAAACTGGTAGATTCTACCTAACAAAGCTTATTGGAAAGAGGATCGTACGATTTTATGTTGCTAATATAGTATCTATAATGGTTAATTACCTGAAGAGAACCCGCTTATCTGAAAACTTCTGCCTGATTGATATAAAGGCATATGAAATCGAAAAGGAAGGAATCATTGAAAGCGTCGTGGAAGTTCTCAAGAAAGATGAATCCTCAAAACGTCAACAGGATATTTATACTTTTAATTGGATTTTGAAAAGTATTTCATTGAGTAAAGTTTACGTTATTTAAATTGTTTGTTCTTAAGTTCAATAATAATAAATCATTGATTTATATTATTGGTAACTCATTTTGCTTAAAATGGTCCTTATTCTAAACAAAACTTAATAAAACGAATATTAAAAGGATTTTGTTCCTATGTAACTTTAAATGTGTCTGATAATTATTAAAATAAAAGTTTTGGTAATTATGTTTACCAATGGCCCAAGGTATAATACGTATTGTACCTTGGGCAAATAGACCTTGGTAGACGTTCAGGAATATTTTTTCTTTTAAGAAAACCAACTCATGTAATCAGTTGTTATTTTTATTTTACATACTACAATAGTTTATACCTGCCCCAGTGTAAATTTTAAAACTATATCTTTAATATTGTATTTGTTATACCTGGTTAAAAAAATTCTGCCCAAGGTACAAGCATCTCCCCTACATTTGACAAAAATCACAGATCTAAACCATTTATTGATATATTATTAACAATTTCACCATAGGCATTTTTTACTGATCAGTACATACCAATAAACACACAAATAATCTATTATTAAAATATAATACACAACCTTTTTTTTTGTTAAATATTTTTTCAAATATTTAAAAGATTAACTAAATATTTGTATTAGGTTTGTTAAATATATTTATTAAAAAAACAATACCTATCTCAAAATAAATTATATCAGTAAAAAATTACCTGCACTTGTTTGATACAGCACTTGCAACTACTTCGGCTCACCTGATTATGTAAAGGGTGTACGGCCTCAAATCGCGATTTGGATTTGTTTGTATCCACCATGATTATTCATGGGAGAAAAAAATCAATAGTCAAATATTTTATGTCACCATCATATTTTTAGTTAAATAACGGTATATTATGATAAATATTTATTTATTATTTCATTTTGACATTTATCAATTGATGCTACCGTCATTCCGCATAACTAAACAACAAAGTTGGTTTCCATGACAACGAGAAAATACTATTGAAGATAGTAGGGATGACGCATATTGTATAGGCTCACTACCATTTAAAAATACAAGTGGATGAAAGGGTGAAATCACTTTTGGGGGCCTTAAAACTTTCGACTTTTAAAGTTAAATGCCTGTTTCTTTTTCTCTGATTTATAAAATTAGAAATATGGACTTCAATAGATGCGTGCCTTCATTATTTCAGATAATAATATTTTACCTAAAGAGACTAACTTTTTCTTAAATCGGGAAGACACTTACATCTGTCACTTGGTTGTGGAACCATTGTATCAAACAGTGTTCTTTTATAAAACTCTACGAAGAAGTCCTATTAGTTTGATATTATCTCTGGTTCAATACGTGATTTACCGATATACACCCACCTCACGTCTCTGAAATCAAACTAAATACATTCTGGTGGAGTTTAATTCACGACGACCTAACAAAGGACAAATGAATAACAATTTACGGCTCTGCACATGGAACGTACGCCTCAGGTGCTCTTAAATTGCTGACACAAGAACTGGATAAAATAAAAGCCGATATAATAGCGATTCAAGAGATGAGATGGACTGGTTCAGGAATTATCGAGAGAAAAGACTACAATATAATATACTATCTTCTTCTTGAGGTGCCTATCTGTTACGAATGTTGGCGATCATCATGGCAATCTTTATCTTATCTGCAGCTGCGCGAAAAAGCTGCACAGATGTTGTATTGAACCCGATTCTGAGGTTCTTTAACAAAGATGTTCTTCTTCCTGGACCTCGTTTTCCAAATATTTTTCCTTACAGGATGGCTTGAAGAAGAGCATATCTGGATTTATTTCGCATAATATATCCGAAGAATTGTAACTTTCGAGATTTGATGGTGGTCACTACCTCTCGGTTCTTATTTATTCTTCTGAGGACCTCCTCATTTGTGACTCGGTCAGTCCACGGGATCTTAAGTATTCTCCGATACAGCCGCATCTCAAATGCTTCCAATTTTCTGCAGATATCTTCGTTCAAAGTCTACGATTCAACACCATAAAAAAGGACAGAGAAGACGTAGCATCGCAGCATTCTTACTTTTGTATCAAGAGAGAGGTTGTGAGTCTTGAAGAAGGCCCCCATCCGATTGAAGCTGGATCTAGCTTTTCCGATGCGTGCTCTAATCTCCTGGTTGTTGGTTCATTCTTCATTTATTATGGTGCCAAGGTAGTTGTAGTGCGTCACTCTTTCTAAAGGGGATTGGTTGACGTAGAGTTGACCTTCTGCTATCCTTTTCTTGCTAATTATCATAAACTTTGTCTACTTAACGTTTATATTGAGTTCATATTGTTGACTGTAATACGTGATTTTGTTCATAAGAACTTGTAGGTCTTCTAAGTTGTCCGCAAATACTATGGTGTCATCTGCATATCTGATGTTGTTTAGCCGGTAACCATTTAGTAGAATATCTTTTTCAGTTTCGTGCAAACCTTCGATAAATATTCTTTCAGAGTACAGATTGAAGATTAGAGGAGACAAAATATAGCCTTGCCTTACTCCACGCATGATTTTCACATAGCCAGTGTGTTCACTTTCAACTCTGAGATTTGCTGTCTGATTCCAGTAAAGATTTCTAATTATTTTGAGATCTTGGTTATTAATTCCTGCTTCTTTTAGTATTTGCATTTTCTTGGTATGCTGTACTCGATCAAACGCTTTCTCGTAATCAACCAGACATGCGTATACGTCGCAGTTGACATCTCTGCATCTCTGAAATAAGACTTGTACTGAGAACAATATTCAATATAACAATTGTCTCAGTACAATATATACTATAGTGGGCATAAACCCGACACGAGTTTTTCAGTGGTTTTCTAGTCAGTAAAAAAGCAAAGCAAATGGTCCTTAACTTTAAACCCATAAACAATAGACTATAGTATCTACGTCTTATAGGAAACTTCTTTAACTATACCTTATTTAGTGTATACACACCCACGGAAGAAAAGAAAGACGACGAAAAAGATGGATTCTACGAAACCTTAGACAAAGAATATGATCGATGTCCACGTCATGACGTGAAAATAATTGCTGGGGACCTTAATGGAAAAATTGGCAAAGAGCAATTTTTCCAGCCAACTATAGGATGTGAGAGCTTACATGAAGAATCAAATGATAACGGGTTGGGACTAATAAACTTTGCAAGCACCAAAAACATAATAGTAGGAGGAATAAGATTTCCCCATAAAATAATACACAAAGGAACATGGAAATCACCTGACAACGAAACCGTTAACCAAATAGATCACATTCTAAGAAATACAAGGCATTCTTTCGACCTCATGGATATCAGCACGAGGTCCAAACATAGATAGTAACCACTTTCTTGTAATGGCAAAAATCAGAGGAAGAATATCAAACCTAAAGAGGGATAAACATATGAAACACGACAGAATTAATGTTGATAATCTGCGCAGTGAAACCGTTGCTAGAGAGTATAGGAGTCAAATGGATGAGGAAATAGAGAGCCTGAAAGCGGGGGAAAATGTGGAGGAATTGTGGATAAAATGTAGAAACATAATAACTAAGAAGGCATTAAAAATATTGGGGAAAACTATACCAGTTAAAAAAACCAATGGTTTGACGAGGAGTGCCACGAAGCAACAGATAACAAAAATAGAGGATACCTACAGACAAATCAAGCTAGATGTAACAAAAGAGCAAAGAAGGAATACTGGATACTAAGAAGGGAAGAGAAAAGATTACATAGAAGAAAAAAAGGCAATTTGAAAAAAAGCAGTTAGAAAATATAGAATGGCTAAGAAACTAAAACGAAACTTGAAAGTTCTACAGAAATGTAAACAAAATGAGTAAAGAGTTTAAGCCAAGAATAGGGAACTGTAAGAATGAAAAAGAAAATATCCTAAGTGATACGGCCTTAATCTTGAACCGATGGGTTAAATTGTTTGACCCAAAATTTAACGGCCATTATATCGAAGAAGCAGATAATACCGTAACAGATCAAAATGATTGGAATCTATTTAACCCAAACGAAAGATCATATATCACTGAGGAAGTTACCCAACCCACTAAAAAGCTTAAAAATAATAAAGCACCAGGAACTAATTAAATTTGTAGTGAGCACTACTAGAATATTGGCACCGCTTTGCTACAGGCACTGCATAAACTTTTACTTCTTGTCTGGCACAATGAGACCATACCCTGTGGATCAGCTTCAGTGTGACAACTACAGAGGTATAACCCTGCTTACAACTGCCTACACATTTGGCATAGTTGGAAAATACTAGGCCGGATTTACTCCAGAAAAATTAACAATTGACCAGATTCATTCAATAAGACATATTCTCGAGAAAACATTATAATTTAACATTGCAACCCAATACCTATTCGTCGACTTCAAGGCCGCATACGACAATGTCAAGAGAACAGTACTATACCAATCAATGCGTGAGTTTTGTATACCACTAATCCGATTAACAAGAATGACAATGTCTAACTTAAATGTTAGCGTTAGGATACAGGGAGAAAATTCTCGATCCTTTGAGATAAACGATGGACTCAGACAAGGGATGCCTTACGAGGTGCGAGATGTTGAGCAATATTTCCTAGAATTGCAAATGGCGACGAAACAAGTCGGTTTAGTCATCAACGGAGACAAAACCAAATACACGTTGATTTCTAAGGATGATGATGATGACATTGATGACATTCTGGTGAATATACATTTTTTTAGGGTTTACAGAGAGTAATAGTATAGGGACGTTATCTTGCTAGTCATTTGACTCTTTTACTCAATTCCAAGCTGGTTAACCCTGGAAATCTGAACAATTCTGTCGTATCCAATCTCAGTTAGAAACAAGCTCAGATCGTTAAGAAACTTCGACTATAGACCTTCTACCTTACGACAACCACCTGACAAACGAAATAAGGATATAAAACCAAGAACATAAATCGTAAAAATATTTTATTACATTGACAGTATTATCGAAAAATAAGCTAGACATAACAGCTGTACAGGAGATGAGGTGGAAGAGGAATGGTAGAATGAAAAGACACATAGAACTTAATTTAGTTCAGTATTGCAAATCAACGTACTTTTTGGGTCGGATTTCTTGTTAGAACCAGACAAAAACAACCTGTAGCAAGACTACAAAAAATGAAGTTGGTCCCTTTTTGTTTTGTAGAAACATCGTGAAAATCACCCCGTAATTAGCATCTTAAATAAAATTAATCGTTACCGCTTTACAATTTACTTTATTTATGTATTTTTATATGTCCTGTAAGTTTGACCATTTCGAAGTGCTTATTTTTGAAAAAAATTGGTTTTAAAGTAAAAGAAAAATTTTTGAAATTTTGAAAATTAAATTTGTGTTCCGTGTTGAATTGAAATTTTGCCACGGAAAATTACAGTTTTATCAGGCTCGTTCTTTCTTTTATATTCAATCCGGATCGTACGAGACCCAAGTTCGTAATTTTTAGATCCGGGTCCTCAAAGTCAGTGTAAATAGCCGGAACTTCGATTCGTATCGTATGTGAAGGACCCATAAATATATGCACGAATACTGAGTTCAATGAAAGAAAGAAAACAGAGATCGAAAAGGGAGCGGAAAACGTTGCCACTGAGCTATGATCGCCACTAGCAACATTAGTGGGACTAACGGTGAAATAAAGAAAAATAAAAAATTAGGCATTTACAATAGGATCTAAAAGGTGTCTTTGACACGTGATAAAGAAAGTAACTAGCCATAGATTATCTTAAAACATTATATGAATTAAATAAGGTGAAGTATTTAGAAGCATAGTCGATAATAGAGAAAGCAGTAAGTAGAGCTAATTATATTTTCTTTGGAAAATTACAAATGTAGTGATGATGATAATAATGTTGGGTTCTTATCCGAAAAGAGACAAACCTGTGTTGGTATGCAGTTAATGTCTGTGTTTTTTGACATTTTTTATCTGTCTATAAAGCTTGCAATTCTGTCTTAAATCCTTAAAGCCCTGCTCATTTCTATGTTGTTTTGGATTTTTGTAATACCGTTGTAATCATGCATAATAAAACTGTACTGTTATACATTTCCAAATAGAGTATAACACTACAACTAACTTGAACAACACTGAGATGAATATAAAGGAAATGTATTAATAAACATTTTGATGGATCATTTATATTATTAACTAATATTTATATTAGGATTAATCATGATAGTAGTGCACATTGATAAAAGGAAAATGAGCGATGATGATGATGTTAAAATAAAAACTGTAAATTTAAAAAGATAGCAATCTGAAATTAGCCTTATCATTATACTTACTTTAGTTTTTTCCTCTTGTCAGGCGACATCGCTGAGAACGGCCGATTGGAGTATATAGACCTAAGTGCACCAAGTCGAGGTCTCACTAGGTATCCCGTGGTAGGTCGCGGTTTTTTTCCTCCTCCGGTGTTACTGCCGTTGTACATCTTTCGCTAAAGCAAGTGCCGCTACTAGTGGAGGCGGCGCGAGATCTGGCCCCCCTTTTATCAACTACCCTAATCAATTTGTGGGCAGAGAGCGGATGGGGTTGTTTGGGTGGAGACGGTACGGGACACGAGAATTATACGGGGCGGTCTGATATGTCAAATCAAGGTTTGATATATTTGTATGATGTTTTGGACTTAATGTTTTGTAACATTCAGCATCTCAAAAAATTATGGTATATTTTCTTATTAATAACTGACTTTAATTTTATTGTATTGTCTATGTATATATACAGTTGTCTAATTAAGAACCATATGTAAATCTTTTTTGTTATTGATTTGTGAAAACATTTTTCATTTGAGCCTTGTTTCAATTGAGCCAAATTCATTGAGCCAAATTGAATTCATACTGTAATGTCATCAAAAGTTAAAAAAAAATCGGTTGCCTGTAAAGTCGGTTTTACGGGCGAAGATTTTACGTGACAACGTCTTTTTCTCGGTAGAATATTTATTGATATGAATATTATTAAATTGCATAATAGGAACAAGGAATTGAATGAAAATAAGAATTGCACAAATTTTAACTATATAAATATATTTTGTTTACTAAAACATTGTACATGTAAACTTAAACTTAACTAATTTCTATTTGAGTGATTTTGTTGAGGATAGGACGATGATAGGAGAAATATGAAATGAAAGGAAGTGTTTCTGCTGTAATGTGTCTTGCGAAAGTTGTAACGCCAAGAACGCTCGAGAAAGACAGAGACACAAGCACGCACCGATTCAACGCGCCTAATTCTCTAGTGCTGCGCGCGCAGCGGACCGATCATGTTTGAGTGGGAGAGAGACGCAAGGCATTCGCCGGTCCGGCGGGCCACTCTCTCGTTCGGTGACTCATCGTAACAGACGTGAGCGGGCGTTACACTTTTTCATGAGTGACTTCGAGCCACAACCTAATTTAAGACGTTGTCACGTCAAAATACGTGAAAATTGACAACTACGATGTTTCGGCGCAACGTAGAACGCCTAAAGATAGCTTGCAGGATCTAGTAGAACCTAATCTGGCATGGTATAGCACTCACATCCGTAAATCGCAATATTTCTTGCAAGTGATTAAATGCAGGGACGGGAGCTGCTGTTGGCAATGCTCTTGACGAGTGCATTGACATCTGTCTTTCCGGATTTTCTGCAGCCAGTCTGCCCGATCCTTCAAATCCCAAGTAAGCTCGTGGTACCTAGTGAGTCAGATAAAAAATCATGCAAGTTTGTACTTCTTGTAAGGTTGTCCGTTGATTTGTCACCTCCACTGAAAGCATTTACGTAGATACCCTACGATTTCTTTTGTCCATCACGACAATGGGACTTCAAAAACCAGGATGTGAGCAACCAGTAGGCTTTACTTCACATCCCTCAATAGTGGATCCCACAGCAACTAGCTACCAAAAGGACAATAAGCTTCTCTGGAGTGTGTGCTACAATAAAACATCGTCTGAGAATGCCGATTGGCTCAACGAAGAAGAAGTTGATGCAAGTGGTTGAATAATTCCGGAACCCCCTTCATCTGCTCTCGGAATGCCAGTAATAAAAGAATCTGAGTGGCTGACAAACCTATGAGGTAACTTCAATTAAGTTGTTTTTTAAATATCTACCTTTTTCTTCCATTCTTATCAACAAAAATTTAGGATATCCATTAGTAGAGTTACGACAAAACCTGGAGCAGATATTGAATCTAATCACAGCCTTTTAGGAGCCAATGCAGGAGTTAGGCTAAAACGAATAGAGAAAAAACATCAGCAAAAGAATTTTACTATTTCAGATGTCAACAAAAGTAAAATAGATAATGATGTAAATAATTACATGAAAGAAATGAGAACAACCGAAAATGTTGAGAAAACATAATGGAAGAACATAGCGTGACTAATAAATTCAATGAAGGCTGATACTATTAACGGTATCGTGCGGCAAATGTCGCTCTTGAGTTTTTAAAAACTATTATACTAAGAAGTATATTTATATATACTATATTTATATACCTTCGGCATATTCTTCGAGAACACTGGTACAGAATATTTCAGCTTATCATAAAAGATAAAAACAAGAGCCGCAGAAGAATTGGAAATAAGATATAGTGACTCAAGAACATTCGCGATTGGATAGAAATGCACAGTGCTGCACAAGAATTTCGATTAGCAGAAGACTGTGAAAAATTCGCCAATGTAATTGCCAACGTTAGGGGGACCTAATAGGACACCGAAAGAAGAAGATACCTAATTATGTCGTGATTTTATTTTAAATTTTTGTTAAGAATATGATTTTAATTTAAATCATATTCTTAACAAAACTTTTCATATTCTTAATAAAATAATTAAAAATGTTTTATTTCAGTTACATTTCCATTTCTAATTGTGTTGCCAATGTGGAAATAAATATATTAGTTTATGAATTGATTATTAAAAAAAGTTAAAATAGAAGAATGCATCAGAAGATCCATAAGAGATAAAGCTAAAAATGTATGTAAGAATGGAGAAAGGAAAACGTGAAAAAATGAAAGATTAGTGAATTAAAAGTTATTTTACCGACTTTCCGGTACTTTTCGCAACATAATTGTCGCTTTTAGGTAAAAATGGTCACTTTTGTGTTAACATCTCAACTTTTAGCCGATCGTCTAGCTTGGTCAGTACATTCAGACACATTTGATTCAGATCACTGCACAATCAATGTAGAAACTCAAATCAACTCCTCCTCCTTTGTCATCAAAATGGAATGACTCTCGTGCTGACTGGTCTCTTTTTGTAAATAAATTTGAAGTAGAAATTACAGCGCTTAATAATTTAGAAAGAAATTAAACTTCAGTAGACAAAATCGAATTTTTCCTCAATGCAATTGCGGTCGCAGCATCGAAATCTATGCCTATTAAGAAATCTTTTACACCTTCTATATCAAGATCTTATTGGTGAGACAAGGAATGTTCTGCGATTGTTAAAAAGCGAAAAAAGCTCTCAACGAATTTAAAAAAAAAGACAATTTTATCAATTATCTACACTATCAAAACATTTCTGCTAATGTCAAACGTACTTTCAAACTTAAACAAAAAACAGTTGGAAAACATTTTTGAATAAATGAAATAAAAACAGTCCTTTGACTGAGATATGGAATACTGTAAGATCTATTTGTAATAAACATTATCAAAAAAGAAAACCACAATAAGACAAAAGCATTATTCAAAAGTTCTTGATAAATTGGTTCCTTCATCTGCTTCGGGTCCAATTTTGAACGATAATATTTAACAATCTCACTTTTACCAAGAATAAGACGCTCTTTTAAAAATTTTTAGCTTTTTGGAATTAGATATGACCTTAAAACAAATAACGCATTTGCCTTGACGGGTTTACGGGGGGTGCCTTCTAGTAAAACCTAAGAAACAACGTGACTTACCTTCGTTTTACCGACCTATTTCATTATCATGTATTAAAAACTTTCGAAAGCCTTATAAAATTTAGACTAGAACATTTTGTCGAAAACAGATCACTTTTACCAAAAAAACCGGATAGATTTCGTAAAGGCATAGGTACAATTGGTGAAATTTCCCATTTAGTTACAGACGCACAATTATTTCTACCAAAAAATAATAATTACATGTTCTTTTTGTGGACCTTAAAGGGTTTATGATGTGGTAGATTTGGAAGTATTATATTCAAAAATAGTGGCGTTTGGTATCAATAAAAGAATCTCTATAAATATTTTGAATTTGTTCGCTAAAAAATATTTTTGCGAGACCATCATAACAAGTACATAGCCCAATTCGACAAGGTTCTATTTTAAGCCCTCTTTTGTTTAACTTATACACTGAGGACTTGCACGATTTGATTAGCGATTACCCTCAAATTATTCAAACTCGAATGATAGCATGATAGACTTAGACGTACTTTCGACAAGTTACAAAAACTGTTCCAACGATATGGGTGTTCGACCAAGATTGTAGCCTTTTAAATTTTATAATACGTCCCTGTTCGTTTATCTCGTCAGTACGCATAAAGATTGCCATAAAATCTGTTTTTGTCTTTTACGAAAATCCTTAATGCGTAAATAACGCTGGATATATTTTTTGTCTATGTGTACTTTCAAATCCCATTTTGTTAATTTGAATTATGTTATCTATTTCGACAAGTTTTTGTCGCCTAGAGGATTATATTTCATGATGCCCCCAGAATATAAAAAAAAAGTTTTTTTTTGTCTTTCGTCGTTAAAACGCAATAAACTGGAATATTTAAAAAGTTGTTTTCGTCGCTGAACAATGTTTGTTTACATTCGAGTTCCCTAATATAATATTGCAAGTCAGGTAATACAATTTTTCTAATACGTAATAAACTGGGAATATTTCAATGTTTTTTTGGTAGGTTCGTTGCTATGAATGAGGTCAAGAAAGGGTAGGTTGTTTGTTTAGGTTCATAGACCACAAAAACTAGCTTTGAGGCGCGAGGGGAAGAAATTCAAACAGAAAAGATGTTTGAGTAATTAGGAATCGCGAGTCGATTCAATTTCTTTGTGTTATGTTTTAAGACCGGTTAAGGTGATAATACTCTTTGCAATATGGCAGTTTAAAACAGAGTAATCACTATAAGATTTGTGCAGCGGCACTAAAGAAATTTTGTAAAATGAATATATAGGATGGCCCCGTCGACAGCTTGATTTCCTCCACCAAGTTCCTGTTTCAATCGTTCCTGCCTGCGTATGGAAATGGTTTCCTTTTATTCAAGTTGAGAGTTTTGTCCTTTGCAGCTCCAATCCCAGAGATAGTAGCAAGTTTTTTCTTTGAAGTTAAGTGAAACAAGTGAAATTAAGGTAACAATTAACATTTTAAATTTTAAAGTAAAGAAAGACTTTTTTTTGATAATTATTAATAATTGCTTTCATTAAAATTTAAAAGAATTGTAATATTTAATAAGCTGTCATTTTAATTGTTTTTTTTTAAATTTAATGTTAACATATGACAGCTAGCTTTATTTGTTTCGATATTAATTTGTTTTTTTTTGTTTTAAAAAAAGGTTAATCTCTGTGCGGTAACATTTGTAAGTTTTTGTATTTTCTCCAAACCCTGAAGTTTGTAAACGGACACATGTAAGTTTTTTTATTCTGTATTTGGCAACTATTTATATAGTATATTTTTTATGCCATTTATGTGTTGATAACTGTTTGTATGAGACAAAAATAAACGTTTTGATTTGTTTCTCTGATCCATTTTTTTATTTATTTTAGAGATCTCCTAACCCTTTATGTGTTTTTTTATTTTAGGATATTTTTCCTAAATCCAGCAAGTTTAGGATTCTTCGAAGCGGCGTCCTTTCCTGTAAAATAGCTAGAAGCCCTTTCTTGTTGTATTAATTGTCCAGTTGTCCAGGAGATTTACGTAAGTAACCCCTTTGTTTCATATTTTGGTAGCTACCCCAATCTGACACCCTTTTCGTTCACTTATCCATGACCCCAGCTCTCCAGCAACCCTCTGAGTGCCGTTCGCATACGTAACGATTGTTTTGCTTGCCCTATCTTCGCCCCTATAGTTTCTGTCCCCAATTTTCTACCCCTATGTTCGTACCCTGACGTAGGCAAAATAGCTATTCGTTACAAGATGTGCCTTACAAAGCACAGATATTAGTTATTCAATATTTATTTATTTATTTGGCGTATGGCTACATCACAGTTAAGTTTTGTTTACAAGTAAAGAGGACAATACATTACAAAGGTAATATTAGTTATTGTGATTTTCACAGTTACCTCGTGGATGTTGTTCTTGGTAGAAGTGCAAATTAAGTCTGCATTTTCTGTTTGTGCGTACATATATTTAAAGTGATCTGTTGTAGAACCAAGAATGTCTTTACGCAAAACGGCTTCTCTGATATAGAGGGCTTCTAAATACTTCTGTTAATAAGGAAAATTTTATTCATACACACATTACTAATGTCGGACAATTTTCAATTAAAGGTGACGAATCTACAAATTGAACTAAACGGTAGCGGCAACCATGTAAAATGCCAGCAGTAAATTCTTACCGGGGTCATATTTATTGTGTATGCTTCGCCCATCTAAACAAGAGAAAAAGTGAGATAATTCCAATAAAATTTGCCCCCGTAACAATATAAATTGGTGCGATTCACTAGTGTATAATGAGACAAGTTCATTGAATAGTTTTAAAGATCGGTAAACCTATCAATATTTTGCTGGTCTATATATATATATATATATATATATATATATATATATATATATATATTTACGCTCTTAGAAAGAATGGGAATGAGAGAAATATGATATTTTAGTTTATTCGTTCCATATTTTATATGTGCATAGACGTGTGTTCTATTTCTTGGGAATATATTTATTAAGTAGACTTTATTATTACTTTAAAATAGTTTTGAGGTAAGTAAAGTAAATTTAAGGCAAGTTTATTATTAAATTTGACAATTAATTTATTAGATTGGATTAAAAACACATAAATTAAGACTAATTTACAACCAAAAAGATTTTTTTTCTCATTTTGAAGGAAAACAGTACAATTTTTAATAAAGAAACATATTGTATCTTAAATGTAAATTAAATTTTAAGGTGAAAATTTTCGAAACATTCGGGGTGCAGTGTCCTCCGGAGGCGTGTCAGCCGGGGCTGACAGCCGTACCGGACGCATCAAGGAATTTGGATATCGGTCAAAATACTTGGGAATTCCAAGTTTGGCCAAATCCAAATTTCTAATTGACTCGATGCAGGGAAATTCCACTTTTGCTACGTAAAACAAAGGATTTGTTTTACATAAAAGCAGGTAGATTTTCTCTCATCGGTCAGTCGAGCTTGCCTCTTCTACTGTAGACCTAGTCGGTGCTATTATTGTTCCTACTAAGTTATTGTTTTATTTCTGATTTCCCATATACCATTTTATTTTAGTATTATTGTATATTCAGACCTTTTCAGGTTAGAATATTTCATTGATCTATATTTGTTCATGTACTGATTGTTTGATATTTTATTTGATTATTTTGATTGTTTATTTTTCTTGTATTTTGTGTTCTTGTTCTTCCGTAAGTTAAGATCACTTAGAAATATTTATCTTGCTTTTTCTATTTTATATTTTGATTTGTACTTTGTCTAAGTAGTTCTTTCCGGTAAGTCAAAGAACTCTTAGAAATATTTCTCTGAATATTTGACTTGTTATTTTAATTGTGGGTCCAAGCCGTTCTTTTCCGGTAAGTCAAAAGAACACTTGGAAATATTTTCATAATCATTGTTGCATTATTATTTCCGATATTTTATCTAAGATATTTTCTTCCTTAAGTTAAGAAAATACTTAATACATTTGTCTCTTTCATTTTCTATTTTATGCTGAGTTGTTTCTTCCGTAAGTCAAGAAACACTTATTTATCCACATATTTCCACATCTTTTCTGTATTTGATTTTTCGTATTTGTAAGTCGTTTCTTCCGTAAGTCAAGAAACACTTATAAATATTTGTATTCTTATTTTTCCATATTTGATTCTCTTGTTTGTTTTCACTCTAAGTTGTTTCTTCCGTAAGTCAAGAAACACTTAGAAATATTTCCATACCTTGTTTCATATTTACATATTTCATTTATCTGTATTTCTGTCCTAAGTTGTTTCTTCCGTAAGTCAAGAGACACTTAGGAATATTTCTGCACTTTTCTATTCTTTTATCTTGTGTATTTTACTTTTCATTCTAAGTTGTTTCTTCCGTAAGTCAAGGAATACTTAGACTATTTTACCTGTTCTGTTTTCTACCTTTGATCTATTATTTTGTAACTGCTCCTTGGAACTGTTACCTATAACAGATACTTGTCACGGTAACCGTGACACGTATACCAAGTGATTACGATAATCAAATAAAGTTCTAGGCTTTGATTTACGAAGAATTGGAAGAAGATCGGTTTTCCATAAAAGTATAATTTTTTCCGATGATACAACATTTTCATCCAACGGAACCGTCTCATCTCAAAATTCTCGCTGGTGGTCAAACAGTAATCCAAACTTTATAATAAAAAGTAAACAATATTTAAAACAAATATATGGTGTGGTGTTTACAAAAATAAGTTAATTGGACCTTTTGTTTCGACATTCCTTAAATGTCGCACATTACTCACAGTCATTAGAAAATCATCAAGTCATTAGTAAATGAGTTTTTACACGACCCCTTACAAGAAACTACAGAAAAAAAAGAAGTAGAAAGAAAATTTACAAGAAGTAATAAGTTCTTGTAAATTTTCTACGAGAAGGCATATTTTCTTACCGACGAAGTCTTTGGACAGCTTTTTCTGAGTTTGTGACGTGACCTAGAATAAACTATTGTTGATCATTCTACGATATGCTATAAGAGACAGCTACCTTCTTATAATTCACTATATAATAATAATATATTCACTAAAAGACCAAATTTGACATAAGCCATAGACGTATATATTAACATAGACCGAGCAATCTGTAGAGCTAAGTAACGACACCATCTTTGTGGTAGTTATTAGTTTTATTTTAATCTTACATCAAGTGCGTACAGCAGCGTCTCTTTTTGTTCTAGAGAGAGTTAGAGGGGAGTTTTAATGCGCTAAAGAGAGATAGATCGAATAACCGCAAAAGATGTTGTCGTTGTCGTTGTCGTCTTGTTTCTGCCGCGTATGTCATTATTGGTCTGATGACTGTTTTGTAAATTCTGCCTTTCGTTTCTTCCCCGATATTTTTATTTCACCATATTGTTTCATTTAGGCAACCTGCGGCTCTATTTGCTCTATTCACTTGATCTTACACTTCAGTTTTGAGCTTTCCGTAGCTAGATAATGTGATGCGTAGATATTTAAACTCCATCACTTGTTCTATTATCTGACCTTTCAGCTCCAATTTACATCTTAGTAAATTTGCTGTTGTAACCATGCATTTTGTCTTTTTTGGGAAATTAACATGTTAAATTTTCTGACGGTTATATTAAATTGGTGCAGCATACGTTGTAAATCATCTTCACTTTGAGAGAGTAAGTAGTATTGCGTCGTCTGCATAGCAAATTATTGTAAGTTGTTTTTCTCCCAGTTGGTATCCTTTTTTAGCTCTTACTTTTTTTATTATTTCATCCATAATCAGGTTGAACAATAGAGGACTCAGGGAATCTCCCTTTCTTATCCCATTGCCAGCTTCAATAGGGTCGGTTAGTTCTTCTTCTACTTTTACTTTTATTGTGTTGTTTTGGCAGATATTTTCGATCATTTGGATTATTCCTAGAGGTATCTCTCTAGCGTACAATAAGTGGATAGGGTAAAGGTTATAGTGATTGGCCACTTAAGCATTGGAGTTTGATAAATGTGTAAGGCATTAATTTGTATTAAAAACCATATATTTAAATAATACACTAAATATTAGACTAAAGTATCCTCTTTATGACTCTGTATGTCATTTATTGTTTAAAAATGTTTAATATTTATAAAAAAAGTTTTATTCTTGGAAAAGCAGATTTTATAGTGATTGGCCTAATTTTGATAATGATTGGCATAGTAAGTAGATAGTCATTGGCCACCAGTAAGGGGCTAAGTTATCCTAGGTACATATTTTTCTTATTTATGTATCCTACCTGCGTTATTTTAATTTGGGTTAAAAAACTAAAAAACCATTAAAAATTATATATAATTTTAGAGATCAAAGACGAATTTGGTTTCAAAAATTTTTAATAAATGCCAGAAATTACAAACCAATTACAATGTTATCTTGTCAAAACAAACGTTACACAAAAAGTTCTCCATTTCGGAGGATAACATCTTATTTTTGGAAATACATTTTATATGGTATGTTTTGGAACAATTTGAAAATTTTACTCCATATTGACTACGTGTTATATTATTAACACACGTATAGCACAGCCCAGTGTATATAGTTTTGTTCTTAAATGGATTAAGAGCTGATGGTGTAATAATAACCATATTCGTGTTAATGATTCCATCTTGACTGTTGTCACTAAACAGTTTTCTTTTTGATTTTTCTGGCACAACAGTAAGACAACTTTGGATGATTTCAAGGCTATCTTGGAAGTCCATTTTTGGCAAGGTTTTCGTTACGTTGAGTCATCACCATCGTCTGCGTGTACTACTTTAGATACTTCCTTGGTTGCACAGCTATTAACACTTACATTTGGAGAATATTTCATATTGGGATCATTGTTTTCTATATCACCTGCTGTGCTTGTTACGGCTTCTGGATCTGTATTATTTTTAAAAAGAAGTTTAACGTTAGTGTTGTTTGGTGATCTTTCTGTATAATTATGTTTAGGCTTTCTTTTTGTTCCTGCTTTTTTTTATTAATTTGTTTTCCTTTTAGTTCTTTTTTGTTCAACCTTTCAGTCTTACGTTTCTCCTTTTTCATCTTCAGTTCTTTTTTTATAGCCATTTTTTCTTTAATTGCCTTTTTTTATAACGGAGGAAGTCAGAACAAATGGTAGTTTCTCCGTCTCTCTTTTTCCTTTCCTTTCAGGAGTTTTCGGCCAAATAACATAATCGCTGATTGATGAAGACGACTTATTTAATAAGACGTGTTTAGAGGTGAGCGATGAAGTGTTAGGCATTTGATTGTCGAAGCTAGTATTTTCTTCTATTAGAATAGGAATATTTTCAATGTCAAACATTTGCTCATTTACGATAATTTCCAAAGTATGCTTAATAAAACCCTCATTTTTTTCATCCTGTAAATTTCTTATTTCAAGAGTTAATTCTGGCTCACAGATTTCAGATTGGATCGTCCCATGAAATTAGTCCGTTCCTCCTTGCTGCTCTGTATCTTAGCCTTTATCCATATCTTCCAGTTGATCAGTATTCACGGGTGGACTTGTCTCCAAAAATTTTTTATAAATATAATACAACGTCAAAAAATCGGAATTATATGCATCACTTTCAACAAAAGCTTTTAAGCCTTTCCATTTTTTCCACTCCAACAATTTTTTTAAATGTTTCGAATGTAATTTTACTGACTTCCGTGTCTCTATCTTGTTCTTTTGTCTTGCCAGTGCATTTGGAATAATCAATTGCGGATACATTCCAAGGGAAAAGCCCACAGGCACGAAAACCATTTCTAATATTTTCTGGTTTTATATTATCAACCACTGTATTTAAACTGCAGCAAAATTGTCCTTTGTTACAACTTCAGTAGGGTGCTCTCTCCGAAACTTTAATACACCACTTTTCCAACCTTCTTTTAAGGGCTCAAAAATGGACACATCTGCAGGTTGCACGATTCGAGTCGAGTTAGGGTACAGAGCAATTAGAATTATCTGTACCTTTGTGCATAATTCGCTTATTTCATAGGTTAAATGTGTGCTGTGACCATCGACGAACAAGGCTATTGGAAATTTGATGTTATTTTTGCTTACGTAAGGTAAAGAATGTTTCCTATATATTCGTAGAACAGCTTAGTTTTCATCCAACCGTTATCACCGTATCCAATTCCCCAGGTGTCAGGTACAGATTTAACAATTTCAGCTGGCAGTCTTTTGTAAGCATAGATAATCATAGGTGGGGTCACAACACCACAAGCTGAAAATGTAAACATCACTGTGATATGGTTTTTTGAATGATGTTGTATTTCATAAACGTTTTTCGCTCCTCTTGGTGCAAGCCAAAACAGGTTCAAACAACAAGCTTTTTGTTCTTTGGGCAAAGCCAAAAACAGGTTTCGTCTTCATTGTAGATTCTGCTGGGATATTCAAGAATCTTAAATAATTGTTTTTCCTTTAAATAGTCTTCTACATTAGGCTACAACTGAGCTAGCTGCTGTTATTCCTTCTGCGGTTCTTAGATTTATATTTGGGTGACGTTTTAGGAAAGAGTGATACCATCCTCTTCCTGGATGGTTATCTTTAAACGGATTTTTTCTAGGAGCTGCGTTAAGGAAATATTTCACAGAAGCTTGAATGTCTTCCATTCAACGAGGAAATCCTTTCTTGTATGAGGTCAAAATCCATCTTTCTAGAAATGCTTCTTCTTCTAAAGTTAATACTGGGTGAGGTCCAAGAGAAACTTTATTATTAAATCTGACACTTGACCGGAACTGAAGTGTTGCTCGAGGAATCTGATATAACTTGGAAGCTTCTCTTTGACTCATACCATTTTCAATAGACTCTAAAGCCTTAATTATATCTTCTTCTTTATATTTTTTTCGGTAAGAAACACCTTCACAGACCTTTGGCATGTTATAACTGAAAAAAAAAAGGATTGCGATAGTGATTGGCCACATTGAAATATAGTAATTAGCCTACGGCCAACGACTGTTTACTCTTAGAATATTTAAAGGTGACAATAAGAATAATGTAATTTAGAGTGCCCATTTTTATGGAAAACAAATTATATCTGAAAGTTTATTTTAGAAATTTATCACAATAATTGTCCGGCCGGCCAATAACTGTTTATATACCTAAATTATTGATATAGTTATTGGCATAATAAATTCGCGCGTTTTTTGTTATCTAAAAATGTTTGGGGCCTAAAATTTGATCAGTTAGAACCTTAGTTTAATATATCATGCTTAATTATATCTATATCTACAACGATTAACTTTATAATGGATCAAAAACAAGTGTACAATCCTTAATAAATTCGTAAGATTTTACCTGTGAACAACTAAACTGGCGACAGCAAGAAGTAATCACAACCTTTAAGCACTTTATTGTGACTGTAGCCAGATGAAACTTTAGGTGAACATTAAGCGACGTTGTCAAAATTATTCTGTAGATTTGATTTATTTTAGTAACAGCAGAGATCCTTAATATTTATAAATTTATGTTAACATGGCCAATCACTATAGCATGTCCAACGACTGTATCATTTACCCTAACATCTTTTAATTTGACCCGGTCAAATGCCTTCTTAAGGTCCACGAAACATAGATATGCCGGTTTGTTGTAGTCTAATGATTTCTTTTGCACTTGCCTTATTATAAATATAGCGTCGGTGCATGATCTTCCCAACCTAACACCTTGTTATTCTTCTGCTAGTGTTCACAGAATTATCAATATTAATTAATATTCATATAAATATAAATTACATATTGATCTGGAAACCAAATTGTTATAATAGTGAGTGATAATATAATAGTAATTGTTATAATATAAAGTGAGTGGTCTTTCTGACCACTCACTTATTACTGCTCACATTCAATTTAGTTTAACACTGCCTTGCAAAAATAATTTCGTAACGTATGCCACTACTGATTTTTTTAATGTAAATTTAGTTTTATCCCAGTTAAACTGGCAATCTATTTTTCTTAATCACTCTGATCCATCGTCAATGTGGGACTCTTTTCTTCATACTGCTAGTACAACAATTTCTGATTATACAACCGAACGGCAGCTATACAGAAACCGACTAAAACCTTGGATTAACCTCTCAGCTACTCATTTAATTCGACATAAGCGAAAGCTTTGGCGAAGATATAAACTTACTGGATCCCTTGATGATTTTCTCGCCCACCGTAATTTTTCTAACCGAGTCAAACAATCTTTGCTAAAGTTAAGAACAGAATTTGAAGAATCTATCATTGCTAGTGGTAATAGTAAAAAAGTTTATCGGTACATTCGTACATCTTTATCTTCTAAAGTCTCCATACCGTTACTTCAAAAAGCTGACGGGTCTTTATGTTCTTCGAATAACGAATCTTCGGAATGTTTATCGTTATTCTTTTCTCAGGTTTTTACAAATGAACCTAACGATACCATTCCTCAAATAATGTGCCCACGTTTGTCTAAAACTCTTGACAATATATCTTTCACACCGGATGAAATTAAACATCATTTAAGGAAACTACGAAATAATTCATCACCTGGATTAGACGGACTCACCTCTTTTTTCCTCAAACAATGTGCAGAATCTGTAGTTATCCCTATATCTCTTATAATGAATGCTTCTTTTAATCAAGGTTCTCTCCCCTCGTCCTGGAAATTGGCTTCGGTTACTCCTATATTCAAGAAAGGAAATAAACTTGATTGCAATAACTATCGTCCAATTAGCCTGGTTCCTATTGTCGGCAAGGTCATGGAATCAATTATTTCGGAAGCTATGTTTGAGTTTCTTCTTCAAGAAAATATCATCCCTCACCAACAGCATGGCTTTATCAAAGGTCGTTCAACGATCACAAACTTACTTCATTGTGTAAATGATTGGTCATTATATTTAAACAATCGGAATCCTGTCGATGTAGTCTACTTAGACTTTTCCAAAGCTTTTGACCGTGTTCCAAAACGTCGATTACTAGCTAAATTGGATCACTATGGTATCCGCGGAAAGTTGAACATTTGGATTGAAGATTTTCTATCCGATAGATACTTCAGGGTTCGTGTTGGGGAAGACCACTCACTAGATAAGCCAGTCAAGAGTGGAGTCCCACAAGGATCAGTACTTGGACCGCTACTATTTTGTGTCTACACTAGTGATCTTCCGCTCATCGTATCCAGTAAGGTTTCCATTTACGCTGATGACACGAAATTATATGTGAATCCAACTATTAAACAACATGTTCTTCAACAAGATCTTGACGCAATATTCAAATGGTCCTCAGAATGGTTACTTCCGCTTAACATTGAAAAATGCGTTGTTTTACATATCGGCAAAAATAATCCATCACTACCGTACTTTATTAATGGACATCCCTTAAACTCGGTAACCTCCCACAATGATCTCGGCGTGATAATTAATAGTGACTTAAATTGGTCTGATCACATAGTGTCGGTGTGTAAACGTGCAAACTCGAAACTGTTTTTGATCCGTAAATGTTTTACACGTATATCTCTAACTTCTGTTAGTAAACTTTACTCAATATACGTTAGACCTATTCTGGAATTTGCCGGACCAGTGTGGAATCCAGATCTCATTCGCGATAAGATCCTACTTGAAAATGTTCAGCGTAAAGCTACAAGACTGGCATACGGTCGTGTAAGACCTAACTATGAAGATAGATTATCCATGGCTCATCTTACGACATTCGAGCAGCGACGTCTTCGAGGTGATCTAATTATGTCCTTCCGTATTTTAAAACATAACTTTGGGAACCTAAGCACCATATTCACTTTGAATCAAGACGAAAGATTAAGAGGCCATCGATACAAATTGAAAAGGGAACAAACTACTGCAAGGTCCAGGGTGAACTTCTTGCCAAATAGAATCTTTAATATCTGGAACAATTTGGATCAAGACACCATATTGGCAACTAGTGTTAACATCTTTAAAAATAAACTTGATAGTGGTTTATTTTATTTATAGGATTTTTTTTCTTGGACAGCATTATTTATTTATTTATTTATTGTCTCACCATTCAACTTTTGTATGATATACTTAATTGTTTATGTTTACTTAACTTTATAATTGGTATTAGTTTTATAAGGATGTTTTTTATTTTTGATTTTTGGGCATAATAGGAGCTCGCTCCTCTGCCCTTATTTGTAATATAATAATAATAATAATATACACAATATTCGTAACACAACGTACATATCATTAAAAATGTCAATGATCAATGGGTCAAACTAAAAATAAAATACTCTTATCACAAATATACAAGAAATTAATGCATATTTTTACACTACTATAGCCACGTAGTGTGGTTCAACTTTCCCAATTTTCCTCATAAACAAACAGGACTTTCTGATTTTGTGGAAAACTTCGTGCAAGGCCGTGCTTGCCGTGTTTCAGGAATTTTCAGCAGCACGAAGAGCAGATGGCGGTATTAGGGAGATACAATACAGAAATAACTACAGAATTTAGAGGGGGACCCCTTGAATTTATAAATTATGTTTTGGAATGATCACGCGATCTATTGTTTTATTAAGACGAGAAAAAATAAAAGTTATCGCTAGCCGAACTTGTCATTCATGTTATTAACGTCAATATTTACGGATAAACATATGGGACCTACGTCAAGAGAAATGTTTGTGTTAAAATTTATATCATATTTTGATGTGTAACAATAAAATAGGTGAACAAATCGGTGATTTGATGATTGCCATTTTTAACACGTTCGCGACGACGTGTACCACTAGTGCTACATGCCTAACTTTTCGTTCAGCCGCTTGTGGCCACCGGTGGTAGACGGTACCTTTCTATTTCTTAACTCTCTAAAACCTTTCAGTTAATAGTTATGTTGTTTGTATTGCGTACACACTTAAAGTATAGTTTTAAATATATGGGTTTGCCGCCGTTTTGGCAAATCATAATTTATACGGTCACAAATAAAGGCCAAAAAACTGCAGTAAAAATAATTTATTAAAATTAAAACATCGTAGTATAACATTGATCTTGTACAAAACTTAAGAAATAATTTTAACATTATACAACACTAGGTGGGTTTGTAAATTTCATTAAAGCAAGGAAGGCACATAGTTGGTCTATCCTCACATGCATCGCAGTATGTACACACTCTTTTTGTTTTTGCTCGGGCTGCTTTTGATCCTTGTGTATCCTGAATATTCTTATAACATGAAAATCAGCGTCTTCTTGTTTGTCTAGCTCTACATTCATATTTTTGTACCTTATGATTTACCAAAGATAATTGTGGTTTTTTCACTGAAACAATATCTGGTTCACGTCAGTTCACGACGACTTTCTGTAACTTCACTTTGTATTGGTCCTTCAATAATTTTTTTGCGAATAGATATTACCAAAATTATTGAAAAAACCCACTTATTTACTATTCATGTGCCAAGACAGATTTTGAAGAACACTTTCTTTTACCACTTAATGCTTTCCCTTAACGGAATGTAATATGAAGACATTTGATTGGACAAGTCCATAGCTTTCTTTGCCTTATTATATGCAATAACCGCAGGTGATTTTAGAATGTCTTCACCTATAGTGTATTTTTATGTATGAGAGAGTAATAAAACAATAAATTATGTATGCAAATCCCTAAACTGTTGATACGGGTGACTCAATGAAAAACAGATATTTGTCAACAAGTTTACAGAAGTATATAGGAAAACAATTTTAAATTGACTATGACCACCAGGTATAAAGGTTGGAGCAGAATAGAATACCATAGTTGTGAGGCTTACTAATCCCTAAATAAGGTTGCCAGTGTCGGAGTAATGGAGGTTAACAGGTACTAATGAATTTGCAAGAAATGTAAGATGTTTATTTTATTGGTTATATATAACCAATAAAAGTTTAATAAGTACCTACCTATTTGCAAAATAAAGTTTAATTCTTTAGATAAAATAAAACGTTTTATTTTATCTATTTGCAAAATAAAGTTTAATTCTTTACCTATTTGCAAAATAAAGTTTAATTCTTTAGATAAAATAAAACGTTTTATTTTATCTGAAATGAGTGCATTCCACGAAGTAAGGGTTTCAACAATCAAACATTTAATTTTTTAATTCCAGGAATCTACGACAGTAATTGACTAGATAATTACCTTCTAAACTTATTCCACAGAAAATGCGATAGTGGGTTTTTCCATTTTGTATATAGGAAGGTCCAATTGGCGTATTCAAAATTCTTAACAGTTCACTAAAAGTAGGTACTTCAGTTGCAAGGTGCAGTTTATTGTGTATACTAGTGTTATGGAAAATTTGGAAGTGCCGTGTAAACGCCGAAAAATTGGTCCTCTAACAGTTAATGAAAAAACATTAATATTTAATTGTTTTAAATCATTTACAGACAAACGTTTATGTGAAAGTGTTGATGAGACCGTTGAGTTAGTTAGCAGTACACTTGGTGTTGGGAAATCTACGATTTACAGAGTTATTAAAGAAGAGAAATGTGGTAGTTTTCAAAGGCCACGTAATGCTCCAGGGAAACCAAAATTTCAAATAGAATATCATTTTAAAGGACTTCGACGGAAAGTGCATGAATTCTTCTTTAGACAAGAATTTCCAACATTGGATAAAGTTCTTGTCTCAGTTCGAGATGATAAGGATTACCCAGAAATGAGTCGAAGTACGTTATGGAAACTTTTAAAAGAAATAGGCTTCCGCTGGAAAAAGAATCCCAGAAAGTCTATTTTATTAGAAAGAAGCGATATTGTCATATGGAGAAGACATTTTCTAAGAACCATAAAGGAAATGAGAAACCAAAAAAGAAAAATATTTTATCTTGATGAAACATGGATCAACGAGGGTCATACACCAAATAAATTTTGGCAGGATGAAACTGTTACAAGTCAAAGGCACGCTTTTGTAAATAACTTATCTACTGGTTTAAACCCACCATCAGGAAAGGGACGCAGGCTGATAATAGTACACATTGGCAGTTCAGACGGTTTTGTTGAAGGTGGTTTATTAACTTTTGAATCAACTCGTACCGGTGACTACCATGAAGACATGAACGCTGATGTCTTTCAAGAATGGTTCGAACAAATGATAGATCTTCTTCCTAAGAACTGTGTAATAGTAATGGATAATGCAAGTTATCACTCCAGACTTATAGAAGGACTGCCCACAACCAAGTGGTTAAAAAAAGACTTGCAGAATTGGCTGAGTTCAAAAAATATTACGTACCATCCCGGATCTATAAGAAAGGAACTTAATTCGTTGTGTGCCCTTCATAAAGAAAAATTTAAAAAATACGAAATTGATGAAATTGCCAAAAATCGTGGAATGACAGTACTTAGATCCCCACCATATCATTGTGAATTAAACCCGATTGAACTGGTATGGGCACAGATAAAGAGTGAAGTTTCAAGAAAAAATACCACTTTTAAAATTCATGATGTTAAACAGTTGTTTTTGGAGGCCGTAAATAATGTAAAACCTGAAAACTGGGAAAAGGCAGTAAATCACACTATTAAAGAAGAGGAAAAAATGTGGAAGCTGGACAATATTACTGATAAAATGATCGAGCCAGTAATTATAAATCTTGTTTCTGAAAGTTCATCTTCTGAATCTGATTTGGATTTGTAACAAGTAGCTGTAAGTTTTATATTAATATTTTTATTCATCTATTTAACATACCTTAGACGGTTTTAAAAACTCTTTTTCTCTTTTGTAATTTTTAAAAATTAAAAAAAATGTGAATTTTTTAAAACCCTTTTTAATGTAGGCCAGTCAGTTCTAATATAGTGTGTGATAAAAGAGGTCACTTTTGTTTACATACACATAACACTTTATAACACTGAAATAATTCATTTATTTTTTACAATTATTCAAAGTAATTTTTCAATTAATCTTGAGCACGCCCATGGAGTGGTCGGAGCTACCAGTTAAAATTATGCTAATTACTCTCTCGTTCATAAAAATAAACTATAGTCTATTTTTTTCCCGTCGGTTGGAGGTTTCCTGTATGACTGAGAACTGTACTAATCATTAATACAGAACATTTATCTATCCATTTAGCAACTCTTATGCCATCATCATTTTGTTTTCCATATATTTGCACTTTCTTTAATTTTTTTCTGTTAAATCTAAGTGTTCCACAAAGATATGTTTTACAGTGAAGAAGCTTTTTATATAAATTTACACTAGTTTAATAATTATCAATATATAGTGTCCTTCCTTTTACAGAAGCCTCTCAAGTAATTCCATGCAATTATTGTAGGAATGTCCAAAATCATTGTCAGGTATATTTGAACCACTTTTACCTGTGTATATTTTTAGGTTATATGTATAACCTTCGAAAGTAACCTAAACAGGAAAAAAACCGTTACAAATGCAACAGACTACTACGACAACCACGACTTCACGTTGTGTCCACCGGTCGTAAAGTTTGTTTAGCAGAAAATGGTTGACTTCAATTAAGTAGTACGGACGTAAATTAAATTTATCTGACTTGGCCTATTGTTAAGACCTTGTACCTCAAGTAAACCATTGTTACCTGAAACCGGGCCATTTATACTATTATCGGTTAACCCAGGATGTTTATATAATAGTAATTAATATTAATATGAGTAATTATAGTTATAATTAAAAATAGTCAAAATAGAGATTGTTAGTTAAAATATATATAAAAAAAATTACGGCTGAGAGGTAAAACATACCTTCTTCTAAATAATATTATATCGACTACCGACATCAGACCCCATCCCAGACTTTAAATTGTAAGTAGTTACTTTTATAGTAACTTATGGGCTTGTATGCCATATTTTGCAATATTAAAATATTATTTTAAATTTACCGAAAGAGATGAGCGCGCTCTTTGGATATATAATAAATTAGATCGTCAAAATTCTTCTCGAGAATAGGCTGTAAAATAGGCTCATCCTGTTGGTATACCATCAAAAGACACTTGTTTGAGGTGAATGAAAAACAAAATGAGATATGGATTTTATAAGGATTTTTACAAGCAACGTTTATCTCATTTTAAATATTCAAACTTATCTTACTTTCGGCACAGGAAAAACTACTTCTTACAAAAGAATACTGATTCTTCTGGGCAAAACAGTACTGAAACTAGGTTTAACGTCAATGATCTATTCCCTATCGAAATTTTTTGATAGCGTATGAAAAAAGCACTTCGTACTACATCAGTCTTATCACTTCCTGGCGTAGATTTTCTGCTTCTTGAATTACATCAGTTAAATACTGGTTATTACGGATCTTATTGATTCTATTCTCCACTTATACTGTTCATAGAGGAATTTAATTATCTATAGCAGGGGTGGCCAACCTTTTTAAGTCGAGTGCCAATATGAGAACAAAAAAAATTTGGCGTGCCACTAAAATTTTTCGACATACTAACATTAATAATATACGGTACAATATGTATTTCTTATGTAAATTCCACATTTTTCCGTTTAGTCAAGATAGTGGAGGTTTAAAAAATAACGTAATAAGTAAAACATAACAACAAACTTACTTTATTGTTATTAAAAATAAAATAAAAACGTTAAACAAAAAAACTTAAATATTTTCTTATTATCTAAAATTCAAATTATTAAACAGTTACTTATTGAATGTGGTATTGGAACTTGTATTTTTTTAATTAATTCATCTATATTGGGATTAATTTCGGAACTAGCCAACAGAATTAGATTTTTTAAATGCATCATCATGTCAGTTAATCGTGACCGATATTTTGATTTTATTATGTTCATAATAGAGAACATTTGCTCACAAACGTACGTTGAACCAAATCTACAACAATATCTTAGAGCTAACTCGAGTAAATTAGGAAAATTGTTTGCTGGTACAAATTTCCAAAATTCAATATAATTGGGATCAGTAACAGTTGAAATAATTTCCCTATATTTGGTTTTTAGTATAGTGTGGTTCTGTAAATCAATAATTTCGATCTGTATTTCAGCTGAGTAACAATTGATATCTTGCAGAGAAATAGAAAAAGGATTTATGAAAAGGTCAACATTCATTTTGTCTTTTTGAAAATCTTCAAACCGGGCGCAATGAACCTAGCAAAATAGATATAAGGTTTTTAAATTTGTCATAATTTGGAGTTCTACTGACCTTGTTGGCTAATTCCTGCATTAATGTGAAATGTGTCAATCTCTGTTCTCCAAAATCGTTACAAAAAAGCATAAGTTTATTCACAAAAGAAGATATATGACCAACTAGAGTAGGAAAAATACAATTTTTTCCCTGTAATCTTAAATTTAATAAATTTAAATGTCTCATAATATCAGTGAGAAAAGCTAAATCCCAAAGCCAATCTTTATCATTAAGTAACGAGCACTCACTGGGTAGTTCATTGTTTTCTTGCAAATATTTTAAGACGCACTTCTTCAAGTTCCAAAACCTTTCGAGTGCATTTCCTTTGGAGAGCCAGCGCACACTGCAATGGAGAAGTAACTCTCCATCTTGCTCCGTTTCTTCCGCGAACAGTTCTCGAAATTGTCGTCGATTCAATGCCCGAGCTCGTATTTTGTTAATGCAGCGTGTTACAGGGTCAACAACAGATGACATGTTTAGGTCCTTGGCACAAAGAGCTTCCTGGTGAATAATACAATGGTACTTAAAAACTTTTCTTCCCAAATAGTTTTCCAGTAATGTAACAAACCCCTTTAGTCTACCAACCATGCAAAGAGCTCTATCTGTACAAACACTATCTAATTTTGACCATTCAACTTTGTTGACTTCTTTGTCAAAATGTCCTTTCCTGTTGTTGTGACTAGTTGGCGCAAATCCAGAAGCTCTTCGGCATTTTCAAAATTATCATTGGTATAACGGACAAAAATGCTTAACTGCGCATTTTCTGTGTTGTCACAACTTTCATCCAACGCTAAAGAAAAGAATTTGCAGGATTTTAATCCACTTATAATTTGGGAAACAACATCCTGGCCCATATCATCTATACGGCGCATGACTGTATTTCGGGATAATGCAATATTATCGACCATATTTTTGATCTTTACATCTCCCACATTTTTAGCAAATATTGCCAGACTATTTTTAATTATCTCCTCTCCATCAGAGTAGGCTTTTTTCTTCCTGGCCCATATCATCTATACGGCGCATGACTGTATTTCGGGATAATGCAATATTATCGACCATATTTTTGATCTTTACATCTCCCACATTTTTAGCAAATATTGCCAGACTATTTTTAATTATCTCCTCTCCATCAGAGTAGGCTTTTTTCTTCCGGGCTAACAGCAGAGAAAGTTCATATGATGTTTTAACCATAGTTTCCATTTCATCACTTCTCTTCTGAAACAGTGTTGGCTGGCTAGGGTTTTCTTTTTTTTTTTCAATAAAGTCGGCTCGCAAATGTGAACCAATAGGATATTTGTTGCTGAAGTCTTTATGCAGTTGTTTATAATGTCGTTCCAGGTTAAATTTTTTCGAAACTGCTACAGACAATCCACATATCAAACAAACAGGCTTTGAAGTATTACGATTAGTAAATAAAAATTGTTCTTCCCAAGCAGGTTGAAAATCGCGAATTGCAATATCATCTTCGTATTTTCGTTTTGAAGTCGAAGGCTTACTCGTGGACATATCGAACAAATACTTTTAAAATTTTAAAGAAACAATGCGCGATGACAAAATGTGCACATACAACGGGGCAGTTTAAAATAAACTAAGCAAGGGTAACGCAGTCCTATTGCACATTACGACAGCTAGGATCACGTGCACCAATCGCAGCAATATCGCTCGCCAGAGGATGCAATGATGCCGCATCTATCGTAACTTCCGTAAACCTACCAAGTTTCTTCTTATTATTTTTTGTTTTTCAAGTTTTAATTTTTTTGAAAGTGTTTTAATCCAAAACGCTACGCGTGCCACTGATAGGACTCAATCGTGCCACAGAGTGGCACGCGTGCCGCGGGTTGGCCATCCCTGGTCTATAGCCTTGATATAATTCATTTATGTATTTCTCCCGTTCTCTCTCTCTAAAACTATCTCTTTAATGCTTAACTCTCTATCTAGCAGTTTGTTCGAGTTACCAATAAGAAACAATCCTCAAAAGCCCAACGTTTAGGTAGGATTTTTTCCGCTCAGAACTTCAGTGAGAACGTCAATTCCAAAATTTGTTCCTGAATTCTTGGTAGCACTTTCCCTTTGTGAACGTGGACTATTACTTCAGTGATTTTTAAGATAGGCTTGTTTGTATTTACAATAAGGCATTTCCTTTAATTACAATTATGTCAAAACATCACAAACCTTAGACTACCAAAGGTATCCGCACATCAGCCAAGCGTTCACTACATCAAGAAATTTACTACCAACATCTTTGTCACTGACTATATCTCCAAGTGCAGAGGAGCCTATCTAAAACTTATCAAAACAGCTAATAAAATGTACTATCAAAATCGTCTGGGAAGCTTTAAAAATGTTGCAAAGGAAACTTGGTCCATAATAAACGATCTTCGAAATAAAACTAGCACAGCTCAAACATTTTCTCTTCCAAACCCTGAAAATCTAAATGAATACTTCGTTAATGCGAGTAACAATATAATATCAACTATTTTGCCACAACGAGATCATATTTGTTATCTCCCCAATTTAAAATAGGTCTCAAATTATTCTTTATAGGACCAGTTGATAAATCTGAACTGATCCAAACAATCAGTAGTATCAAAAGCAAATCTTCCTTCCAGCACTTCCAAAAAATGTGTTGGAAGTGCTGGTCTCACTAATTAACGATTCCTTTGGAAAAGGTATATTTCCAAAGTGCCTAAAGACAGCCATTATTATTCCTCTTCATAAGGATAATGAAAAATCTAATATCTACGACTATAGACATATTGCCTTACTACCGGTCCTATCCAAAATTATTGAGAGACATAAAAGTCATAAAGACCATTATTATTCAGTGGAAGAGTTTCTTAACGAATAACTAAGAAATTATAGTACGTTTAGGTACAAGCAATTAAAGTATTTTAATAATTATATATTTATTATTATATTTATTTATAATTATACACTCATGGACAAAAATATCGAATATTTTGGAATTTTCTAATTTTTTTTTGTAGTCACTTTTTTTTTAATTTGTTTTTGAATTCTTATGATACTTATATAGTAGGTTGATGTATTCAACTGGTTTGAAATATTTGGACGTTTATTTTGACGTTTATTCAGCGTTTAGTGTCATTCGTACATTTTATCATAAAAAACCTTTTTTACGCAAGGAAAAATCATACGAATTCGGTTATTTTTCGTTTAATATATTGTTTAATTAAATATTGTTCTGATTTACCAAGTTTCAAATAAGTATCCCACCAATTTGACACTGCGACGAAGCCCAAGGAGCAAAGATTGTAATTATGTACGAGGAAGGATATGCACAAAAAGATATCGCACTACGTCTCAGGAGAAGTCAATCGACAGTTTCGAATACTTTAAAAAGGTACCGCGAAACAGAAAATTTTGTACGAAGGCCTAGTCAAGGACGTCCAAGGTGCACAACCGCAAGTGATGGCCCGTTTTTGGTTTTTAATTCTATTCGACATCGTTCATTGACATCGATGCACCTCAGAAATGAGCTCTTAAATGTTAGACAAGTTAATGTGAGCTCAGAAACAGTTAGACAAAGATTAAAAGAAGTAAACTTAAAGCTCAGACGCCCCAACCAAGTTCCACGACTTCTCCACAATGATAAAGCTCGTCGTTTAGAATTTGCAATACCACATATTGAGTAAAATGTCGACAACTGGAAAAATGTTCTTGTTATTGATGAAACCAGAATCCTATTATGTAAGCCAGATGGTAAAAACCACGTCTACAGAAGAGTTGGAGAACGATTCGCTGGCTGCAATCTCGCTTAGACCGTTAGTTTTGGAGGTGGTGGCATAATTCTTTAGGAAGATATTAGTTGGGAGGGACACACCGCACTCGTAGAAGTGATTGGACGGATGATTGGTGACTCTTACGTTTAAAACATAATGCAAGATCATGTTTTGCCATATGTTGGTTACATTGGATATGAATAATTCATGTTAATGCACGTTAATGCTAGACCACATGTCACTGCCGTATTGCGTAATTATCTTAATGAGGTCCAAATTTGAAGATTGGATTGGCCACCGTTTAGCCCGGATTTAAATCCAATAGCGTACATGTGGGACCACCTAAAATGCAGCATACGACAAAGAAATTTCGTTCCGAATACGATAGAGCAGTTTCGGCTTGCTGCACAGGATAAATGGAATGCAACTTCCCAAGGATATGTCCAAAATTTACTTGCAAGCATGCCGAGAAGGATGCAAGCAGTAATAAGAGCTAGAGCGGGAATACTCGTTACTGATCATGCAATTCTTTTAGTTAAAAACACTTGTTTAGGCAGTTTTAAATAGCATTTAAGTTTAGAGTAAAATAACCTTATTTACCTAATATTAAGCATTTATTTTTTTTTGCAATTTTCTCCGCATAAAAACTTAAAATCGTTCATTAAACATTGTTAAAATAAACCCTATTTCACAATTAATGACTTGATTGACCAGAAGTTATTTTGAAAAAACAAAAATTATAAAATTCCAAAATATTCGATATTTTTGTCCATGAGTGTATATTTATAATTATATTATATTATTATTATATATTTGGGTATCACATGCAGCATTTTAAACTTATTCGTAAAATTTTATTATGCAATTTGCATTTTAGTTAAATTTTGGAATGTACTGTATATTTTATTATCTTTAATTTTATGATATTGACGATTTATGTAATGTTAATTGTTATTGAAGTTATACTTTTATACGCGCGGTCGGCGTTGGATATTTGCACGGGAGTGAATCTGTGAAACCATTACATATGTAAGATAATGAGTAAGAGAGAGACATAAGATATATTTACTCTCTCTTCCTCTCTCCAGAATAAAAATGTTCCTTTTGTATATATATTTAATATTATAAATATATTATATATAATATTATATATAATATAATATAATATATTATTATTTATGTGATATGTTTTGTATTATTTATTAAATGTTCATCATTATTTTAGGCTTTTGTATTTCAAAATAATCACTGTATGGCAGACAACTGTCAATTTTGAAATCCGTTAGTAACATGTCTAATTGGCAAATCTTTTACGTGTTTGGTTCATACGCTGGTGTACGTGAGTTCGAATTCCAATATGAATTTCCTTTTTTTATTTTTGAAATATTTAAAAACCTCACGTTGATGTTATTAAATATATGTAATATATGCAAAAATGCTAAATTTTAAAATAAAATGAAAATTTACAACATAATCCGAGTTGTTGGTTTTTTATTTTTATCTTCGTAAAGTAAGTTATGTATATTGGCAGTTTTAAGTACTTATGAATATTGCATTTTAATTTGTATTGTATTATTATATTGAATTATGTTGCAGTGTATTGTATTGTAATTTTTATAATAATAACAAAATAAACAATGAATTTTACTGCAGAGTATGTGTAAAAAATTTTTTTGCGTTCAACTCCTTTTATACATATATGAAAATAAAAATATATATTTTCATTAAAATATTGACACAATCCTTTATTTACTATACTCCTATTACAAATCAAATGTTTATATACAGCAAACGATGCACCATATACCTATATACCTAATTCTTTTTCTCTTTCTGCTCTCTCTTACCTATAGCATTAAATATGTAATGATTGTGCAGATTGACTCCCATATAAATTTGTAACGGCGAACGCGTGTATAGAAGTATAACTTCTACCGGCAGTCCCACTGGACTGCCACACCCGTTTTTTTTTACTTTTGTAAGCTTTCTCCATAAAATCGTACAATTTTCAGTGACAATAAAGCATATTTCTATTCTATTCTATTTTAGCTTCTGGTGTAACATAGAGTAATTTATCGCTCTCGGAAAGTTTCATCCATTTATTTAACGATATATTTAATATATCTTTTATTATATCTAATATTTATATAATTTTTATCCTTTTTTTTTGGAAATTTAAGATTTGGTTATCACAGTGTATTAGTTATCGTAACACTCTCCCCTATTGATTGTACCAGTTTCCATGCTATGTGGAGTTGTACTAAGGATACTATCTATTCGCACCGTGCGTGGCCATGGTAGGGGTACCTTGAAACGATGCCAGCGTGCGTAGCGGCGAAATATGACAAAATTGGACCTTTTGGATCTTTTTACGCATAAATTTTATCAAAAATGGGTGCAAATACATATTGCGTATTTAATTGTGCTAATAATAGCAAAATTTTGAAATAGGAAAAATTTTAAATAGTTTACCTTAAATGATATTTCATAAGGCTTCAAGCTAACTTCAGCCTGCCAGATGACTTTAGCTTTTATATAATAATTTTTACTATTATTGTTATTACATATCCACATGCAAAAACTTTATTTGCCAGTACTAGATTTTTCCCTTTATTTTCCGTTTGGGGTTGAAAAGATAAAGTTGATGAATTTTTAGAAACCCAGTTTTTAATACTAAATTTATTTTGTACATAAACTAAAAAAATATAATTAAAAAACTAATTATTAATAGTTGTCAATTTCGTATCTATTTTAGATATGTTTAACCTCAAATTGGGAGGTCCAAAACTGTCAGATGAAGGAGGTAGATGTCGCGTCAGTCACGCACGGAGCGAATACTGATATTCTTAGTTTACACTTTGATCTTTTTTTATTTATTGGGGTTTCTACTGGTAAGCACGATATTTGCAAGGGGTTTACTAGTCATATTCTTCTAAAGTGGCAAATAAAATATATATCTGTCATTCAATAAGATTTAATTTCGATTGTCTGAATATATCTTTACGTCGTTTATATTAAACAATTAACATTTTTTAGCTTTCACAATATCTTTACTGCTGCTCACGAACTTTTTTCTCAAAAAGTTACAGACCATGTATATCATATAACTTAAGACAAAAATGACTAACAACAGAAATCCAAACACATCTAATAAGAAATACTTGTAAAGAGGTAAATCTAAGTTTGGATGCCAAAGATGTTTTGCTCCTTTATGTCTGATGACATATTCGATCCACCATATCGCCTTCTCTAAACCAGACATTGGTTCATCTTTAAGAAGAATTGCTGTTTTTTTGACTCTTCGCTTGTAACTAAAACAAATATCAATTTATTAAAAAAAAAAAGGATAATGTGACTGCTACAATACAGTCGCGTTCCCCCAGTGCGACAGAGAAAACTGACGCAAAGCAGTGAGAGTGAGACCTTGATGTTTTTACCTTGTTGCCTCTTCAAGGATGAAGTTTCTTAAGGGAAACGTAGTACATGCATGTTTTATCGATTTTGAAAAAGCCTTTGACAGAGTACGCCGTGATAAGCTAAAAGACATTCTTGAAAGAAAGGACATAGATAATAAAGATCTGCGAATAATTCTCAATCTATATTGGAATCAGAAAATATCAAAATAGAAAATAAGATATCACAAGCAATAGAAATACGTAGAGGAGTACGACAGGGATGCATTTTGTCACCGATGCTATTTAATGTTTATAGTGAAAGCATCTGCCAGGAAACCCTTTTGCAAGCAAACGAAGGAATCGTAATCAATGGAGAGGTTGTAAATAATATTCGATACTCAGACAACACTGTACTAGTTGCAAGAATAGTAGAGGAATTACAACGATGACTTATAAATATAAATATTGCCTGCAACAATTATGACATAAGTATCAATATCAAAAAAACTAAGTATATGGTATTCAGTAAGAACATGATACAACCAACACATATTAATATAAACGGCATTAAAATTGAAAAAGTATCAAGTTACAAATACTTGGGTACCTCAATAAACGAAACTGGAGACCAAAACAATGAAATAAAAAGACATATCGAAATTGCCAAGGCCACTTTCATAAAGATGAGGAAATTCTTCTGCAACAGAGATATAAGCATCCCTCTCCGATTAAGAATGCTAAGGGGCTACGTATTTAACACGCTATTATACGGTGTAGAGTCCTGGACTCTCAAGCAGAACAATATAAAAACTATTGAAAGTTTCGAGATGTGGTGCTAACGTCGAATGCTGAAGATAAGTTGGGTTGAAAGAGTTACAAATTTTGAAATAATGCGAAGGATAGGAAAAGACCCAGAAATTTTGTCAACGATCAAACGAAGAAAACTCGAATATTTGGGTCACGTGATGAGAGGACATAAATACGCATTACTTTAAAATATAATGCAAGGAAAAATAGAAGGAAAACGGAATCCAGGCCGTAGAAGAATGTCATGGCTGCCTAATTTGAGAGAGTGGTTTGGCTGTACCACCAATGAACTCTTTAGGTCAGCTGTAAACAGGGTCAGGATAGCCTTGATGATTTCCAATCTCCGATAGGAGTGGCACAGAAAGAAGAAAAAGGGAAACGTCAATCCGTATATGCTGCCGCTCTCCCCAGGCTACGTAGTGGCTACAAAGCAGTAATGTCAGAAGGATTTATTACCTTTGTGGAGGATAGTTGTGGCTATGTCCTCACCTAGGATCAGGTATCGTCGTACAATGAGATTGAGAAACTACAGAAAACCAATCTCCCCCTGTCCTTGTGATTTTGAATTGCCACTCTTAAGGAGTGTACAGGGTGCTCACTGGTGTTTGTATGTTTATTGGTTTGTGAGCTTGTGTGGATGATAAAGTGTATGCGTGGGTAAATGATAAGAGTATGTATGAATGAATGTGTGTAGTTTTTGTGTGTTTATGTGCGGAGTTGAGTGAAGGTTTGGTTTACGAAATTGTTATAGCAAGAGGTAGATATGGCATACCCATACAGTGAATTGGACATTGGTTTAAATAACGGATTGTGTCACTCCTCTTTTAAGGAGATTAAAAGAGGAGTAAGAGGAAAGATTTAAAGAGATTAAATAGGATCATGGATGTGAAGTTAATTAGGGATTTCATGTCCGAGTATAGGTCGTATGAGGGGATTTGTTTGGAAGTATGTACGCGTTGTGTTTTGTGTCTTTTGGTTAGGTTCTTCGGTGTGGGCATTTTTGTGAAAATGCCGGATGGCCTCCATTACAGTTCGGATATTTGGGAATACCTAACGTGGGTAAATTGATAATTGATGCAAAGCAGTTCCTGCATCTCTGTTTAATGGGTCGGATTTATCGACCACGTGACCTTCCCATTGGTCATTTAGGTCACGTGGTCGATAAACATGGCAAATTAGAAATGCGTGCAAGGAATTCTTGGCGTCAGCTTTCTCTGTCGTACTGGGGAAACGGGCTGGTATTGCAACGATCAGTCTATCTTGTAGTATATGTCTATGCGTTTAATTATTCAATATTATATTAAGGTTATTATTTATTTTACCTTTCGTTGTTTATCAGTTCCATAATAGATTCATACAAAATCTGATCTGTCATAGTTGTTCTGTCAATTTCTATACCCAATCCTCTGTTAACGATTTTTTGAGAATTCATTTTTTGATCGCTAACAAACGGTATGGCCAAGAGGAGCACTTCTGCAAGTATGGATTCTTCCATGGATTGAGCTCCACATTGGGTTATAAATAACTTCACATTTTTATGCTCTACAAAATTTATAAATTATACATACATGACAAAAAAAGTATTTCAAACTCTTACACAACTTTCATCTGTGTATTCATTTGTGATTTCTTGGAACAAACCAATAGTAATACTTACTTAAAACATCTTGTTGGGGCACCCATTTAAAAATTTTAACATTAGTGGGTATATCTGGGATATCAGCATCTAATTTCCACAGAATTTTGTAAGGTAGATGTCCGAATACATTTAAAAATTTATTTAAAATATTATGTTGAATATTTCTACTCCTTACGTTAGTGCCTAAGCTGAAATATATTAAACCTTCGACTGCCGAATCTAAAAATGTTTTAATATCCTAAAAAGAAATATTCTAAATTAAAACACTGCAAATAAAAAATTTAGTGTTATTTAGAGATGGGATTCAAAGGAGTAGTAATGCAAATTATAAGATGCTGTTTCTAGTTATCATTTCTCGTCTCTCCTACACAGGTAAACCCCGGATATCTGATTACTCTTGCTGGAGATTTGATTACCAATCCCAGTGGATGCAGGGGCAGGGTCAGACGAGGAAGGCAGACATGGTCCTCCAAAAAGGGAGCTTTTGCTACGGAACATCGATTCATACAGGGAAAACACCAATGCTACGAAACGAATATTATTGCCTTGGAATAGAAAAGATTATCAAAACATGCGACGAAAGCTACAGACAAAAGATATTGTATTATCTAACAGCCATTCAGGAAATGAGATGGACAGGGTTTGGAACAATATGCATAGAGAAGTCTGGATAGGAAACTCGATATGAAAAAGCTATGACTTTGTTAAAAATAAAAGGCTGCAATCAGAGCTATTTAACTTTAAACCAGTTAATAAAGGAATGAATCTAAATTATAAGATTTAGAGGTAAATGGTCTATTTTAACTATATTCTCAATGTATGCTTCAACTAAAGAACAATCAGACGATAATAAAAATTAATTCCGTAACTCTAAATCAACTAAACACAGAATCTCCTTAAAACTGTTACTATTACAAATGATAATGGATCACGATTGATTGATTAAGCGACAGGCAGCAACTTAGTCATCAAAAGCACCCAGTTTGTTAAAAAAAAAACCATGAAGAACCAAAAACAAGGCAACACAGAGATCAAACGGTGGAAAAACAGGTAATAAAACAGATCATGTAATATTTGATGGGAGATATTATAGCAGTATAAGCATAACCGTAAGAATTATGAGGGCCAGATAGCGACACGGACAATTTTCTCGTGAAGGTTAAGCTCAGAACAAGAATTACAACACAAAGATCGGGAACGTGGCAAAGTTGGAAGAAGAAGATAAGGAAAGACAATATCAACTAGAAATAAGAAATATGTTTCAGGTGTTGGAAATAAATGAAAATGAAAATAAAGATGTAGATCAGTAATGGCACTCCATAGAAAGAACTATTATAGAAGAAGCAGAGAAATCTATAGGAAAAAAGAGGAAAACAATAAGGACAAAATAATTTAACTAAGGAAAACCGACTAAGGAAAATATGAACATACTGGTCATAGCAGAAAGGGCCACGAAAAGGACAATGAAGGTTATACGACTATTGGATATAAAGAGGATTGGTTGGATAAGATCAAAAACAAAAGTCGAGGATATAGCAACAAAAATTGCCAAACTCAAATGGAGTTTTGCAGGCCATACTGCTAGAAAAAAGGACCAACATTAAAACGCAACAATACAACATTAGAGTAGACGATCAAGAGGAAGACCATAGATGAGATGGGTAGATGACATCAAAAAAATAGCTGGACCAAATTGCTTACACAACAAAATATTGCTAAGGATAATCTTTGGAAGGAGTTGGGACAGGCCTATATCCAAAAATGGACAATAGAAGGCTAAGAAAAAGAAGAATACGGTTCTTATATGGATTTAAAAACCAATTACTTCTTATAAAAGATAGAAGTTAAATCGTATTGACATAAATTTACATTGTCATGGTGTATACTCTTCAGAAAACATATTTTAAATTGTAGATTTCAAGGATATTGTTTGACTTCTGTATGAACACGATAAATAATTTGAATATATGCGTGTCCTGAGTTTGTTAAAGTCTTAAAATATTGTTAAAAAACAAAATTAAAAAGAATACACATACCTTTGGTAATTCATTTTTCTGGCTTACATGTAAACCACCTCCTATTCTAATAAATCCAGGACCCATGGGTTTAGAACTAAAAACATGATGAGAATTTACTAGCACTACACTAACATTTCTAACAATTTCCTTCAATGGTGCTAATGGTCCAAAATGTTTTTTCAGCAAGGCGTCATCCATTCTGTCCCAACTAGACTGTTTATAAAAACTGTTATAGAGCCAATACAAGGTACTAGACAGTCTTTGTTCAAAATTAAGATTAATCTCGTAAGGGGCCATTTGTTCTGGATATAGAACGGGATTTAGCATGTTCCCTAATACCTGGTGGTAAGAGTTATCAACTTCGGTAGAAAATATCGTAATGAACGGACATTTGAATCTCTCCGAAAATGCTGTCAGTGTGGCTGGTAAATACTCTGTTATAAGTAGATCGAAATGTTTATTTTTGTTACGTATTAAAATTTGAACCTCTGGAGATGACAATTCCTTATCAACAATATCGTGAAACATCTCCTGAAAACTATTCATTAATGTAAATATATTAAAATTACAGTCTCTCATTCTCTTTGCTAGGTCGTACTTATTATGTCTAATGTCGTACGTGAAGTGCAAATCTATTTGTTTGATATTGGTTGGAACTTCTGCCATGGGATCTGTGGTAAGGAGCACTATGTCGTGGCCTCTTTTTGCGAGTTCCAACCATATAGGTCTGTAGAAAAGTTGGTGGCTATATGAAGGATTACCAATAACCGCTAAAATTCGAGCGCCACTTGTAATTTGTAACAAAAACCAGAGAAGAAAAATGGGTATCATGTTTTCTTAACTACTATTGTTGAGATATCGACAAATATAATGCAAATTGCATTAAAACTGTGCACTTTGTTATTGCTTAGTATCAATTAGTGATAAAATGTTAATTATAGTGTAAACTCTATAGAACGTCCATGATATTGACACAATTTTATTCAAAATATTATTAACCATGCATTTTTTTAAGTAAAAAGCTGATATACAGGATGTATACCTATCTATAACTTTACAACTAGTTAGGTACTCTTAACCCTTTGAGGAGCAAAAAATGACCTAGTACAGCAACAATATTTTTATTTACAAAGTGATAAAAAACACAAAGGGGTTAATTATCTACTATTAATACACAATCAAATGCAGTGGCGGATCCAAGGGGGGCATGGTAACCAGCCCCCCCCCAACAAAAATAAATATTAATCAAATAATCCTAAAAAAAAAATAATTTAAAACCCATCAACCCTATAACCAAGAAGTCAAGAGTTAAAATGTTTCAAACTCATTTATTTTATTTTTTTTTTTATTTATTTATTAACGGGATACCACCCAATTCAATATATACACAAAGTATTACAAGTATTATCTAGTGATACAATAATTACAAAGATATAGCAAATATGTATGAAAAGAATTGGCAATGCAGCCATATAGAAAAAAAAAACAAATATTAAAATTATATAAAGCACATAGCAAATACAAATCACATAAAATTACAAAATTTTTTTTAAACACATTCTACAGACATTTTCCGAAGCGCACAGCAACAAATCAAAGTCTATTCTATTTCCATTTAGAATGATTCTACTCAGTGGAGAATGCCTACCAAAATTAGAGCGATGAAATTTAATTGCAAAATTATGAGATGTTCTAGTAACTCTAGAGGGAACATTAAAGTCGATTAGAGACAGTAGATCATTGCAATTAATTTTTGAATTCAGTAGTTTATGAAGAAACAAAACATCAGCATACATCCGTCTGGAAGATAGCCTAGGAAGGTTTAATGTATTTCTAATTTCTGAGTAGGAATGGTCGCTTAAAGGTTTGTGTAATTTAAAACTTAAGTACCTAATGAATTTATTTTGGACTTTTTCAAGCTTGGCTATATGGACTTCATAAGTGGGTGACCAAACGACTGAGCAATACTCAAGAACAGATCTTACTAGGGAAATGTAAATCAGTCTGATGGAATTAATGTTATGCAAACATCTAGAGGTTCTAATAATGAAGCCTAACATTTTAAATGCCTGGTTATTCACATAATCAAAATGAGCGCAAAAATTTAGTTTGGAATCTAATTGAACACCTAGATCTCTTATAGTTGAGACAGCCTTCAGTGGTTCTTCAGCTAATTTGTAATTATAAGAAAGGTTGTTAATTCTTCTACAGAAACTAATAAAGTGACATTTTCCAACATTAATGCTCATTTGGTTCCAATTGCACCATGCCATAATTTTGTTAATATCAATTTGGAGTTTTTCACAATCTGAGACGTCTTCGACAATTCTATAGATTTTTAAATCATCAGCAAATAGCAAAAATTTAGAGTTAATTTGAGATTTAATGTCATTAACAAATATATTAAAAAGGAAAGGCCCTAAGTGGCTTCCTTGTGGAACACCAGATGTTACGGAGATCTCACTAGATTGAAAGTGTTTAATTTTAACAAGTTGTATTCTGCTAGTTAGGTAACTACATAACCAGTTATACAGATTACCTGTAAATCCAATAGTTTTAAGCTTGTTACACAACAATTTATGATTCACAGTGTCAAATGCTTTGGAGAAATCTATATAAATAGCATCCACCTGTAGTCTCCTTTCCAAAGCATCAGATATGTATTGCGTGAAAAGTAAAAGATTTGTCGAAGTTGATCTACCTGAAAGAAAACCATGTTGCTCTTCAATTAGTACATTGCATAAAGGTGTTTTAATAGAGTCACATATTATACTCTCTAGTATTTTAGGAATAGAAGAAAGAATGCTTATTGGTCTGTAGTTAGCTATGTTACTCCTGTCACCTGATTTATGAATAGGAACAATAAAACTAGATTTCCACAAACTTGGACAAATACCTGAATTAAGTGAATGAGAAAACAGAAAATACAAGGGATGGGTTAAAGTACATCTACATTTTTTTAATAGTATGGGTGGAATTCCATCTGGCCCTGAGCCCTTATAAATGTCCAAATTGGCTAATTTTTCAAATATGATTTCAATAGATACATTACAAGAATTTAGACTCACTGTTTTCTCATACTCTAAGATGGGCTGTATTAAATCATCATCATTTGCTCTGTAAATATTTTGAAAGCATTGCGCAAAGCTATTAACGATATCCGCACCATTATTAAGCATTGTGTTTCCAAAAAACATTGTGTTTGGTATACCAGTATTTTTGCGTTTGCTGTTAACAAAATTCCTTATTCTAGGGGTAAGTGTAGATTTTTGCGGAAGCCTTTTTACATTGCTCTTTAAAAATCATAAAAATCAACAATTCTGAATACAGCAATACCTCGACTAACGCTACCCCGACTTTCACGAATTCAGAGTTACGCGATTTTCAAATTTTGTCAATTTGTCATTTATGCCAGAGAATCGTTCGATTATCGATGAGATAGAATTACCGCCCACACATTATTGCTCATTCAATGTCATGAGATGACTTTTCGCACGAAATCAGCACATTATTATTTTGTATTAGGTATTTCTTATCTTCAGTTGTGTCTACGAATTGGTTGTTTGTAATTTAAATATGTAATATAATTGTTGAGACTGTGGGGTACATTTTATAATCTATCTATAATAAATATAAAAGTGAATATTGTTGTTGCATTAGCTCTGTTTGATACGTTAGTGAATACAAATAAAATAGTGATCTATGATAGCAATTTAACAATACATATTGAGAAATCTGTAAAATTACTTAATTCATTATTTAAAAATGAAAAGACGTAGAATTGAGGATTATTTTACGCCAAGATCAGGTAAAACAATGAACAATACTAATATTGATGATATTAGACCTAGTACTTCTTCTTCAAATATTAACGAACCTGCACATGACCCTCTGGAGGATACAGTTAAATTAATTAAGTATATCCTTTCTATGTTTTATGTATTATAGTCATTTTAAAATTGAATTAAATATGTATAAAAACAGTCAATAATAATTCATATCTATATTAAATAAATCATAGCTTTTTGTGAGTATATATGTATAAAATTAATATATATATATATATATATATATATATATATATATATATATATACATATATATATATATATATATATATATATATATATATATATATATATATATATATATATATATATATATATATATATATAATCTGGACTTTTTAAGAGTTTTAAATATCACGATAGAGATGCCATTAATATTGGTTTATGGACTTGCTTATACAATAAAAAATTGTTGTAAGTAAATATACACAGTGGATTTTTTCCCCATCAACCAGTACATCTTTCTAAATTTAATTTCTATTTATTTATTTTTTTTTAATATGTATTCGCTTTCCAGCGTAGCTTTGAATCTAATGTCATAGCCAAATATTTTGCCGTATTTGTATGGGGTACCTATATGGTTTGTATTTATATTGACTGGAATTTGTTGTTATCTTTTATTAGTAAAATTGACATTAATAGATTTTGTTTCATTCAGTTTGATACTCCATCGCCTGGTCCAGATGTTAATTTGTTCAACAGCATTTTATAGCATGATTGTTGCTTCCTCATGGTTTTTTCCGACTGCTAAAATGCATGTGTCGTATGCAAATGACGCAATTATGTTAGGTTCAATGATGGGATATCCCTGGTATATAGCTGGTATAGCATTGGCCGCAGGACACTTCCTTGTGGAACTCCAGCTTTAACTTGTATTAATTCTGAATATGCTTTAAGTTTAAATAAGTTTTAATTGTCAGAACTTTCAGTATTTATATTTTAATACCTTTTCTGTGCTTAAATAGTCTTGTACACTTGATTTTGCTGTCATAGAGTATGTGGGTTTATATTATTTTTTGTTTGTTTAAGTTTAAGACCCCTAAATGTTGTACCTTTCTTTGCATCCGTAGGGTATTTGGGTTTTAATAACATCTCATTGATTTAATATATCGCTTAAAATAATTATTGAGAGAAAAATATTCAAGAAGGATGAAGAAAACATAGTTGTCGAAAACCTTCGAAAAAAAAACAAATTGTCAAGTTACTTTTTTACTTTTTCCCCATTTTCGGTTCACAAAGTTTCGGCATTTATACATTTTGGCTGGGACAGGGGTGGAAAATCTAAGGGGCCACCCTTAATTTGAACCCCCGTGCTTTGTGTACCGATAGGAATTGGCTGCATAGTTTCTACAGTTGTTATTACATATTGTAGTATTGTTGTATATGTGATTTATGCTGGGACAAATGAGCCATTAAAAATATCCCATGGGCTTGTAGTCTATTGTAATCGATGCTGTGGACACACTGTTTGTAAGGTTGTTTAATAAATATATTTAACTAGTTATATGCAATTAGTACAGATTAAATATATGTAAATTATGTAATATGGTTGAAAATCCCTAGAATTGTAAGTGTATATAACTAATTATTTACAATTAGTATTGATAAAATGTTACTAAGAAATGTACAGCATAAATGAAAAAATCAATAAAAAATTGTTATGAAAAATTTTTTGTTATATTACGATTTTCCTTAGCTTAAAATTTTACCAGACACAAAAACTAGATACATTATTTACCTAGGTAAATGAATTCAAATCTTCTTCTTTATCCTGTGCATTCACTCCTGTACAAAGGCTCACCATTGAGATCTACGCTCTTCTCTGTTTTTTGCTATTTGATGCAAGTCTCTCCCAACTTTAGGTTATAACAATTAGAATACAGCAATTGAATACCCTTTTCTTTCAATTTATTGGTACACTGGTACTTTTACATTGGTACTTTTTGTTTTTTTAACAAACACTTCCTACCGCTGCTTAAGCTATTCGGCTTCTTCTATTGATCTCTGCGATTTGATTCTGTTTGCCCTGTTTGATCGTGACCTAGGTATATAAACAGGATGAGTTTTTTTCCGGTTAGTAAGTCAATTTATAGTCCGGTAAAATAAGGATGCAACCTCGGAATGAAAGATAATAATCTGAAAATTTGCATACGTCTTTATTTTGGTGGTCCTGTAAGTACACTTCTGTGTCTTTAGTAAAAAAAAAAAATAAAAAAAAATAAAACTTACCTCAAAAGTCTCATATAATCACGTGTCCGCGACTTAAGATATTTAAGGTCAAAGGTCACGAAAATGAGTTTTCTGCAAATATCTCGTTTCCCTTACACTTTAGAAAGCGCCCTAGAGCGCAAAGAGTGGGGGACCGCTTACCTGTGTATACGGTAACGCGAAGTCAGCCAGTAGGATTCAATAAATAATAAGTTATATAGTTAATTATTCACTTAAAATACTATTATTATCATTAAATGTTTATTATTTATTATTTAATAAACTATATTTATAGATATTAATTATAAAATATATATTTTTTATATAATATTTATTTTATTTTTAACAAACATACAGTATTAAATGAAATATTTCAAATGAACTTTAATGATATTTTTAACAGCTTTATATACGATAAATTAAGATCAAGTGCAGAATCCAACAATAATCATTTTTATATTTAATTAAATACTGAAAAAATCATATTTATTATTTTTTTAAATTATATATTTATTTATTAATCCAATAATCGATTTATTAAAGTTACAAATATAATATATATTCTTTTATTATGTATGGTTAATATTTTTGTATTAATTTTTTTTTCTTTATCGTCTTCTTTTTCTTCTTCTTCCTCTGACTGCTCAATATCGGATTCATCATCATCATTCTCGTTTATTAAAGTATCAGAATAAAAATATTCAAGAATATCAGGTGCATATTCACTTTCTTCATTGAAATCATCTGAAGTTGATGAAGCGTTTAGACATGATTGTCCATTACACTGCCCACAAATTAAAGTACATTGCAATCCTGATTTCCTGCATCCGCAATTAGAACCACAACCTTTCTTGCAATTGCAAAATATTGTATTCAGCAGTTCTTCTGGTGCTGGCGGTAATAATGTTGTTATTGGTTCCAGAAATTCATTTTGCATTACCCAGCCGAATTCTTGGGGTTCTAAATCATTTCCCAACCAAATTTGGGTCTGATAATAGACACGAATGATATGCTGACGAGCTGCTGCACTTGAAGGTGGAAGACTTGATAACTGCACTGGTTTGTTGAGTCTTGTTGATTTGATGAACTGGGCGTATCGAAAAGAGTCTATATCGTCTTCTGATGTTGGAGCATCATACGCTGCTAAGAAAATACGTACTTCATTTTCAAATAATTCTTGTACAGAGCAGTTTTTTTGTTGAAATAGTTGAGTTGACTGATGTAAATGGTGATTTTTTTTCGAACATTTTAATAAATGATATTTTACCTTTCCTATAAATCGCAGAAGTCGTATCACATCCACTAAACGCGTGTAAAAATAGGATGTGTTTCTTAGAATGAGGGTATTTATCAAAACTTTTCGATGAATATAATTTTGTCTCCGCATTACCCTTACCAATTAAAAAAAAATTCTTGTTGATGTGATTCAGCTCGTCCTATCAAGATAACTAGCAAATCAATATCTTCTCCTACAATGACGGAAGTTTTTCCTACATGTTCAGACTCTGCAATAGCTGTTTCTACAATGAGAACATCAGTATCATCTCTGGCTTGTTTTGTAGTGATATTAACAGCTTTTAATTGGAAATAAATTTTTATAAAAATAAAATAAAAATATAATAAAATAAATTTTTTTCGGTAAAGAAATACTAACACGGAGAAATAGCTCTACCCTACCATTCCCATCATCAAGTGAAATATCCCTCCACCGCTATTGTGCGTATATACATAGAAGTCCCAAACTCATTCGCCACGGTGTGTAGAAAGTCATATTAGAAAAAAACCGGCTAGGTCATATATAACAAAGGAGCATCTGCTACAGCTTCGCAGAAACAGCAACCGCCGTACAAGAGATTTGTATTTCGAGATATAATATTCGTAGTAATATGGACGAAAAGTATTTTATTTAATATTGTATGTTTGTTAAAAATAAAATAAATATTATATAAAAAATCTATATTTTATAATTAATATCTATAAATATAGTTTATTAAATAATAAATAGTAAAAATTTAATGATAATAATAGTATTTTAAATGAATAATTAACTATATAACTTATTATTTATTGAATCCTACTGGCTGACTTCGCGTTACCGTATACACAGGTAAGCGGTCCCCCACTTTTGCGCTCTATCTTAAGAAGGGTTAAAGGTACATAAAAGTACTTGAGACAAAAATTGAAGAGAATTTTCCATTCTACAATTTTTCTTACTACCTTAAATGTCATAAAGTGTAAGGGAAACGAGATATTTGCAGAAAACTCATTTTCGTGACCTTTGACCTTTAATATCTTAAATCGCGGACACGTGATTATATGAGACTTTTGAGGTAAGTTTTATACCATCAAAATAAAGACGTATGCAAATTTTCAGCTTATTATCTTTCATTCCGAGGTTTGCCCAATTTTTTGCTTTATTTTACTGGATTATGAGATATTTTTTTGATTTTTCATCACTTTTATTTTATGGAAATTCATTTTTAAACCAATTTTCCTAGATTCTCGTTTACGTTCCTTTAGCATATCGAGTAGTTCCTGTGTTGTTGCTTATGTGTATTACGTCATAGGTATATCTTAGATAACTTAAAAATCTGCTATCGATTGTAGTTCTACGTTTTTTACAGTCAACTCTGTTGTTTATTCTGTACCTATTTTATGTACCCTTATAAGTATCGATTACTTAATTTCTTCTTTACTCTTTTCTTGAAAATGATTGAAAAACGTATACGGATGTTTTGTAAATTTTATTAAATAACTATTATATCATTAGGTTTAAGTAACTGGGCTAAAACTACAAATAAAATTTAAAATGTAAGATTACATAACACTATTTACACTAAGATTTAGATTAAATGCTAAGATCAACATTTATGTAAACTCTACCTCTGTTAGTTACCCTTTTGGTCCTGGTTAAAAATATAGAGATTAAAAGTGAGAGACACTACACTACTAGGATACATTCTTTTAACCCTTTCGCTCATGGCGTCTACAATTGTACACATAATTTTCAATTATCTGGCTTATCCACAATTTGCTTCGTTTTACAGTTATATGATATTTTATACATCCAAAGATATTCTGTAATAAGTATTGCCTAGTTTAAGGTGACTTCTAGCATAGAGAAGCATCAATTATTTATAAGAGCTGTTTACATATTGGTTACTGTCTTACACGTTCTATCCAGGTATCAAGTAAGCTCTCGTAATTCCATAAATATATAAAAAATTATTGATCATCCAGTCAATTTTATGTTTTTATTTGGAGTACAAGTATTATATTATTAAATGTATATAAATATTATCCTCATGTATTTCTTGAAGTGACTATAAGAGGTCTCTAAAATATAATGTCTCCAATTGTAGACAATTGTATTAAAGAAAAGTTTAATTTTTTTAAAATAATTTGTTTGTTTCAGCATACCATGTCAAGAGGAAATTTTTAACGGAAAATGAACTTCTTGAAGAGCTAGAAAAGGCCTTTTCTGAAATATATCCAATAGCCTATTTCATGAAATATTTTAGAGAAAACTTATTTGAAAAAATGGTCGATGGTACCAATATTCATGCTCTTTAGAATAATGACAATCATTTCTCACCAACCAATTTGAAAGAGCTGAAAGCTTTATTTGAATTACACATAATTATTGGTTGTTTGAAGTTTCCACGTCTAAGTATCTACTGGAATAAATCATTGAAAGTGGCCATATTTCACGAGACAATGTCCATAACTAGATTCTACAAATATCGAAACAATTTGGGAAACCGAAATCAGAACGACAAGCTGTGGAAGGTGAGACCAGTCTGAAATTCAGTACTAAATAGATGCAAGGAGCTAGAAGTAGATAGCTATGTTTGCGTGGATGAACAAATGGGTCCTGTCAAAGGCCAATTAAATAAAAAACAATATATAAAAAATAAACTGCATTCTTGGGGCCTAAAGCCTAAACATACAATAATACTATCTATCAAGGAAAAACAACGAAAATAAATCCTATTACAGCTAAAAAATTTAGTCAAGGAGCCGCAGTAGTCTTACATCTTTCCGAAAATGTAGCACCACGAAGACACATTATTTTGTGGTAATTATTTTACTTCTTACAATTTAATCGAGGTCCTGAATCAAAAATCTCTTTATATAACGGGCACTATCAGACTAAACAGATTTTTTAAACCTCCTGTTACCAATGAAAAAGAATTTCGAAAGAACCTGAGGGGATTTTCTGAGGAAGTGATATCAAATGGTGGAGTTGTTTTGGTCAACTGGCTGGATAATAAGCTAGTAACATTGGCTTCAAACTATGTAGGAATAGGAGACCAAGACAAAGTAAAACGTTGGAATAAAACTGTAAAACAACGAATTTAAGTGAACCGACTTCAAATAGTGTTCTGTAACTGTTCAGATAAGGATCGAGAAGGCAAGATCAGCTTTCGTCAAAATGAAAAAAATCTTTACAACCACGATATAAAATTGGAAACAAAAGTTCGTTTTCTAAAATGCTGCGTATTCTCCATTCTTTTATATGGCGTGGAATCATGGACCTTAACTGAAGCATCACTGAAGAGACTCGAAGCATTTAAGATGTGGTGCTATAGACGCATGCTGAGGGTTTCCTGGATAGACAGAGTTACCAACGAAGAAGTACTACATAGAATGGGTAAAGAGCGCGAACTAGTCATAACCATAAAACGTAGCAAACTAGAATACCTGGGCCATATAATGCGCAATGAACAACGATACAACCTACTTTGGACCATACTTCAAGGTAAAGTGCATGGGAAAAGAGGTCCAGGACGAAGAACAATATCCTGGCTGCATAACCTGCGAAAATGGTTTAACTTAACCACTACCGGACTTTTCAGGGCAGCAGTCAACAAAGTCAGAATAGCTATGTTAGTGTCCAACATCCGTAACGGATAGGCACCATAAGAAGAAGAAACTGTTCAGTGGAAAATGGAATCTTGAGTTCTTCCAGTTACTTGTTGCTATATATTATTTGGACTTCCCGTGGTTTTAGTAAAGAACACAAGACCGTAAATGAAACTATTTAATACTTCTATGCAAACGTTATAATATGAAAAAACTTAATTGTTTGTAATAATGAAAATAAAAAATATTACAAATATATTAATATTATAATATTATACTACATGTTGTTATTTCGATGAATTGAAACAGAATGAATTTGCCGGAGGAGGGTTGGTTTTGGTTTCACCATCTTTCCGTTAAGAAGTAACGGAACTTCTTACTTATCTTCCCTTAGCGACAAGCTGTCGCCAAGCCATGCTTGCGCCGTTCCAAAGACGACAGGGCCGTCGTCAGGTCATTTACATTTTAACAAATAGTGAAGGAATAAAAAAGAGTCGACAAAGCGGACGTCCTTATATCATTATACTGAACAAAAAATCGCTCCAAAAAATGGACACTGAGAATGATATCTTATGTGGTGGATATGGCAATTGTAAATTCTTGGTTAGAGTACAGAAAAGATTGTATATATCAATCGGTTTTAAAACGTCTTGTGACGTTGTCCGATGCCTAATTTCCATGACACTCTATCACCCCATTGGCCCTCTCTAAGATCTCTTGGGCTCATCGCCTTCGTTACTCCCTCTCTCCGAGATTTCTTGGGTCTTCCTCTCTTTCTGCGGTTTGGCTGGTATCCATTGCATAATTATTTTTGGGAGTCTTGAGTTATCCATCCTCTGGACGTGTCCATACCATATCAGCTGTTTTCTTTCTATGTCTGTTGTTAGAGAGCCGTCAACCCCCATTCGCTGTCTTATCTCATCATTACGTATTGTCTCTCTGCGTGACACTCAGAAAAGATTGCCAATTACTTAATCGCCTAACGAAAAAACCACTAGACTTATTGCACTTCAGAATGGAGATAGGGGAGGTGCTCATCAAGCAGGGCAATGATATTTCCAGGAAGAAAGTGGAAAGGGCTTGAAAAGATGACGTCTCTGTTCAACTGAGTCGAACTAGGATTTAAGTAAGGCTTCTTGCAGCGGTACAATTAGACAACATAAACCATATGCCTGAGTATACTGGGCGTCCCTTCCTGGACGGTGCAAGAATGTTGGCTGCAATGTAAGTCTAGATAGACTTGCACTAAATGAAAGGTGCATTTGTGCCTTCAAAAAGATCGCAACTGTTTTGTAAATTTTTATGGAAAATAAAAATTTACTTTATAGTACATACTTACATTTTGTTTAAATTTTACTGTATTTTAATTTTTCAATAAATAGTATAATTTATTTCATTGACTACCAATGTCTACAATTGTAGACATTATTTTTTCCATATACCTAAGAAAGCAAATTTTGAAAAAATCTTTGGAAGGTGTTAATTATCATATTTTACCAAGATTTTAACCAAAAAATAATTTTTACCTGTGTAAACAAAAACTTGTGAGTGAGTCTCTTACAAAAATAACTCTAAATTGGCTTTTAAGATATACTGAAAGTCGCTCAACAATTGTATATATTAAGAAATATTCATCAACAAGTAACTTAAAATAATAACCCTAATATAATCAAATATCCCAATAATCTATAGACAATAATTATCCGATAACAACTATCTACAGATAATATAGGTCAGAGGTGATAAAATACCATTCAGAGAGAAAGAAAATTAAAACTGAATCCTGTAGACAACTCCCTTTTGTCCAAGATTTGCTTAGGAATTATTCAGCAGAAATATAACAGAAAAATATATGTATTAATGGGTTAAAAGCAGCATATTGCCTTTAGATTGTTGCTAAAAATATTTAAATTTCAGATAAATACTTTCAATTGGAACTGAGCTGTAGGTTACCAGTGGAATCGCAGATAACCGATAGTGAATAGTCTTTATACATGAAGGTTCTCCTTCGTCTTCTTCTTCTTAGCCTTTCATTGTCCATTTTTGGCCTTGTTGGCAACCTTGACAAGCTTTTTTGCAACATGGCTTGTTGCAACTCCTTCATAGCAAGATGTATGGAAAACAAGGACCATGGACAAGAAGAATTCAGGCTTCAAAACCTGGGAAAGAGGTTCAATACGTCTAGATCCGACTATTCTGAATATATGCCTTCAAAATAGCGACAGCCGTGTTATTCTCCAACATTCAGAAAGGAGAAACACGTTAACGAGGCTTTAAAACGCTCAGTGGGTTATTTATAATTTTTATTTTCAAACAGATTTTGAGGACCTCTATCCTTCACTTGATTTAATAAAATAATGATAATGATAATACAGAAATGTTATATGTTTTACAAGATTACAGCGAACTATTATGTTACGACTATAATAATTGTAGGTATTAATTTTGCAAAGATAATTTTTTAAGTCTGTTTTTTAAATAAAATAAAATAATTGTGTAGTAAAATGCAAATTAAATTAATAAATATGTAGCTAAGGCTACAGTATCATTCCATATGAAAGTTTTAAAACAGATGGATTGTCCGTCTGTGGATAACTCGTCTTTGGTGTAGTTTTGTTTGATTTATCATGAATCGTATGAACTACACACACTACATCAAAATATATATCTTCAAAACAGGGAATGTACCACTTTTATAAAGTAAAAGAATGCCTTTAAAATATAATGATATACAAATAAATTAAACTAAATCTAAACCTTCAGTACTGATGGTAACACTACATTCAATTTTGGTACTTGTCTCGGAAAATCTTTATTCAGATCGGCAAGTACGTATGCTACGGAAGCCCATAACGCTGTGGCTTTATCTAGAGCTGCGGGATCCAACACGTCCATGGTGTCCGCTTCAGAGTGATGGTACCAAAAGTAATTTTCATTTCGATTCAGCAAACTTGCAGTTGGTAAAATGTTTCTCCAGATTGTAATGTCGGATCCTGCGTAGTCGACTATGTTAGCTTGTGTGGCATTTATTGGAGCCAGCAATCTGCAATTATTAAATGAATGAATGAAAAGACTGATATGTTTTTGTACACGCTTATGACAAATTAAAGAATGGAAAATAAGTGTAAACATTTATTTAGTAGCTGAGCGCTTTTAGCTTAGAAAACCATCCTTAGAGCTATCGTCAAGTTTTAAAAAGCACCACTACTCAAGAGAGATCCCATTTGGAGGAAAAAACCACACTTTTGCTTTCAGCTTTTTCTTTGGGTTAAGATATTTCTTTGAAAATAATACATAATAGACTGTATTTTCACAAAAAACACATTAAAAATTTGGTTATGGTACCTACCCTTTATTTGTTGGAGTTGAAGCAGCATAGAATAATTAAATGAATATATGACAGGTATTATAGTCAAAAGGTTGCTAAGAAAATTTAAATTGTTGTTTCAATGAAATTTACGTGTCTCCTCGGTATAAATTACCAACAGTAAATATACAGTGTGCGGCAAATGTCTGGCTTTCTTTGATTACGGCTAAACTATGGAGTATATTAAAAAATGTTTCAAACAAAACTAATGTATATCAAAGAGGTCCACCATTTAAAATAATTTTTGATTATACCGAGTCAGTCAGAATCACGGAATTAACCAAAGTTGTGTTTCTCTCAAGCAACCAAAATTCGACTAGTAAAAACATCGTCTTTTCAATACTGCTAAAATATCGATCAATTTGATATTTTAAACCAACTTAATAGAATAGAATATTCTTTATTAATCCCATCAGATCACATTGTGATATAGGACAAGTCATATAGTACATAAAGCATGATCAACAAGTTATATAGGACAACTACATAAAACAAAATCAATAAAATATAAAAAAAAAGATATGCGATATAGAGCGTCTCTGAACCCGTCGGTCCTCATTCCCTGTAGTCTTTTATTAAGTCAAAATAATCATTTAGGTTGTAAACGCATAATTGGATCAAGCATGCTTTTAATTTATTTTTGAATTTTTGAATATTATTTTCATTTCTTATATTAAGTGGCAAACAATTGTAAAATTTAGATCCTGCAAAATCAGGGCTAGTTTCGAAGAGAGTTGTGGAGTGTTTACACACGCTTATCAACCTCCCGTGTCTTGTCGGGTAATTATGAAAGTCAGAGTTGAGGGTAAAATTTTGAAATTTAGTTTTGACGTGAATAATACACTTATAAATATATAAAGCATGAAAAGTCAACAGTCTGTGTTCAATAAAATATTTACGACATGATTGTCTATTATCAATATTGAATATCAATCTAAGAATTCTCTTTTGAGTTATAAAAACTCTAGAAGAGTTTCTAGAGTTTCCCCATAAGACAACATTATAGGCCATATATGAATAAGCCAATACACACTTATCAATTGATTGGTGTTAAATAGGGTTTTCAACTGAAGGATCGCATAGTAACCCTTATTCATTGTTTTGCAGACTTTAGTGACATTTTCATCCTATCTCATATTACTTTCTAGAATGCTACCAAGAAATAGTGTTGTATCACTAAAGGGTATTTCCTCAGAACTAACTGTGATTTTACAACCATGGGATGGCTTACAGCGCGAGTAGAACTGCATACAAATAGTTTTCTTTGCATTTACCATTAAAGAGTTCCTTTTACACCAGGTTGTAAATTCCTGTGCTACTAACTTCATTTTTGAAATGAGTTCGACTTCAGTTGACTCGTCAACTACAATTGTTGAATCATCTGCATAAAGAACTGTATGGTCTGCAGTTAAAAAAATTATCAAATCATTGACATATAAAAGAAATATTAAGGGTCCCAATATGGAGCCTTGCGGTACACCTTGATCAAGATTAAAAACAGATGACTTCTTATTATCGACTTTTACTAGGAATTTACGATGTTGTAAGTATGACCTTAACCAGTTCAAGAAATGATCCCGAAAACCAAGGGCTTCTAATTTATGCAGTATAATTTCAATGTCAATAGAGTCAAAAAGCCTTAGTTAAGTCAAAAAAGAGTGCACCCACATACCTTTTTCGATCCAAAGCAGCGTGGATATAATTAAATAATGAAGTAGAAGCACTCTCTGTAGATTTATTAGGAAGAAACCCATGCTGGCATTTATTTAAGATATCATATTTATTCAGAAAATTTAACATTTTACTGTAAATACACTTTTCGATAATCTTAGAGAGTACACTTGTTACGGTGATTGGCCTGTAATTATCAACCAAACATGGATCTCCCTTTTTGAAAATTGGACTAACTACTCCCGTTTTAAGGTCACTTGGAAACTTGCCATCCTTGATAGATAGGTTGATGATGTGAGACAGAACAGGAGATATATATATATATGAAGAAATGTATTTAATTATTTTAGTGGGGATTTGATCAATACCTACTGAGCTGGTATAGTTTAAGGAAGATATAACATTCTCAATATCAAATGGTGAGACCTCAGAAAAAAAGAGTGTGTTGTTAATTGTCATAGCTGTGAAATCGTTAAAGGTATAGTTATTGAAATGTTTTAATAATGTGCGTTTGACTGATGTAACGAGGATTTTTAACGAGGCTCTTTACGGAATAGACGAAGGCATCCTTCTAAATGGTGAAAGAGTAAACAATGTTAGATATGCCGACGACACCATGGTGATAGCAGATAGTTTAGAGGGACTTCAGAGGCTAATGGACAGAATAAACGAGTACAGTCAACAGTACGGACTAAACATTAATACCCACAAAACCAAACAAATGATTATCAGCAAGGAGAATATAAATGGGGCTCATCTATACATTAATGGGACGCAGATAGAGCGAGTAAAACAGTATTGCTACCTGGGAACTATTATAAACGAACAGTGGAGCAATGTACAGGAAATAAAGTGCCGCATAGGAAAGGCAAGAACGGTCTTTAACAAAATGAGCGCCATCTTCAAAAGACACAACATATCCCTAGATACAAAGATGAGACATTTGAGATGCTATGTTTTCTCTGTGTTGTTGTACGGGGCGGAGGCATGGACGCTTACAGACACCACTATTAAAAAACTTGAAGCATTTGAGATGTGGCTTTATAGAAGAATGCTGAAAATATCATGAACAGCAAGGATCACGAACAAGGAAGTTCTAGAAAAAATGAAGAAGGAACCAGATATTGTGTTTACGATAAAACGCCTAAAATTGCAATATCTGGGACACGTTATAAGAAATCAGCACCGTTACTCCCTGCTGCAGTCTATATTGCAAGGTAAAGTCAAAGGTAAGCGGGGACCCGGTAGAAGGAGAATATCATGGCTGCGTAATTTAAGAACATGGTTTAAGAAAACCTCAACGGAGCTGTTTCGAGCCGCAGCGAGCAAGGTCATGATTGCCAATATGATTTCCAACATCCGAAACGGATAGGAACCAGAAGAAGAAGACTGATGTACAAAAATACTCACCAAATTTGTTTGTTATGTGTTCTGGATGTATCAATAATTTATTATTGTCAGTAATGCTCCACTCAAAATTATTTTTATTTTTACCAGTTTGACGATTTACAGTTTTCCATATCTCCTTCCTTCTTTTATTATTATTTTGATTATGTAGATAACTTTGATATGAGGCTTTCTTTATATCCTTTACCTTACGGATAAAGTTGGCCTTTTGTATTTTATAGTTATACATTAAATCTGGATTACCACTAACATTTGCTAGCCAAAATAAATCCTTCAGCTTTTTACTAAGATGAAGAATTTCAGTATTGATCCATTTTCTGTTGGTATTAGTAGTTATGCGTTTTGATATTAAAGGACATGTTGTATCAATATGATAAGAGACAGTGTTCAAAAAAGCTTTATATGCATCATCTACATCATTTGAATATGTATAAACATTTTCGAAATTCTCAGAATCAAGACTCAACAAAAGATTAGACAAACAATTCTTTGATAAGTTTCTATAAGTAGCTATCTGGGATGTAGCAGTATTGTTACTCTCAGATATGTTTAAACTAAAATGAAGTCCTAGATGATCATCTAAATTGTAGTTCACGACAGCCTCATTGTATAATTGAGGAATATTGGTAAGAAAATAATCTAGTTTCGATCGTGAAATTACACCGTTTTTGTTTGTAAATATTCTAGTTGGTTCAGTATTTTTACAGTTAAGTCCAAAACCAATCATAAAATCCTTCAATATAGATTTTTCCCTTGACTCTTTAATATAATCGATGTTAATATCACCACAAAGAATAACACAATCATATTTAACGTAACAAATATTAAATACATGATATAATTTATGTATAAAAATATCAATATCCCCATTAGGGGAGCGATACACATTGAGTAAACAAAAATTTTTTGAGTCACATCTAAAACTAATACAACAACACTCAAAGTTAAAATCTTGACAGATGTTCGTGAGAAAACTTGAAATATTAAATTTAAAATTAACCTTTACAAATATAAGTACACCACCATGTATATGATCACTTCGATTATAGTACGAACCTAAGAGATAATTAGGAAGATAAAGGGAATTTATATTGTTGACACTACACCATGACTCAGATATACACAGCAAATCCGGACTTTCAGTTTCAAGCAATAATTCAATGAGACTTATTTTGTTTATAATAGATTGAGAATTTATACATACGATCTCTAGTTGATTGGTTCTGCCTCCAAACTTATTTGTAACAATCATTTCTGGTTTTGTTGGGGACCGCGGCTGTTAAAATTCTTGTATTTAAAGTTAAAATGGCGGACCATCGAACCCTCAGGTCATATGCTGGGGTTGAAGACTTCATCTTTGTAATCTAATGGATATGAAACTTTGAAACTAGCCTGGTACTCGGTAACCTTTATCTTCTTGCAGTAGAAACTGACAGTTGGAGCATTTACCTTTAGATAATTGTCAAGTCTTCGGTTGTCGTTTCAGGATGCAGTTGATAAACACTTAAAAATCCAAGTTTTGGAACTGTCTGCACTTCTGTAGATGAATTAGAGTTAGAAGCTGTTCCAGTAATGGGTTTGTTATACATCTTCGCTGCTTCAACTGCACCTCGCACTTGTTCATTAGTGATTTTATTAACCTTTGTAATATTAAAGTAATATTAAAATAACTGTCTACTGCCTGTACGTGAGACATAGAAATGAGAATTATGTGGACGACGGATGGTGCTGTTAGAAGTTGAGTAAAAGAGAGGTAGAGTAAAACCGAGGAGAATATGAAAGCACTCTGCGACAGATGACATGAGAGAGAAAGGTTTAAATGAAGAAGACACTATGGACAGAAACTAGTGGAGAATAAAAGTAAGAGATAGCGACCTCTGAAAAGAGAAAAGCTGAGGAGGAATAAGAAGACTGTCTACATTAAATTCTTTAGATCTTTGGCATGCGATCCTTAAAGAAGCAGAACAAGGGAGCGGTCACCAATTCGAAAGACTGACTAACTCTGATATTCAATGGGCCATTCATTCTGCGAAAAACTTAGGATCGCTAAAGATAGAAATCAATGAAAGTTGAATGTATGAGAGAAATCACGATCCTTAGAAACGGTTAAGCACAACAGAAATAGATAAGATTTCTCTTGATGAACAACACATAAAAAATTATTTCAAGCATTAGATATTTGCCGTTTATAGGTTTATTAAATTTTTCAATAACAGAATATTCTCTACCCTATAAAATGAAAATAATTCAACAACTAAACGAAGGTTATTTTAATTCACGACTGAAATATTCTTTTGTTTTGCAAATTACTAGCCAATTTCAATATCACTTTTTTTGAATCGGAAGTAACAAAAAGGTTTGTTTGTTATTTCCTAAAGCCATAAAATACCTTTCCGAAATGACCATAAACCCATCTGAAACACATAGAAAGTTAAGTCATTCAGATGCGCTGGAGTGTCTGATCTTTTTTTTCAACGACCAAAACTTAGAAGCGGAGAAAGAGTTCGTATATCTAGGAACATTGGTTGACCCCTATAATTACACACCAGGATAAATAAAAAGGCGGAACATAATTGCAAATGAGTGTTATCATGGTCTATCAAAGTACTTAGATAACGTCTGGCTCAAACAACTTGTATAAGGCTGTATAGAACACTGATAGTTCCCGTTCTCACATAGGTATCAGAGACATCATATTTACAGAATATCTACAAGCATAAGTTTGGTGGAAAAGATATTACCATCATAATTAAGCGAAACCTTCTTAAATGTGCAGCACATGCAGTCCTGGCCCCAGGATTGAACATGATAAATAGTATTTGAACAGCGCAGTCGACTGAAAAAAGATCGGTGCTGCCAACTGAAAAACTTAAGCAATCATCAAATTAAATTGGCAATATGCCTAGGAATGGAGGCGAAAACTCGTTTGAGTTTTCAGTATATTTAGATAGATAAGTCAAATAATCGAAATTTTCAGGCTTTTCTGCAAAAGTGGAAAAGACTATAGAACGCATACTAATTATACCTCCGTAGTAGTACTTAAAAAATATGTCTTAAAAGATGATTAACTTCGCAAGAATTCTCATTTTGTATGCAAAAGTGATCAGTCTTATCTATAAAAGACCTTGTTAGATCGGCATACAGAAAAACTAAATAGTCTATACAACCTGATACAGTCTTCTTCTTCTTAAAGTGCCTATCCGTTCCGGATGTTGGCGATCATCACGGCTATCTTTACTTTGTTTATTGCAGCGCGGAACAGTTCAGTGGTAGTCGTGTTATACCACTTTCGTAAATTTTGAAGCCAGGAAATGCGTCTTCTTCCCGGTCCTCTCTTACCATTTACTTTACCTTGGAGAATCAGCTGGAGAAGGCCGTAACGTTCTTGATTTCTCATTACATGTCCTAGATATTCCAACTTTTTAGTTTTGACGGTCATGAGAATTTCACATTCTTTCCCCATTCTACGCAGGACCTCCACATTAGTAACTCTGTCAACTCAGGATATACGTAAGATGCGCCTATAACACCACATTTCGAAAGCTTCGAGCCGATTCATAGATGCAACAATCAGTGTCCATGCTTCCATTCCGTAGAGCAGAACTGTGAATATGTAGCAGTTCAATAGACGGCATTTTGTTTTTAATGATATGTCTCGACTGTTGAAAATAGTTCTCATTCTAACGAATGCTGCTTTTGCTTTTATTATTAGCTGTTTAATTTCTGTTGAGTGGTCCCATTGGCTATTTAAATTGGTGCCTAGATATGTATATTGCTCGACTCTTTCGATATTCTGTTGGTTGATTGTAAGTTGAGCGTTTAGTATTGGTTTTTTACTAATTGTCATAAATTTGGTTTTCTTTATGTTAAGAGCTAGTCCGTATCTGTTGCTGACATCTGTTATGCGATTTGTTAATATCTGTAAGTCATTCAGATTATCGGCACAACCGTCTAAAGCTTCCTTAAATACCCATTCAGAATAAATATTGAACAACAATGGAGACAAAATACAGCCCTGTCGTACTCCACGTTCTATTGCAATTTTATCAGTTAACTGGTCTTCTATTTTGATTTTGGCCGTTTGATTGTAGTAAATGTTTCTGATAATTCTAAGATCTTTGTTGTCAATTCCAATTTCTTGCATTAGAGTCATTAATTTGTCATGTTTTACTCTGTCAAATGCCTTCTGGTAATCTATAAAGCATACGTATATGTCACAATTCACATCCCTGCATCTCTGAAATAGCACCTGTACAGCAAAAAGGGCCTCCTGTGTTCCCAGAGCATCACGAAATCCGAATTGTGTTCTTGTTAGTTGTTCCTCACATTTTGTATATATTCTTTTGTGGATGACCTTTAGAAATGTTTTAAGTAAATGGCTCATAAGGCTTATAATTCTATAGTCTTCGCACTTTCTCGCATTGGGTTTTTTTGGAAGATTTATAAAAGTTGACACTAACCACTCTTGGGGAACCACGCCCGTATCATATATACTGTTAAATATATTTGTCAACCATTTTATGCCATCATAGTCCATAAGTTTTAAGAATTCTGAATGAAAATTATCAGGGCCTACTGCTTTACCATCTTTGGTGCTTTTGATGGCATATTTTACTTCTTCGACTGTAAATGGTGGTCCAGATTCGCAATTGGTGTTTGTTGTAATACCAGTGTTACTTCGTATATCTTCAAAAGTTTTTTCCACGTATTTAATCCAAATATCTCTTTTATGCTCTATTTCCAGTACTATGTTTCCCTGATTATCTGTCAGGAATCCAGTGTTCTTGTGTTTATATAAGCCTGCCGCTTCTTTAATCTTTTTATGAAGGTTAAATGAATCATGTTTTTGTTGTAATGACTCTATCTCTGTACACTTCGAGCTAAACCAATTTTCTTTTGCTATTTTAATAGCCCTTTTTATTTCGTTATTTATGTTGTTGTAGTAATTCTTATTATCTTTAGCGTTTCTTCTGTCTTCCATCATACATAGAATCTCCTCCGTCATCCATTCCTTTTTATTTGTTCTTTCAGGTTTTAATTATTTCTCTGTTATTTCTTGACTTACTTTGTGCAAATTTTCTAGTTCTACATCTGTGTTATCTGTTTCTGTACGGGCCCGTGGTTTTTCTGTACGAGCCCACGTTTTTCTTTTAGGCGTTTTTGTACCTTTTCCTTTACTGTTTTATTTTTCAGTTGGTTAATATCGTACTTCATAATTTTTGGTCTTTGAACTTTCTTTAAACTAAGTTTCATTTTGGCGATAAGTGGATTGTGGTCCGAATTTATGTCGGATCCCGGGTACGCTTTAACAGATGTTATAGAGTTTCTAAATCGTTTGTTAATAAGAATATAGTCTATTTGATTTCGTACTGTGTGATCTGGAGTATCCTGGGGAGATTTCCACGTATATAGTCGTCTTGGAGGAAGATCATAAAAGGTGTTTGTCACTACGAGCTGTTCTTCAGTTGCAAATTCAATCAAACGGTCTCCGCGTTCATTACGTTCTCCTAGACCAAAGGATCCCACTAAATTTCCACTTTGTCCTTTGCCAACTTTGGCATTAAAGTCTCCCATTATTAGTATTATTTCGTTTTTCCGAATCCTTTTGATAATATTAGTAAGGTCATTGTAAAATTCTTCTATGATTTCTTCTGGGGCGTCCGCTGTAGGAGCGTATACTTGAATAATGTTTGTTTTTATGGGAGTTGTGTTTAGCTGAACTAAGAGTTCAAAGAGACTGACACAGTTGGCGATTTTATTATTCATAATTAGGCCCACTCCATTTATATGTTCGTTCTTAAGATTTCCTGAGTAAAATATTTTGTGATCTTTGATAACTCGGTATCCCGTATCTGTCCAGCGCATTTCGCTTATTCCCATAATATTACAGTCTACAAACTTTATATTTTTACAGTAGATTTGAAGCTTATATTTTAATTATTAAATTGAGCAGTATATACATAAATATTGTTGCATAATTAAAACGACGTCAAACCAATTTAAGATAAATTGTATTGACCTATATAGATACCTAATTAATTCATCGTTTGTTTGGGTTAAGAGGATGATATCAGCTCAAGTACCCTTATCTTATTAATGTAGTTGGTAAATTCTGCATAGGATAATCACAATCATGTCATAACGTTTAATAAACTTATATCTGTCTGTATATCAGTTCAAGGTAAAAAGTTCTCAAGTTCTCTAGTAGTAAAAAAGTGATATTATTTAAAAAATCACTCTGTAATGGCGGGATTTCGTCTAAATAGAGATAGTATAAAAATATCCATTTATCAAGCCACAAAGAGTGGTGGAAGTTTGTTAAGGGGGAGCAGGGTATTTTTTTGCATTTTTTTAAATTATAAAATTTTTGATAGTATAATTCTTTAAGAATATCCAGTTAAAATTTTAGAGTGATCAGAGTAAAAATTGATGGAGTTCTAGGGAGTGAGATAGGTGAGATAAGTGAGTGAGTGATTGAATGAGTTGAGTGAGTAAGGAGAGTGAAAGCGGCGAGTGATTGAGGTGGGTGAGTAAGTGTGTTGAGTGGGAGAGATGAGTGAGGTGAGTGAGGACTTACGTATAAACTGGAATAAGTACAGTACCAAGGTCTTATACTTATGCACTCGTGGCAGATAAAAATCGAATTACTAGAATGAATAAAAAGGCTGTAGATGCAACAAAAAAAAAAGGGAGAGTTCCTCGAATGCGGAGCGAAAAGATGCTCTAGATATTTTAGCATATATATATATATATATATATATATATATATATATATATATATATATATATTATATATATATATATATATGTATATATATATATATATATATATATATATATATATATATACAATAGCACTAAAGGCCTTAGAGGCCCATGGCTTAAAAAGTTTGTTCTTTCTTCATTTTAGCTTTCCTTTATGTACTGAGATCTTCTCTGGCTCGATATGTGATTTTTCTCCATTCCTTCTTGTTATTCATTTTTCTTTTCTGGCCTTCTAGTCCAATTTCTTCCATATCTTTTTCTACCTCCTGATTCCATCTATTTTTTGCCTTCCTTTTCTCTTTTTTAAAGTTATAGTGTAGTTCAGTACCCTTTTTGGAGTCCTCGTATTCGGCATCCTTTCTAGGTGACCTCGCTATCTTAGTCTCTGTGCCTTTATTACTCCTATTATGTTAGGTTGATTATATAATTTCTTTAACTCATCATTTGATCTTCTTATCCATAAACCGTCCCTTATTATTCCTCCATATATCTTCCTCAGGATTTTCCTTTCCCATATCTCCAGTAAATTTTGTTCATTTTTTGTCATTGTCCATGTCTCACTGCAGTACGTTACTATTGGTTGTATAGTTGTTTTGTATAACTGTATTTTTGCCTTTCTTGATAAAAACTTGCTTTTCAACATTCCACTAAGAGCATGTACACTTCTATTGCCTGCCATTATTCTAGCTTGTATTTCTTCTTTAATGTTAGGTTTGCGTGATATTATTGTACCTAGGTATGTAAATCTTTCTACCATTTCGAATTCCTATGATAATCTTTCTTCTACTTCTACTTTAAACTTTTGTCCATCCCTGAACTGATCATCTGTCCACTGCATACATTTTGTTTTAGTTTCATTTATGTAAAGTCCCATTTTCTTTGCTGCTTGTACTATTCTCTGTACTATCTCCTGTAGCTCTTTTTTTCCTTTTGCCAGCAACACTATATCATCCGCAAATGCCAAAACTTGGTGTCTTTTATGATATAGGAGTCCTTCTCTATTGATTTTCGCTTCTCGCATTATTTTTTCTAGACATAAATTGAAGAGTAATGATGACAAAGGATCGCCCTGCCTTAATCTTTCGTTTACTATAAATTTGTCCGAAACATGATTGTTTACTTTGACTCTGTTTTCTGTATTCTCTGAAGTAAGATGTATCATGTTACGCAACTTTCTGCTAACTCCCAGTTCCTCAAGGGTCTCTTTTAATTCCTTCCTTTTTATTCTATCGTATGCTTGCTGGAAGTCGATGAATAGCGCTATCGTTGGTAAGTTGTGTTCATAGCTTTCTGCTTGTAATTCTCTGATTATGAATACTTGGTCCGTTGTGCTTCTCCCTCGTCTAAATCCGCACTGATATTCGCCTATTATATTTTCAACTTCTTTTTCTAACTTATCTTTTATGGATTTTGATAGGATTTTATATACGGTATTTAGTAACGCTACTCCTCTGTAATTACTGCATTCTGTTTTGTCTCCTTTTTTGTGCAATGGGCAAATAATGGCTTCCTTCCAATCTTCTGGTATTCGTTCTTTTATCCATGTCTCCTTTATGATCTTATATATCCAATTATTTAGCAGTTTTCCACCATATTTCATCATCTCTGCTGTATTTTAGCATAAGTACGTCGATATACGAGGTCTGGCTATTAAAAACGAGACTGCTTATGAAAAATAGTATTATTTTAAAAATTATTCTACAATCGAATACTTATTCAATATATTCCCCTTTCCTCGCCACACACTGTTCCATTTGTTTTTTCCATTGGTCAAAGCAATGCTGCAAGTTGCCGTTTTTCGTTTCACCTCTTCTATCGACTCGAACCGGATTCCTTTTAAGGCAGACTTAATCTTCGGAAACCAGAAAAAGTTACAGGGTGCTAAATCAGGCGAGTACGGTGGGTGTTCAAGGACTGGAATGCCTCTAGCGGCTACATAACGCTTTACAGACAGCGCGTTATGAGCAGGTAGGTTGTCCTGGTGCAAGATCCACGGCTTGTTTTTCCACAACTCCGGCAATTTCTTACAAACTCGCTTTCGCAGCGTTGCCTAAACTTTCAAATAGTAAGTGGTTTACAGTTTGACCCTTCTGGAACCCATTCAGTAATCATCATTCAATCTTCGCTTATCCACTGCTGGACATAGATCTCCCTCATAATTTTCCATCTATTTCGATCTTGTGCCTCTTGCATCCAATTCCTATGACAACGTTTTAGATCGTCAGTCCAACGTGTTGGTGGACGACCTCTGCTTCGGTAGGCATCATCTCTTGGTCTCCATTCCAGTATCCGCTTTGTCCATCTATTATCTGTCATTCGAGCCACGTGACCTGCCCAGTTCCATTTCAGTGTTGCTACTCTCTCTACTGCATCAGCCACTCCTGTTCTTTGTCGTAGCTGGCGATTTGGGATCTTGTCTCGTAGTGAAACGCCCAACATAGCACGCTCCATCGCCCTTTGACACACACGGATCTTTTGAACTGTTCTCCTTGTCATGGTCAACGTTTCGGCACCGTAAGTTAACACTGGCAAAACACACTGATTAAACGTTTTTCTTTTAAGGCATATTGGTATATCAGACGATTTGAAAATATGGTTCAGCTTGCCGAAGGCTGCCCAAGTCAGTCTTATACGACGGAGAAGCTCAACGGTTTGGTTATCTTTTCCTATGCGAATCTCATGACCTAGGTATTTATAGGCCATTACCTGGTCTATGGATCTTGTTCCTACGCATATATCTTCGCTGACTACAAGATTTGTCATCATCTGGGTTTTAGATATATTTATTTTCAATCCCCCTTCTAGCGAGGAAAGGTAGAGCTGATTTAAAAGTTCTTTGGCCTCATCTATCCTATCAGCTATTAGTACAATATCATCTGCAAACCTTAGATGGCTAAGCTTTTCTCCGTTTATGTTTATGCCCTTGTCGGTCAGTTTTGCCCTTTTACATATATATTCCAAAAGCGTAGTGAACAGTTTCGGCGATATGGTGTCCCCCTGGCGTACTCCACGTTGTATCGGGAATTTCTGGGTTTGACGATCACCCACTCTAACACTGGCTGTTGCGTTTTGGTATATATGTTTAATTATATTTATATACCGATAGTCAATTCGGCATTCTGTCAAGGCTTCCAACATTTTTTGTTGATTTACGGTGTCGAATGCCTTTTCATAGTCGACAAATATTAAAGCTAGTGGTTTATTATATTCAGTGCATTTTTCTATAAGATTTTTTATTACCAGTAGGTGATCGTTTGTTCCATAGCCTTTTCTAAAACCCGCCTGTTCTATGGGCTGATAAAATTCCAATTTATTTTCTAGGCGTTTCGTAATTATTTTTGTAAATAGTTTATAAATATGTGAAAGTAGACTTATGGGCCTGTAATTCCTGAGGTCGGTAGCATCCCCTTTTTTATGAAGTATGATAATTTCTGCGTTATACCACTGGGTTGGTGTTATTGCTTCCTGCAAACATCTAGTGAATAGTTTGGCAAGGACCTGCCATAATCTTTTTCCAGCCACCTTCAAGGCATCTGCCACTATTTCATCGCCTCCGGGGGACTTATTGTTTTTCATTTCTTGCACTGACCTTCGAACTTCATTGGGTGTTACGTCCGGTAAAATTTCAGATCCCTGATTGATTATCTTTGGTAATGATCCACTCCGGTTACATTGCTGTTCTTTGTATAGTTGTCTATAAAAACTCTCTATCGTATTCATAATTTGAATTCTATCCTCAATGATTTGCCCCTGTTCATTTCTTAATTTGTGGACGTTTTTTCTTCCAATGGACATGCTCTGTCTGAGTACTTTCAAGCTTTTGTTTTCTTCTATTACTCTAGTTATTTCCATCGTATTGTATCGTCTCAGATCTTTTCTAACTTCCTTTTTAATTGTCTTATTCAAAATTCTTAGTTCATTTTGGTTATGATCCTGATTTTCCCTAAGTTTTCTTCTTTCCTCTAGAAGATGTTTTGTGTTGTGGCTTAATTTTTTGTTATTATTTTCAGGACGAGGACAGTATTTCTTTTCAGCTTCTTTCAATATTTGAGTAATATTATTGTTCATTTCATTGATGCTGATATTCTCTAAGTCGTGTGTATCCAAACTAGTCTTAATATTTTCTTCGTAAAGTGTTATATCTTCTGGGAACAGCCACCTTCCACTTTTCTTTTTGAGGATCATTTTTGTTCTTTCAACTTCAGTGTTAAAAGTGGTTTTTGCTCTAACTAGTCTATGGTCGCTCCCTGTTGAAAATTTATTCAATACTGTTACATCCTGGACAATATCTTTCCGATTTGATATTATGAAATCAATCTCATTTTTTGTTCTTTGGTTCGGACTCTTCCATGTCCACTTACGTTGGGGTTTCTTTCCGAAGAATGAGTTCATCACAAAGAGATTTTCCTGATGTAAGAAGTCAAGAAGCCTGTTACCTCTCTCATTTCTCTCACCAAATCCAAAGTTTCCCATAGCAGATTCTGCATCATCTTGTTTGAATCCCAATTTGGCGTTAAAATCTCCAATTATCAATGTGTAATGTGTTTTTGAAGTTTGTATAGCTGCTCTGATATCTTCATAAAATTGGTCAACTTCCTCATCCGGGTGACTCGTAGTTGGTGCGTAAGCCTGTATAATTTTAAGTTTGTATCTTGGGTTTAATTTAAAAATAAGATAAATGACTCTGGTACATATACTTTTTATTGTGATTATGTTTGGTACCCATTTTTTATGGATTAAAAAACCCACTCCTCCAACAGATGAATCTTCGTTTCCTCTGAAATGGAACATATTTCCAGACTTAAGTATTATTTGATCTTCTTTTCGACGTCGAACTTCACTTATACCGATTATATCCCATTTTATGTGTTGTAGTTCATTCTCCAGTTCTATCATTGATGCTTCTGTTGATAAAGTTTGTACATTGTAGGCACATATATGCATTTGTCGTTTGTTTTGGTGGCCTGATCTCTTCCGGTGATTCTTAGCACCCTCTGCTCCAACACTATTCTGACCGCCACCTTGGTCAGGGAAATTGGAACCGCCGGGGACTGAGGGCCGTACACTTGATGTATCCATCATGAGGGGAAATTTGGCCTTGAAACGCCGCGCTGGCCAAGCGTGTTGGCGAGTTTTAGAGTAGTAGAAGGAAATATAGTGACCCGTCTGCCTTCGGAAACCTAATCGCCATTCGGGGTCGGAAAAAACAAGAGTTAGCCAAGAGAGGCTGATAGGAAAGATTAAAGACATTTCACTCAAGACAAGTTGAAAAAGAGTAAAATGTGAAGGCTCTTATGATCCGCCAGGTGCGTTTCATAAGCATATGAGTATTTATTCACTTTGTGTTCCCGCTCATACCTCGGGGTGTTGACTACAGACTGTATGGCTCGTCCAGCATGCCATAGCATGAAGAATAGGGTGCACGCCATTTTTCCAAAGTTGACACCCCACTCCATGGCCTGACAATATTCAAATATAATTTTAGTAATCACGATGCCGTTAATGTCGAAAAAAAAAACGATTAGTATGACTTTAAATTTTTTAATTTTGACATCCTTGCGTTTTTTCATTCTTGACGATGCAGGAGTTTTCCAGTGCATGGATTGTCGCTTAGTTTGAACATCGTATTTGAATATCCAGGTTTTATCGCTAGTAATGATGTTTTCCATTAATTTAGCCTCTTCATGTAACCTCTCAAGAAAATTTGAGCAGATCTGTTGACGGACGAGCTTTTGGCCAGGGGTCAAATTTCTTGGGACCAACCTCGCACAGACTTTCTTCATGTTCAATTCGTCATGTAAAATTTTTCTGACAGTTTCTTTATCGGCGTTTACAGTCTCAGCAATCATCTGAATGCTCATACGACGACCTCCGTGCACAATTTCATTTATTTTGGTCAGCGTTTGCGGAGTTGAAATAGAGACAGGTCGACCTGGACGTTGGTCATCTTCGGCGCTCTATCGGCCTTCAGAAAACCGTTTATACCATTCAAAAACACTCGCACGAGATATGTTTTTAACAGAATTCAATCAAACTGTGTGTGAACCTAATAGTGCAGGAGGTCAAGCACAAGACAGTGAAGTTGTATGTTGTATAGTACAATGCCTAAAGCAGATCAAGCAATTAATTACTACTGTAATTGATAATATGTTTTGTCAAGATGAAACTAAAGTTAGTTAAAAAAATAATTGCAGATTTCGGCATTTAACGCCCAAAAATATTGCATAAATATTACGACACTCATAAAGGTTAAATCCGAAATTCATTCCATAATTAAAAACATTATTCAGATCTGATTATAAAAAATATCATTCGAACGACTTCACTTATAGTCGCAAAATAAAAAAAGCCTGCGATATTATCTTAATATACTGACAGTTTAACTTACTTCATTACTTCCTCTAAAATACATCCTCCCTCATCACCAGCGACGTATTCTAAACCCAAAGGTGTAAAAGTTCCTTCATCAGATTCCATTACAAAAATAAATTTGTCCAATTCGTCTTTGTGGGCTTTATCATAGGCTTGGACGCCAATTAGTCCTGGTTCTTCAGCTGTCCAAAGAACAGATCTAAAATAAAAAATGGTTAACCAGAAACAAAATAATTTGGATATAAAATGCTGACTCATCTGTTTAATTTCTATAGTAGAAGCCACAGTTAGAGTGCAGTATAGGTAGGATATTCAATTTATTTCTTACGGGAGAACGTCCGACCTCGTTGCCGTTTTCACCAAGCGCGCATTAGGCCCAGATTTAAGAATCAGCGCACTGAAATATAAGCGCACAAAACAATTGTTTATGGTTGTATAAAAGACTATTATTATTTCAACTAAAGCATGATACAATCATCGATGTATAAATAAGAGAGTTACATTGTCGAACTAAACAATAATATAAAAAAAATACTATAAAAAAGTACAATATATTAAAAACTCATTGTCGTTCGCTTATTGAACAAATTCCTCTTCGTTGGCTCAGTGAAGATGTTCGTTCAGTTGTAATGGAAACATCAAATAATAGTAGCAGATTTTATTGATGAGACGTATACTATGGGTGTTGACCCGGGATTACTTTGAGTAGAGACTGATGAAGTTGATCGTTGAAGACTATTAAGTTTGTTGAGTGAATATTGATTGAATGCCCTCTAGGCAAGAGATCTTAGTTTTATATAAGTTTTAATTGGGTCAATATATTCGCGGACCTCGCGTGATATGTGTATCTAATTAATGTAAATTGTTTAACTTTTGTCAGCACTTTTGACTGATGTCCAAATTATATTATTGATAATTGACCAAATGTGTATGTAACCTAATTAACTACGTGTGTGTATTTAATAACAAATAAATTCATTCGGTCTACTGGGTGATAAAATTATACTGCCCAATTTCGGATATGAATTCTGAAGATTTGATATTGGACACTTATCTATATTTATCAGTTTTCAATAGCTTTCATTTTTAACACTTCTTTGGGAAATAAAATCATTATAAAGTCATTAGGAGAAGCGAATCAGTTTTAATCCCCATAGTCCACGCAAAGCAAACATGTCTCTTTATCGATTTGGGTACTGGCCATTAGACCAAAAACTTGTTGGCAAAAACTATGAAAGCTCAGTTCTATTTCATTTTAGCAAGCGGATAAAAGTCCCTCCATCATGAGTCGTTGCCAGTATCTGTCGTGAATTTCAAACAGGGTATGACTCTTAGGGTGCAAGTAAAACGTGTGGTATTAAATGTATTAAACTATCATCTGAAGGTAAAATAGCTAACGTAAAACGCTTGACTATTATTGTGGAAAAAATTTCGAAAATGTTCGCCCAGCAAGGCGAACTGAACCAGTACAAAAAGGAAGAAAAACAGTTTCCAGTCCAATTCACGTGAGAATACTTACGATGAGAGAGTGAAATCCCGAATAAGGAAAAAACCATCGACAGCATAATGAACAGAGTGAAGGATGATGAGGACGTACCAGCTATTTCAAAAACCAGATTTCATAGACTGCTAAATTATATGGGTTTTGAATACGGTAAAAGAGGTCGATATTCGCTGATGATGGAAAGAAAAGATATCATATCCTGGAGACACAAGTACCTCAGACAAATAAAAATATTGAGGAAGAAGGATAATATAATAATATAAACCTTGTTTATACTGATGAGTCTTGGATTAACGTCGGTGCTTCAGTCAAAAAGAAATGGAGGGACACAACGATCAAAATTCCACGAGATGCCTTCATAAAAGGGGTCTCTACTGGACTGAAAGCTCCAAGCCAAAGAGGTTCTCGGTTTGTTCTTCTTTATGCTAAAAGCAGAACTAGTTTTGTGACATGGGCCGAATTAACTTTCTTGACCAAGAAGGGAACCACTGATTAACACGACGAAATGGACGGATATCTATATGAAGAATGAAAACTCCCGCAAATTTAATTTCCCGAAAAAATCGTGGAACAAAAGGCAAATCAAGGATTGGATAATCGAAAAGAACATTTTCTTCGAGGAAGATTACCTAAAAAGTGAATTACTGGATGCTGCTGCCGCATTTAGAGACGATTACGATAAGTACAAAATTGAAACAATTGCGGATAAATATGGCGTTAATATTTTAAGACAGCTACCTTATCATTGCGAGCTGAACCCGATTGAGATGGTATGAAGTCAAGTGAAAAGGTACGTGGCTTCAAACAACGTCGATTTTAAAGAAAAAAAACAGTAGAACGGTTAATAAAAGAAGCTTACCAACGCGTATATAAAAAGTAGTGGCATAATTATGTGAACCGCGTCAAGAAAGTAGAAGAAAAAATGTTTGCGGTGGACAATTTGTGTGAAGATATTAAACCGTAGATAATTAATATAGGAGATGATTCAGAGGATGAGGACGATTTAGATATGGATTGCGATTAGTATTAATTAACGAGAAATATCTTAAATTTAATGCTCATTTGTTTTTTTAGTACTGTACGTACAGTACATTTCAATTATGATCTTGTGTATTTTATGTATATATATTTATCGTGTCGTATAGGGTAAACTACTTGGATTTTTTTTGTGTATATGTATATAAGTAATTACTAGGTATTAGATATTTTATGTATACACACATTTTTTATAGAATTAATTTGTTTTTTTTTGTTTATTCTCTTATTTAACTCAGTTATATTAATGAGTAACGATTTTTGAAACGAAGTGCGTACGGTCCTGATTTCTTAGTCTATCGCCCAACTACCACACACTTACCACTGTGCCGACATGAGCGGCATCGTTGCGCGCAGAAAGACCAACACTGCATTCTAACTATGGCTTATACTATATACTGTAATGCTAGTGTTTGTGATGTTTTAATTTATACCCTATAAATATTACCATTTTTACTGACTGTCAATCTTTGAGAATATACTTGGTTCATTATTCGGATTGTTCCATTATAATATCTTACCTGACAGTCCTTTTTGGCTTTAAACCAAGAGCTTTAAGTACGCGTAATGAATACCAAGAAATAAAAGCGCCGCCTCCATCATCCATAGCTCCTACACCTACGTCCCAACTGTCAATATGACCAGATACTAGAACTACTTTTTCAGGATCTCTTGATCCCTTAATTTCTGCAACGACGTTTCTCGATGTAACTGGATCCAAGTTTTGGGTTTGGATGTTGAGTTTTAAAACTATTTTGTCACCACGATCCTAAAAACAATAAAGTTCTTGCTAGTTGGCAATTAAGGTGCGACGTAATGTAAATAATAAAAATAAACCTAATTAAAGTTATGAAAGTTAAATACCATTTAGACAGTTACCACTTGCCAAGTGGAAAATGGTAGACTGTTAAAAGTCGTGTAGGACATCAAAACAAAACGATATAAAACAAAATCGGAAATGGTATAAACCAACATTTTAATATTATTTTTTAATGAAAAACCGCCAATTTTTATAAATTTTAAAATCTTTTTACCTGCATTCTTTGGAACATGTGAGCATGTTCTCTTGTTATTGAAGCTGCTGCAATCTTTGTTACGGAGTTGTCATAACCAGTTTGGCCAGTATGGAGTGTATTTAAGGAAAATGGTGTTACAGACCTTATTAAGGTCGCTATTGCTCCGTACTTAGCTGCCTTACTTGGTCCTTGACTTCTATAAAATAATCAAAATGTGTATTTTTTAATAAAATGCGATATATATATATATATATATATATATATATATATATATATATATATATATATATATATATATATAAACATTTTGTAATATCATACGTCAATAGTATAACAATAGTATAACGCCATTTAGTATAACATCAGGACTTAGACAAGGGGACCCCTTATGACCGTTGCTATTCAATTTGACCTTAGAGTATCTTCTTCTTCCTCTTTATAAGCTTTAGTTTTAGTTTTAGTTTTCTGAGATGAGATTGTCATATCAAATGCTTTTGCTCTTATGTTAAATCTGTAGACCAGTCTTTGCAGACTATCTTCATCTTGGGCTATCAATATTGCGTCGTCTGCGTAACAGAGTATTTTGATTTCTTTGTTTCCCATTCTGTATCCTCTTCCTTTGTTAACGATTTTGATGATTTCTTCCATGATCAAATTGAAGAGCATGGGGCTCAATGAATCCCCTTGTCTTATTCCGATGCCTATTTCTATAGGTTCTGTAAGTTGTCCATCTATTGTGACTTCTATTTTGTAGTTTTACTAGTAGATGTTCTCGATAGTTTTTATAATATTTAGGGAAACTTCTCTATTATACAGAAGATGGATTAAACCTTTGACTCTTAATCTGTCAAACGCTTTCTTTAGGTCAATCAGACACAGAAATGATGGTCTCTTATACTCTAGTGATTTCTCTGTAATTTGCTTTATAACGAATATTGCATCTGTACACGATCTTCCACTACTATAACCCTGTTATTCATCTGCTAAACTTCCTAAATATCCTCTTGCTAAAGAGGATATTTAGGAAGAGGAGATTTAGTTGCTAAACTAAATATCCTCTGATTTATTAGCACTTGTAAAATTTTAGTTGTAAGGTTTAGCGTAGTACTTAAAAATTTATACCTCTGTAGTTTTCTGGCTGTTTTTATCTCCTTTTTTGAATAGTAGAATTAGTTTGCTCGTTCTCCATTCTTCTGGTATTTTAGTGTTTTTTATAATTTTATTAATTAATGTTGTTAATTGTTCTGTCATTGCTGGTCCACAATATTTCATTAACTCGTTTGGTATCCCATCTTTACCTGATGCTTTTCTGTTCTTCAGGTTTTCAAGTATTTTCCGAACTCCCTGTACATTTATATTAAGTTCTTCATTTGTGGTAATTTCTGGTGTTTTCGGTTCTATTGTCGTTTGTTCTTCCTCTGCATATAGTTTTTTAGGTAGTCAATCCACGTATCCTTTTCTATGTGTTTTGGTTGTATTAGTTCCTTTACCTCCATTCTTTGACCTCTTATGAAGCGCCATATTTCCTTTTGCAGGTAAAAATCATGTTCCATTTCTTTCGAAAAGACCTTAGAATATACAATAAGTAAAATATCGTCTGAGCTGACAAAGGCATTTGCAAATCGAGGATCGAAACTATTGTTGGCCTTTGCTAGATGATCTAGATGATCTAAATATAGTCTTTCATTCTACAACTTGAGGAGGAAACAGGTAGTCTTAGTCTTCTAATAAATGAAGAAAAGACGAAATAAATGCTACCTAGTAATTAAAATTCCAAGACCAGGAGTTAGGCATAACATAAATATTAATGCCCACTACTTCGAGGTAGTAAAAGAGTTTAAATATTTGGGAGCGGTAATCACAGATGACAACCATATAGAAAAAGAAGTTTCAGCAAGGATAGCTGCGGGGAATAGGTTTCTAAAAACAAAATCTAAATTAAGTTTGTTCATGTCAATTATTCGCCTAGTTGTTACATATGGAAGTAAAACATGGACTTTACATCAGCGGGAAATAAATAAGCTATTGGTATTTGAAAGGAAGGTTCTCAGAATATTATCTGGCCACCAAAGACATAAGAGAGGAGAAGGCATCGCAATGTTGAATTGGTGACTCTGTATGTGCTAAAGACAGTTTTCATCGCAGACGAGACGGTAAAATATCAGTATGCCGTCCCCGAAAAAGATAAATTAATGCCCACTACTTCGAGGTAGTAAAAGAGTTTAAATATTTGGGAGCGGTAATCACAGATGACAACCATATAGAAAAAGAAGTTTCAGCAAGGATAGCTGCGGGGAATAGGTTTCTAAAAAGAAAATCTAAATTAAGTTTGTTCATGTCAATTATTCGCCCAGTTGTTACATATGGAAGTAAAACATGGACTTTACATCAGCGGGAAATAAATAAGCTATTGGTATTTGAAAGGAAGGTTCTCAGAATATTATTTGGCCACCAAAGACATGAGAGAGGAGAAAGCATCGCAATGTTGAATTGGTGACTGTATGTGCTAAAGACAGTTTTCATCGCAGACGAGATGGTAAAATATCAGTATGCCGTCCCCGAAAAAGATAAAAGGATATCGTTGAAGCCGATTTATCTAGTATTGGGGTACAATAATAGAAGCGCAAGACCGAAGAAGATGGAAGGCTATAGTGGATGCGGCGAAGACTCACCCCGAGTTGTAATGAAACAGTAAGATGTTTGATTATAAGTTAATTCAAATATAGTTTGAATTTTTGACAGCAAAGACACGTGTTTTAAAAAATTCAAAAGTCCTCAGGTTATCTCAGCTTGAATAGTGACACTTCTTCTGTTTAAGAGCAACTTTTCGGTAGAGCCAAACAATCGAGAAAGACCTTGTCATGGGTATAGCTAAGTAAGTAAACGTTGAAAAATCAACACATTGATTTCTCTTCAATATAAAAAGTGTACACATTAACTTAAATTATTCACATTATTAAATTTCGTAAGCGAAAATATATGAATGGTGTATTACTAAAGCACTGGTGGTAGAGAATGTGGGTAATACGGTAAAAAATAAATTACCTATACAAATGGTTAAAATATAAATTAAGATAATATATTGTGAACTATAGTGAGTTTCAGGTCGTGGGTGACACAATAGCGATATGTTATTTACTTGTTTTTTCGTGTTTGCGTCAGTAGCAACCGTAGGTTGAATAAAAGAAAATGCAAATCAGGGTCAGCGGTACGTTACCGAAGAGAACAATAAAATAAAATTACTTTAACCAAAGTTACAATAAAACCAAGTCCATAACTTTGAATACCAATGAATTAATGACAACATACAATCATAACATCCCACGTAACCTCTTGGGTGAGAGTGCTGATGTTAATTGTGTTACAAAACATAATATATGCATATCCCACAATAATTGATAATTCAGAAAAACAAAAAAAAAAAACCTAATAATTTACTCTTTTTAGCTTCTTATCAACTCTACTGATCTGATGCAGACTTCTTAACTATTACTATGCACTGCATAGGCAAACACAAATTGTTCTGCTGGTAATTATTTTGCCGGCTCGTCAAAGAATGACGAGAAAACTCGTAGCTCCGATAAAGACACTGTTGGCTTATTGTTTTGCTTGTGAAATTCAATTCTGTGTTCCTTGGTTTTCCGTTCTTATTCTTATTATTATTTGAAACTGAATTCTCATTCTCGTTTCAAAATTTCAAAAGTTCTGTATATATATACATATATATATATATATATATATATATATATATATATATATATATATATATATATATATATATATATATATATATATATATATATATATAATATATATACATATATATATATATATATATATATATATATATATATATATATATATATATATATATATATCTGGTCGCAAGCAATGAAGAAGAACCGGAAATAAATAGAAGGCTTGTGCTGGCAAATAAAGCCTATTTCGCGATGGGCCACATATTCAAATCGCGAGACGTACACCGGAAAACAAAACTCCGGGTCTATAAAACAATAATCAGGCCCATAGTAAGTTATGGTTGCGAAACGTGGGTGGTGACACAGAAATCTGCCAATGCATTAGATGTGTTTTAAAGAAAAATATTACGTAGGATCCTGGGCCCAATAAGTGAAAACAACAACTGGCGAATTAGGTACAATAGAGAAATATACGAGCAATATAGCGAACCAACTCTAGCACAACATACTAAACTGCAGAGATTACGATGGGCAGGGCACGTGGTCCGCATGCATGAGAATAGAATCCCCAGAAAATTATTAAATGCAAGAATGCAGGGAAAAAGACCTGTTGGAAGACCTAAAAAGAGATGGGAAGATGAAGTCGATGAGGATGCCAGGAACTGCCTGGGAACGCGTTCATGGAAAAGAACAGCGGTAAATAGAGATGGTTGGAGAAGCCTGTTGAAGGAGGCCAAGGCCCGATTTGGGCTGTAGCGCCATTGGATGGATGGATGGATATATATATATATATATATATATATATATATATATATATATATATATATATATATATATATATATATATATATAATATAATATATATTATATTGATCATTTGGTCCCATGGCGGGTTTGCTTTGGTGTCTTTCCAAACCCATCTGAATGGTATACGTCCTAGTATCAGTTCACGATGTAGGTGGAAACTGATTCATCCCTACCGTTTCTCGATGTTATCATAAAGAAATATCAATCCCAACGTTTTCATTACGTTACTGCTACAATCGACCCACTGACAACAAACCCTCATCCAAAACGGCTACCGCGAAACTCACATTAATAGGAGCATGCACAGACATCAATCTCCCAACCAATCTCAACCCAAAGACTCAGACCCTTATCATTCGAAAGCTTTTCTTCCTTACATCAAAGGTATCACTGAAAAACTTCTTAAATCAAGAGGAATAAAGACAATATTTACTCCCCAACAAAAACTTTCATCTCTTGTCCAATCAATCAAAGACAACATTCCAAATGAACAACACCGAGTTTATGAAATTCCTTGTGCCCCCGATCCTATATAGGCCAAACAAATCGTAGCATCCAAAATACGATTTATGAACATTTCATTTCTGTTTGCAATTTCGATTCAATTTCAGCTCTAAGTCAACATTATCTTCACACAGGTCACAAAGTTGATTTTGAAAACTACAAAATCATAGCCCCCACCCGTTTCTAAAACCAAGAATTATCCGAGAGGCCACAGAAATTGAAAACAAGACAAATTGTCTCAATAAAAGAGATGACGGCATACGGTAACCTTCGACATGAAGACCTCTTATAAATAAAATATCGTCCGCCCCACCCACCAACCAAAATCCTACTGGCAGAAATGATAGCGCAAACCCCCGCGCTAATCCCCACGCTAACCCCAACGACAACCTCCACCCAAACCACGTCACCATCGACGGTATAAATGAATCGTCCTCTGTTGCCAGTGGCCGTAATGCATTAGTGATTAATGTAGTAGTGTCTAGGGGCTCGGGAGACTGAGACCTCGGAAGCCTTAAAAAGACATCAAAGAGGATGTCAAAAGCCCGGCGCAATGATAATCTACGCGGTTCAATGGAAGATTGTTGAGTTTAATATTAATTCTTGTAATAGTATTAATCTTAACTCTAGGTTTAATTGTACTAACCGTGGAAATCATTCGGAACATTATATTATATATATATATATATATATATATATATATATATATATATATATATATATATATATATATATATATACAGTGTGTATTTTTTATTCTTAATTTTACAAAAAAAGATATTTTTCATAAAAAGCTCTGTAGGGTCTAAAACCTAAGATGCAATCATCAGATATCAAATTTTATCACTCTTATACGGGGTATGTCAAAAAATGTGAATGTTGCTCAATAGTAAAGTACCTTTATATTTCAAAATATCGAAAATTTTGTTCTTATGAAACGTTGTTTGGAATTAAGAACTGGTTTAATATGCAATACATTCCTCTAATTGAAAAAGCGAAAGTAAGCATGTGAATTCAAATCAATAATGGTCAAAGATTGATTACATTCGCAATTGAAAACAGGATGAAAATTATGAGTACACATTTCAGGAGAAAGAATATATATAAAGTAACGTGGAAAATTCCGAGATCAACTGAAACTAATCAAATAGGCCACATTTTAATACAAGAGAAGTTCGCCAATTTACTAACAAATGTGAAAACGTGCAGAGAGGATGACGTAGACTCTGATTCTTTTTTTTAGTTAGAATTAATATGAGAGTTGCGATAATTAAAAAGCATAAATGGAAAAAGAAAGTGAAACTTAAATTAACTTTGAAAAAACTGCGAAAATTTGAGGTAGTTATTTACTAACAGAGAGATTATGCATAGGGCTTTTATGATACAATGAAATAAATGTTTTACTTCTAAAATCAAAAAAACGCTTCTACTTACCTGTAAGCTACGGATACCCCATATGTAATATATTCGTTATTGTACACCACAATTTTTCCTTTTACTTTTTCAGAAACTCGATCCAATTCATCGAAGTCTTTCACAACTATTGCCTCCGCTTCGACTCCATTGGCTATTGTAGACACAGAACCACCGAGGGTCAGTACTGGAATGTTAGTTCTTCTCGGTGACAGCATTTCACATGTTTGAGTTCCCCTTAAAAGTAATACAAATCAATGTTATAAAATCAACAAAAGAATAGGACACAGTGCATTTTGAGTTTTTTAATCGTGTGTAAAGTTACCGGATGTGGATTCTTTTCAATATTAAGTAGCTAAGAGAGAATACAGGCACATCTTTACTTTACAAAGTCTTCATGTATTCTACCTTGTAGATCAATGTGAAGCGGATTATACAAAATCACTTTATTCTAATTGAGCAGAATGTGTGTCCTTTAAATAATCGTAACACTTAACATAAACATTATACATATACAATAGTCTAATATTTATTTATTCCACAGTTTTAATTGTGGATTCAGTATTAAATAATAGTTTATTATTATTTTATACTAATTAATCTTTTTAATATATAAAAATTTAAATAGTTACTCTCATTACAACGCTTTTGGCTAAAGATTCATGATAGATTATTTTGTAACCAACAGAGATATAGATCCATGGAAAATAATTGACTTAAGATGCCTGAAGCCTGTAGCAACCATAATAGCCTAGTATTATGTAAAATAAGAATCATCATGAAATAAAGCACACCCAAATCAGCAGCGTTAACATAAACACATATCAAGGTCGAAGGACCAAATAGGGGATCCACGTAATATAATAGTCTCCCGTTTTATACCGCTGTCGCGGCTTTGGGAGTATAGCAGGGTAGTCTGCTATATCTAGGGCCTACGGTATACAAGGAAGGTAACATGGCCAGTGCTACGCTTCAACCGTCTATTATTACCCCTGGTTTTACCCAAGGTACTCATTTTTATTCAGGCTGAGTCGACCTGGGGCCTATAGACATTTTTAAAATGTCTAGATGTTCTTGCCGGCGGTGGGATTCGAACCACCGGCTTGCGAGTCAAGCATCCTACCGCTTGCGCTACGCAGGCCCAAGTAATACTATACAGAAAAAGAATACCAGAATATATGACTCAGAATGAATATTGTTCTGAAGCTATTTTCTTGTGGCAGCTTAATGCAAAGTATTACTACTTTTAATGGGAATAAGTCTCAATTTAAGTTCAAAATAAATATATTTTTATATAAATATACTTACTTAAAAAAATATACTTATTTTGAACTTAAATTGTGGCTTATTCTCATTAAAAGTAGTAATTGCTGAGAATGAAATATTAGAAAATGATAATATCGAGTAAGGTTGAGAAAAACTCAGAAATTAACATAATTAACGGAGCGACAGGGGCAGTTGGAGATAGTAAAGTAATAGCCTAAGAGTCCGTGAACCACAGACCTTCGTTATTTTATAAAAGATAAAAATTTATCATGGGGAAAATTTTTTGGGGAAAATGCCCAACAGTGGAACAATTTTATTTGTATTCATAAAATTTCATCAATTATTTATCTAAAATGGAGCCTCATGTAATATTTAACATTAGTTTAAACTCCTAATAGTTCAGCAAATTAACAACATATTCGTTTGGTATACGCCAAAAAATGACGTTTTCTAAACAGTCAACTTTGTCTCACTGTCGGATACCCTTGTCCAAGACTGAGATAGGATGTGCCCAAGAGTGAGATAATAGTACGTTGTGTCACACAGGTAGACAATTAACACTGTTACAACAGATATTACTCTATTTTTGAATGTACTAAGAAATACAAAGAGGAAAGTAACACAATTATATTTCATTAAAAATAATTAAGGGATAACTGAACATACACATTTGATAAGGGCAAATTTAATTACCCTAGCGTAGTCATCGTCTGTGGAAAGGTCTAAACTAGACTCGTCCTCTGAAGTTTCGTTTTGGTATTGTGATTTGCTTCGTTTTTTTCTTTTCACTGACTTTACAAATTTTTTCAATGGTTCTTTGCTTCTGTTTTTCCAATTTCTCTTGCCTTTTTAAAAATTGTTCTTCAATCTCCATTTTTTCGGGCGTATCAGTCGCTATCATGCACTTTCCTGTTTTTCTTCGTCTTTTTGGTGTTTGGTCACTTACTTTCTTGTGATATCCTCGAAATATTTCTGGATAAAAAAAATTCGCTGATTTGTGTTCGCTAACACCGCTTGTTAATGGGATCTCCGATACGTCTGTTTTAGACTTAGTTTCTTTTATTTGTAATGGGACTTCTGGAATTTCAACCGTCGCAATAGTTTCAATTAGATGTGCATTCTCCGGATTAGGGGGCATACTCATATTCTCCTGACTATTCTCGCCATTGGTAATGTTAAGATGAACATAGTTATCAGTCACCTTGCTGCTTAAATAATCATCTTCAATAAAAACATTGCAGTCAAATGGCATAGTACCAGTCTTTTTAAATGCATTCGTAATTGTAGTTGGAGTCATTGCTTTTTCATGGGCTTGCTCAACACGTGCTGCAACTTCATAAATGGTAAAGGAGTTGCCAGGATTATGGAGCATTCAACTGTCTATAGCCCCATTGTGGAATTTTTGAAATGGTCCAAAAATATCCACATCTAACGGTTGTAATTTGTGGGTCGAGTGTGGCGGAAAGGTCAAAATAGTCACCCCATTCTCCTTGGCCAGATTCAAGCACTGAATAGATATATGGCTTTCATGGTTATCATATAATAAAATAAAGGGGTTTGTTTTTGAAGATCCACTGCACTTAATGAAATGCTTCATTAGATGCTCAAATATGTCCAAATTCATCCAGCCTGTTTTACAAGCTAAACCTAATGTCCCCCTTGGTGCACCGTTAACCATCCTACTGTGAAAATGAACCTACGGGAAAACCATTGCTGCAGGAAGCCAATTTTCCGCTACACTGACAATCATACAGGCAGTGAAAAGTACGTCCTTCTCTCTAGAAGTTATTTTGCTTACTTGATTTGAACCTCTTTCTGCTCAAATTTTCATTTGATGTTTTTGTTGTGTTAAGGTCGCCGTTTCATCCAGATTAAAAACTCTTGTCCCATCAGCGAATTGTTCATTCCTTTGGTAACTAACTTATTAAAAAATATTCGTACATTTGTCTCATTAAACCCAATCGCTCGTGCCAAACTGCATCCCTCGGCCGTCTTTAATTGTAGGCGAGGGTTTTGCCTTCTAAAATCTCTCATCCATTCATTTCCAGCAAGTTTAATAATTTTCCAAATTTCGGGCATCTCAACGTTAGTGACTTCAGCCATTTCGTAGGCTATAAGGCTACGTAGGCTATGTAGGCTATATTTGCCTATTCTAAAATGAAGAGTCCATAAAACATTTTAACACAAGCAACTATATAATTCGAAAATTCGTCGTATATTATATCTTGGCTGCATACAGATTGGTTCTTGACTATTTTTTGTTTTTGTACGTATCGGAAGAATGTTTGATGTGAAATACCTTTTATATTGCCTACTTCTCTTAGTGGTTGTTCAGTAATTACCATAGCAACCGCCTCTCGTATAACCGATGCGCGATGGTTCATGCTGTAACGAGTCCGTTACTTAAATAATCGTTTACCTTTTCTTTTTGTGACTGGAATCTTTTAATTTAATTCTAAATTAAATTCATATTGAAATATTCTTAAACTAAATATTTAAATAACTCCCAGTAAATCTTATTTTCTAAGGTTGGCATTAAACTGCGCCCCCAGTGGTAAAATTCTGAAAGTACATTCATTCTACGACGTGTAGAACCTCAACGTGGTTACTTGTCAACTGGATGTGATCGAAGAAAGGTCGTTTCGATCAGAGTAGTAGCGGCTGGGAGTGCCATTTTTTCCCGAATTGAGTTTAAGTTTATTTTATTGTCAAGAGCTGTTTGTTTTAGAAGAAATCATTTGAGTTATTTTGTTGTTTGTACGAGGATATTTTCAGTTGGATCACCCTAGCCGGTAAGATAAAATTACAAATAAATTATAAGGAAAAATCCTTCATATCGTCCGCCATTGTTAGTAAAATTCAGATCTATTTTTAATTTCTTCTTTGATAGGTATTTCATATATTTTATACATGTCATATTTCACCTTATTTCATTAAGGAAAATGTTTTATACCTAAATAAATTATAAGTACTAGATTCTATTTCTATTTCAGATTTTTATTTCCTTTCAAGAGTGAAAGCAAACAATTATTTATTTCAATTTCATACCGTTTAAACCGGCTAATATTTCTTTTTTTTTCCTATTCTATAATATATAAAGATCATGATTTCCGTTAAAATTATCTATTTAATATATCCATACATCATAAAAACATTGTCACACCATTCGAAAGTCACTATTTACCGAAAACCATTAAGGTTTTTATTTCAATTTAAGGTCACTTGCTGACATTTCTTGTATCGCCTTTCAAGGTTGATAACCCTTGTGTTTTTCCTTACTTTTTGTACGTACAAAGAACATGAAGTAACACAATTGTTCCTTTTTTAGCCTACTCCCAGAATCCAGTTGCAAGTCAGGGGAAGAATTTTTTTTTTAGTTTTTGGGTTGTACTTAATAAGGACAAGGGAAGAAGTTTCAAGTTCATTTATGGGAAATTTAAGAAGAATTTTAAGATGACTTATTTGTCTAAGAGTACCTGATACAGGGAATCCAGGTTTGGTGTACCTTTTACCACCTGAGTCTAGTTCTCCACCGGATCATCTTCAAGGGAAACCTACGGAAACCGGCAGGAAGAATTTACTTTTATTTTTGGTTCTCACTCAATTATTTTAAATAACTTTTGCTACATCCTCTTCAAGGTTTTAACTTTTGGTTCCACTTTTAATTTAAATATATATTCTTTTTCAATTCAATTCTTATTCAATTTTCTTAAAACATTAATTATTGTAACTTAATTTAATTATTTATTGTCTACCAAGGGATGAGGTTATAACTCTCCCTTGAATTTCTCTTTGTTAGGTTATCGTGTGCACACATATCCGGAGAATTTTCACTTAAAAACCTAAACAATTCTTGAACGAAAACTAAACTATTAGTGAGTAGTATTTAATTATATTTATTATTTATACATTATTATTGGGTATAACTTTTATCACGATTTGAAATTAAGGGGTATATCAGGGGTAAATTGTTTTATAATTATATTCAGGAATTTTACTGTAAATATAGCTATAGTTAACTGTACATAAGAGGTGGTGGTTTAGTATATAAGCATTTAAAATAGTCTGTACCTAAGTTTGGTAATTATTAAAGTTGTGGTTAAAATTTAATATTTCAATTAGTACCTATCTTTCATATTTCAGCAATACAAGATATCTCGGAAGGAAACATTTAACTTCCTGGCGCCCAAGCATTCATTAGAGCAACTTTTATGTTTCATCTGTTTATTTCTTGGTGGTTTTCTTGTCATTAGTTCTTATATCTTACGGTCTCTGTAGGGCATGCAAATTGGCCGAATCCTTCTTTGAGTGTCAAGTGGTCATTCTCCTGCATAGTCGCTAGCCAACACTTAATTCTGCTATATTTTAAAAGTGATATTTACCCTTTATTTATTTCTTTGGCATAATTTATTTCTATCTAATCCCTTCCATCTTCCGTTATTCCACATATTAGTTCGTTGGTGTATCAAGGTGCATTTTAGAGTTCACCCTTTTGCTACACTGGATAGAGTCACCCAGACTCCTGAGCACAATTTTTGTTACAATGCTTTTTCAGCTTTTTGTTTTTCGATGACTTTACTCATTTTCTTAATCTGAAATTAAAGAGTTTACTCTATTCTATGCCAAGTGCAAAATGTATATATTTGTATATTTACAATAGGCCCTACAGTGAGTCATGTCCCACTGTAGGACATGGCACTTTGTCATAGTGTTGCAAACTGTACACCATCAGTTAAAAAAATTGTACGTTCTTAATTTTTAACATTATATAAAGAATTTTTCCAAAAGTCTACCCTTTAATAACCATTTTTACTCACATAGCTGCGATACAGCTCCTAACTATTTAAAAATATACAATGCACAGCAACCAAAAATTGGAAAAAAATACTCACATTTTCAACTTTATCTCACTCGAAGCACCTTAAATGCGACACGAGTATTCAGTACCATGAAAATTAGCTTGCAGACTTATGCAGATAGTATGACGAATCAAAAAAAAATTTAGATAAAAAACTTGTTTACTTTTTTACGAAGAATCCTAATCTGCCATAAAAAATGTGGTTTTCTATTAAATATTTCCAAGTTGCCCCCCGCCTCACCATCAGGAATTGGTTGTGTGAGTAGCGTCATTCGATAGATTTTGAAAAATATTAAAACAACTGTCACGATAAATCGTTTTTCCGATTCTAACTTACCAAAAATTACAAAAAATGTTCCATTTTTGATAAAGAATCCAAATCTTCAATAAAAAATGGGGGTTCCTATTTGAGATTTCAAAGTTACTCACTTCCTGCTCTAGGGGATGTCTACCCGCCAAGGCAACGATAATCCAAACTTCATAGTGGTACCAAAGAATATAGACGCTTATATTCTTTGGTCAAATTATGGGAAGCAATGAATGATCTCGGAATCCGACAAACACTAATAAAAGCAGTTAAAGCACTATACAAAGAAAACGAAGTAGCTATTAAATGTGGAAATAAGGCCTACAATCCATTTAAGACGACAAAAGGACTTCTACAAGGCTGTGTTACGTCCCCTACTCTGTTTAAAATATTCTTGGAAAAGACACTTAAACCATGGAGGAGAAAGTGCGAAGGAATGGGCATACCAGTAAGAGACGAATACCTATACACCTTAAGTTTTGCCGACGATCAAGTAGTCATCGCACAAGATGAAGAAGATCTCAGCTTTATGCTCAGAAAACTAGAAGATGAATATAAAAACAACGGAATGGAAATAAACTTAGAGAAAACCGAATACCTAACAACAGAAAACAAGGATATGAGAAACCTAGAGATAGACGAGGGAAGACAAATAAATGGAACAGATAAATTCAAGTATTTAGGAACCATAATATCGAACCAGGGAACAACAGAAGAAGATATAAACAACAGACTGAGACAAACAAGAAACTGTATAAGACAACTAAACTCAGTGTTTTGGGATAAGAACATTACGATAAAGACAAAAAAGAGAATATATAATACCCTGACAAGAAGTATCCTGACATATGGGTCCGAAAACTGGACAATAAACAAGAGAAATAGAGGTAGAATAAGAGCAGTAGAAATGGAGTTCCTGAGGAGAAGCTGTAGACTTACAAAAAGAGACAGAATTGAAAACGCAGAGATTAAGCGGAGAATGGGAGTGCAATCAGACGTAATCGACTATATAGAGGAGAAGAGACTATCCTGGTACGGCCACGTCAGAAGAGCGGACAAAGGACGCTGGATAAACAAAATCACAGAATGGAGCCCGATTGGAAGAAGAAAGAGAGGAAGACCCCGAAGGTCATTCAGAGATGAAATCGACGAGGCTATGGAGAAAAGAACCCTGCGAGATGGAGACTGGAATGACAGGGAAAATTGGAGAAAACGGTTGAGTGAAGGAAGACAGTGAAAACTGTGGAAATCCTTAGTAGTAGTATATTCTTTGGTGGTACGATCTTTCGTACCTGTGTTGGGAGCATGCGCTGAAAAATGTTCAACTTTTATAAAATAACGAACGTCTGGGCTTCACGGACTCTTGCTCTATAACGAACACTAACAGATCAAAAAAGAAAACTCCATGGTTTAGAGAGGAAGTGAAGACAACATTGTGAGAAAAAGAAGAAAGCCTTTTTACAATGCAGAGCACAACAAACACAACAGGCATACAACCACTCTAAACGACCAGATTTTCTATTATAAGTGATTATATGTTTGACGATTATGTTATATATTTTTTGTTTGTTGCTATTTGATATCGTTTGATGCCAAAGGGTAGCGTTAACGTATAGATCTCCTTCCTTGGTTGTTTCTTTTCTTTATCTTCTTATATACAGTTCCTTCTTTTGTGATGGTCATTTGCAATTACTTATAAGTGTATTCGAGCGCCTAGGATTATGATTGAGTATTGGTGCAGGAATGGAATTTAGGTAACTACTCCTGCGATAGACGTTAATCTGATTAAGACGTTTTTTTTAACTTAACATTGATGTTATGATGTAAATGGTGTAACTGCAGGATCAGGTTGTTGCTGGTTATGTGTTTGATGTATATTATTTTAGCATTAGTCGCAACATTGATAAAGGTTAATAACATATTTTATACTTAGAGAATACGATATAAGCACCACATGAATTGAAAAACTTGTTTCTCTTGCAAAATGAACGAGGTTAAGACATTTTTATCTTACAGTAGAAGATAAAATGTCCAGTAGTAGTTCTACGTTAATTCATGGTTTTATTTTGTCTGTGAAATATTTTATCTTCACGGTTAATGTAATATGTCATTAATTATGATTAAAAAAATTTGGTCAAATATTTTATGATGTAAGAAATTTGCGACGCGTGTCAAGATACGCAGTCTTTATGCAATTTAAGTGTCAAGAACATTTTAATCTAAATACGTCATAGACATATACGGTTCGATCGTTTTAAGCTCTTTAGATAAATTCGTTCAAATTAGTTATTAATTAATTTTTAACGTTTATGAATATAATGACAAAATGATAGGTAGTATGTACCTACTTAATAAGTAGTTTTTTAATAGCATTTAAAAAATTTCATATTTCATATTTAAAAAATTTCCTATTTCATATTTAAAAAATTGTTAAATTGCAATGAAAGCAATAAGAAGGAATTGATATTAGTATGATCCAAGAGAGAAAGTATGATCCAAGAGAGATTATACGTGCACTCTGAGGTTCATATTAAACCTGGTCGTTAATAACGCTGCCAGGTCTAGCGGCAAAATTTTAGGTTTTTTTGATATGGTAAAAGAGGTTTGTAATTACTTTTGTGTATCCCATGTTGATGGAAATTACTAACAATGCATGTGAAAAGTCTATCTTCTAAAACCTCTAAAACAAGACCAAAGAACATTATTACTGCATTAAATGCCTTAATTGGAGATTTCACCACAGAGACGAAAACAAAAATAGGTGCTAAATCACTAATTAAAAGTCTAAAAACATTTAAATTTTGGTGTTCAGTTGTAAATTGGCATGACTTATTATCGAATTAATGTTTTAAATAAAATACTTCAAAATTCTAAATTTAAAAATCACGGAATGCATTCAAGGCTTAGATAATCTTAAAACATTTTTTAAATTCCACATATCTGACGATCTGAGATAATGGTAAAAAATTTATCGACAATGCTTTCTAGACATTTAGGTATTGATCCTGAATTTCCTATCTCGAAACTTAGGAAATCTCCCGTTTATTTCAAGACTGCTTTCCATTTTGCAATTCTTGAACTCATCATCTCCTCAATAAATAAAGGATTTACCTTATGATCTAAGTGCTATTCAATATTATCTGATTGCTAGTAAATATTCTAGCGGTAGCGGGTAGCCCTCCTCTACGATCCCGGTAGCGGACAGGTTGCTACAGGGAGTGGCGTCCCTGCCGTACGCTAGCTACTGATTTTCTCCTATGTCCAAGCCTTTAGGAGAGGCCAGGTCCCCAACCTATCTTCCTACCCATTTTCCAATTCTTACCACATCCCGATATATCCCGCTACCAACCCGCACTGGCCAGCGTGGTAGTGAAATGGCTAAATTTCCCCGTAAATGACATGACACAAACTAGAAAAAGGCCCTTAGTCCCCGGCGGCCTAACGGTCCCTGGTGACGGTAGCCACCAGATTGGACCAAGGGCAGAGGGTGCAAAGAATCACCGGGATAGACTCGGCTACCATGGACAACGAACATTGCATATTGCCACTTATAACGTAAGAACGATTGCAACTGAAGATAAGCTCATTGAATTACAGGAAGAACTTAACTGCATAAAATGGGATGTATTGGGACTTACGTTGGGAATACGAAGAAAGGGAGAAAACCAATTATGTAGATTTAAAATCAGGGCACCTGCTACATATTCCATTGAAGAAAACGATAAGGCAGTTGGCGGCGTAGGCTTTCACGTGCACAAGAAACACCTAGATAAAATTTTAAAAATAGAGAGTGTAAGCTCAAGAGTTGTGTACCTCATATTAAAACTGAACGAGAGACGCTCTATTAAAATTATCCAAGTATACGCACCCACGACGAGCCATAGCGATGAAGAAATCAAAAACTTTTATGAAGATATAAATAGAGCTATAGAAAAAAAAAAAACCCACCACCTAATCTTAATAGGCGATTTTAACGCTAAACTTGGATTTAAAGAAGATAACGCAGAAGTGGCTATGGGCTCATTTGGATACGGTGAGCGAAATCATAGAGGAGGTGTGCTACCTGCATCATCGGCTCTATGTGATGAACACATTTTTCAAAAAGAACCAACAACGTAAGTGGACGTGGGCTTGTCCAGATGGCATAACAAAAAACGAAATTGATTTCATCATCACAAACAGAAAAAATATTGTCCAAGATGTTACAGTAATTAATAAAATCACTGTTGGGAGTGACCATCGGTTGGTTAGAGCAAAAATAATGATCAACATTAGACGAGAGAGGACAGCAATGATAACAGAGAGGCATTCTAATAAATGGAAATCGATAGAAGACAGAGTAGCTTATCAGAATCGCATAACTTCAGAACTGAAAGAAGTATAACATCTAAATGAAAATGCATTAGATATAGAGGTGACAAACATGCGAATAAATAGTGCGATTTGAAACGCTCATAGAAAATATAAGGAAAAAGGGAAAAACAAGAAGGATGAACTCACTCAAGCTACTAAAGATCTTATAAACAAAAGAAGAGAATTGAAAGACAAATACACAGATAATTTTATAAAAGTTTTAAGGTTCTGCGCCGACAAATGACTGAAGGATCGAAAATATTTAAAAACTTGTAAATAAAAAAGGAAAAACTACTACAAATAAAGAAGATATTTTAAAAATTGCTCAAGAATTTTACTCAGAATTGTATAAGCGAGAAGAACTTCCAGATCCTGATCAAAATCAAATACCAAAAGTTCAAAATGTAGGCTCAGAAGACATCCCAGATATCACAACAGGGAAATAAAATTAGCTCTCTCGGAGATGAAAAACAATAAATCACCTGGAGAAGATCGGATAGTCAATGAACAAATCAAGGAAGGAGGAGGAACGTTAGTAAATGTGTTGAAAATATGTTCAATACTTGTTTGACAAGAGGCGTAACCCCCTCCGTAATTATTGAGTTGCTTCCTAGAAGACCAGAACAGTTAGTTTATAAATATTTATTAGGAAAAGTGCTCTTTGTTAGTAGATTGTATTTTCTGAGTGAATACTGTTGTATTGTATTTCTAATTATAAAATATCTATTGTTATGTAAAAAAAATAAAGGAATATAAAATTGGGAAAGTAAATATAAACTATCATTAATATCTACAGTGGGTGATCAAATTATTAGAGCCACCCAGTAAAATTCAATTTTTTTAACAAAAAGGGTATATATTTGAGCTGCATAATATATTAATGCGTTTGTTTCCATTTGATTATCTTGTAACACTTTATGAAAGTACACTAAATAGTTTGGCAACAGTGCCAACACAGCGGGCGTGGCAATACGTGACTCATCATGCCATTGTTTGTCAGTGCTGTCCAGCTTAGCTTGCAACTCGTGTGAGATAGGACCATTGTTGATTGGCATCAGATAAATAACATTACTTAACATTGTTTTTTTTTTTTTCTTGTATGTAGCTTACAGGTTTGTTTTTTGAACGAATCTACCGTGCAGATCCTCATGGATAGAGCTCAATTTGTGAAGAGAAGACCTGGGGAATATTACAAAGCGTATTCTATTGTAAGGACGGTAAAGTACCCCCTGAGCATCACGGGGTAGTCTATTATAAGCAGTCAAGGAACTGGTAGACTCTACATTGTTGAAGAAATAACGCGGCAGGACTAGTACTTGAGATGCAAACAAAAATGCTTCCTCAGGTCCAGCAGTGGTTCCTGAATAAAGTGTCACGTTGCATGACTCAGCGCCTTGTCAGAGGGCAAAATCTCTTACAAAATTCCTTGCTGACAACCAGGTTCTCGACTGGCCTGGGAATTCTCCAGATCTGAGTCCAATAGAAAATCTTTGGAAGCTCATAAAGAAAGAAATTTCTAATGTAATTATAGCCACAAAGAGCCAATTAATCGAGCGCTTAATAACAGTATGACACAGGAGTGGAATAATTTAACAAAATGGCCAGAAGTGCATAGAAAGTATGCCAAGAAGGTGCGAGGCAGTCATTGCTGCAAAATGTGACACTACCAAATATTACGCTTAAGACATAATTTTAAGCGTTTTTATGTAATTACTCGTTTCTTTTTTAATATTTGTAAACATTATAAGGTTTTAATCACAGAAAAATAGAATTAAGTACAAAAATATATTTTATAGCTCAATTACATACCATTATTAAATAAAAAGTGAAACTTTATGGGGTGGCTCTAATAATTTGATCACCCATTGTAAGTATAAACAAGTAAAATAATGGAGAACAGGAAATATGTTTACAAAACAAACATAATAGAAATAAGAAAAACCAAAACTTTATTTAGAGTAATGTTATCATCGTACATACCTAATCCAATGCGGAATTGTAACATTTTCTCCATGAACATTTTCTAGGTCATATCCCTCCTTCTGCATCAAATCCAGTAAATAATCTATTGAATCTTCCAGTACCTGGCTTCCCGCTTGTCTGGCTCCAAATTTGTCAACAAAATACGCCAGTTCATCGTAAGTTTTGCCCTTGAATAGTCCTTGTGTAGTTGCATTTATGATCTGATCGACTGTTTGCTGATACGAACGAATTTCTTTGACCAGATCCGAAGACAAATTGCAGGTAAGTGCATTAGATAGTGATGCGCACAGCAACACGGCTATTATTGTTGACAACCACATAATCAGACGAAATGGATTATACAGGAAGGAGATCGTTAGACTGTTTATTTAGATAACGAGATTTGTTATTATATTCCAGTTATTATCGGAAAACATAGGCGTAGAAAACTACTTTTAGAACTGTAAAATTTATCGAAAAATATACACGGCCCGATATAATTAAATGTATATTATAATTTTTTAATGAACTTTGTTTAAAATATAAATACATTTTTACGACTACGAGATGCAACACTTGCATTTTTGGCTATTTAGCGCTGGTATTCTCTCTTCGAACTTACCTGGCTTTTCTTGCCGTTACTGTGCTATTACTATAATATAATTACCATTACTCACGATACACTCAACTAAAGATAATATGTAGCGCATTTTTGTGGGCGGATCCTATTTGGCGCGAACTACGTCACTCACACAACTACTGGGGTGTTTGGGATGTGTTATAGAGGTAGTACCTTTTATCGGAACGACCACATCGAGCGTCATAGACGGGAGATGGTTCTTGATAACTGGTCCTCATAAGACACCTAACTCTCACTTATGGCTCCACGTGCCACACCCTGGGCAACTGTATTGGTCCGCAGGCTAAACTAAGTGAGGGTAGCCAGATATGGCGAAAAACCACCGAGTGATTGCCGGTATAAGTAATCCCCCACCTACTGGCCAACGGCTTCGGGCGGACGAGCTGTTTAATGGAAGGGCACTCCTTTGTCCTGAGATCGAGGAATCGGTCTCAAAGGCGGATGAACCAGGAAGATGGTCAACGACATAGGGCTACAGAAGGCCACGGGAAACCATTGTAGTAAAGGCTCACAAGAGCATCCCTAGTACAATCATCATGGCTAGCAATAACCAAATGAGTAACCTTACTGATCATGGGCCGCGGAAACCAAGATCCGGCAGAGGAAGTAAATCACAAATTAGCCACAGGGCTTCCCAGGTCGTAAGCCAGCGAAATCCCTGTGATGTTAATAATGGAACACTTTTAAAAAATATCACAAGACGAAATATGAGAATTCCTACATGGAACGTACAAAGCTTACTCGAATTAGGTGAAGTAAATAATACTGCGATAGAAATGGAAAGATTAAATATCGAAATTCTGGGAATAAGCGATGTACAATTGCCAGGGTCTGGAAAACAACGGACTAGAAACGGAGCTATATATTATAGTGAATATTCTGATAGAACAAACCGATATGGTGTGGCCATAATGGTAAGCAAGGAAATAGATAAATCCGTACTTGGTTTCATCCCCAATATGGGGAAAGTGAATGTTATTCAAGTATATGCACCAACAGCTAATAAAGAGGAACAAGAAATAGAAGACTTCTACGAGCAATTGGAAACAATAATGAAAACAACAAAAAAACGTGAAGTTCTGATACTAATGGGTGACTTCAATGCCAAAGTGGGCAGAGGAACTGTGGAGAGTTGTGTTGGAATGTATGGATTGGGAGAGCGAAATGAGCGTGGTGAAAGACTCATTCAGATGTGCCAAACAGAAGAACTGGTAGTTATGAATACTAAGTTTAAATTACCAAATCGCCGGCTCTGCACGTGGAAAGCTCCTGGAGGCAACAAAGATAGAATTATAAGAAATCAGATAGATTACATCTTGATAAGGAACAGATACAAGAACTCTATTACAGTAGTGAAAATTTACCCTGGAGAAGATGTAAACAACCCAGTAGTAGCAAATATGAATGTAAGATTGAGAAAATCATTAATGAAAAGATCTAGACCACAAATGTACATTGATAAACTAAGAGAACCAAATACATACCAAGAAACTCGAAATAAAATAAATCAGAGTATCCAAGAAATAAAACAACAAAATAAGAACACTACAGATATTGAAACAAAATGGAAGAATATAAACAACACAATAGAGACTGTGGGACGGAAAACATTAACATTTACAAAAGCTGCCAAACAAGAATGGATAACGCAAGAAATTCTCGGAAAGATGGACTAAAGAAGAATACATAAAAACTAAAATAAAATTAAATATCAAAAAATTAATAAACAAATAAAACAAGCTAAAGAAACATGGATGTCCATTAAATGTCAAGAAATTGAGGAATGTGAAGCAAGGTATGACACTTTCAACACCCATAAGAAGGTTAAAGAAATGATTTCAGGAAATCGTAACAAACCAATCGGGATATTAACAAATGCAGATGGTACCACTATAACTGAAACGCAAGACAAATTATGTAGATGGAAAGAATACATTGAACACCTATTTTATGACCAAAAAGTAGAATAGAAGTTGACCGAAAAATCACGGACCAGAAATAATGAAAAAGGAAGTTATTTATGCCATAAAACACACAAAAGGTAGAAAAGCTCCAGGACCCGATACTATACCAATTGAACTGTTGAAGATAATTGATGAAGATAATATAGATGTCTTGGTAGACCTTTTTGACTCCATATACAAGACGGGACACATACCCACAGAATGGCTTCTCTCAACTTTTCTAACGATTCCAAAAATCACAAATGCTAAAGATTGCAATGACTATCGGACAAGCATTATTCGGAGTCAATGTTCTGACACAACGATGTCTGGATATGAATCAGGACATATATGCTTGCTTCATAGATTTTAAAAAAACTTTGGACAGAGTTCAACATGAAAAGCTTTTAAGTATTCTTAAGACCAAAAACATAGATAGTAGAGATCTATAAATTATATCGAATCTGTATCAAAATCAGAAAGCAAGAATAAGAGTCGAAGGAGAACTGACAGAGGAAGTAAGTATACTTAGAGCAGTTCTACAAGGGTGCAAACTAATAAACTATTGGGTCATATTTAATGTTGTAGGGGAGGGCAGGGTAATGGCGTCACCTAAAAGATCATCATTTTTTGTGACTTAATTTTGAGATGAATGAAATATGTAACTATGCAAGCGATCTAAGAACTAAGTTTTTAACTTAAATTAGTTTTCAAAAAATTTTCATTCGCCTTGATTAAGCGACAGTAAACGCAACACTTTTTTGTGTAACGTGACGGCATTGCCCCAGGCCTAGAGGTTAATGGCGCCACCTACTGAACTGAAATGATGGATAAGACTTCTCTATAAAACATGTTCTAAGCAAATATCTTTATTGAAATTTTATTTGAAAACATAAAAAAATAACAGTATAATGAATGATAAATGAAAACATAACCTAAAACAACCTACTATTCTTTTCACAGAACTCAAACATAATTTTTGGCACTGTCTTTTCCACTGCTTCGAAAGTGAGCCCATTTCGAGCAAAGTGTACAGCGATACCAAAGTTCAGTATTGTTCTGAAGCTATTTTCTTGTGGCATTTTAAAGTAATTACTATTTAAATGGGAATAAGCCACAATTAAAGGTTAAAGTACGTTTATTGACGTTTCAATTTCCACTTCGGAAATCGTTCTCAAAATACAAACATTGGTAAATTAAACAAATTTTGTTTTTTTGTTACTTAGTGAAAAATTCTTCTAATAATTTAATTTTATCTGACTCATATATATTGACAATTCAGACATACAGTAGACGACTTTAAAAAAAGGTAATTATTGAAGGTAAATTAAATGCACGACCAAATACTTACCATGTCGGGATAGTATTATGAGGTTTTTTTCCTGGTTTTTCCCTCATAATTTACTATGGAATCACTAACAGGACAATTTTACTGTCATCATGGCATGTGTTTGTCTTTTTAAAGACGAATTACATGCTATGATCTTTTCTGACGGATATTCTCAAGTTAAAGTTGATTTTATGTAATCGAATGAACTATCTTAAACTATAAGTAAAGTCGTCCCAGGAACGCAACTCAACAATATTGGTAATATTATTTTAAAGTCGTCTACTTTAAAATGTATAATGTATGTCTGAATTGTTAACATATATGAGTCAGATAAAATTAAAATATTAGAAGAATTTTTCACTAAGTAACAAAAAAACAACATTTGTTTAATTTACTAATGTTTGTATTTTGAAAACGATTTCCGAAGTGCGAAGTGAAACGTCAATAAACGTACTTTAACCTTTAATTGTGGCTTATTCCCATTTAAATAGTAATTACAAAGTTCAGTGTCTCCAAATTCTCCACAAATTAAACACTTCTCCTCATTGGCAAACACAGTGGGTAGGGAGATATCATCACTTGAATCATCAACCCAAACTTTGTCATCATCAAAATCTTCTGACGATGTTTCATCAAAATAGAATTTTGGTCTTATAGTTTTCTTCATTTTCTTTGTTTTTTTATTCCTAGAAAGCTCGTCTTCAGATATAATCGTCCTTCTGTTTTGTTTCAATTTTTTTGATTTTTGTCCAATATTTTTGTTATTTCGCAATATGTAAAATTTCGTTTCACTGCTTTCGCTTTTTGCTTCAACTCCCTTTTTTCTTCAACATCTTGCAGGATATCTTTCATTGGTGTCCAAGTGAGAATAATACAATGTTGCTTTCTATCCTGACCTTTTTGTTTAGGATCGGTCCTCTTAGTTGGCATTGGTGAAATGTCGAGAATGCTTTTTGAAAAATCTACTTTTCCTGACGATGTCCCCGGTTAACTACGATAAATAATGTCGATAGCAGTAGCAGTAGCAGGACTTTTAGGAGGATTTTCATTAATAGGTGCCTCATTAGTAGAGCTATCATTGAGTTTTTCAGAATTTTCCTCCTTGTCCTCAACAATTATTTGCTTTATGACTGAATGAGAAGGAGCAAAATCTTCTTCACTAAATTTATCTGTTGAAACGGAAAAATTCCACATGCCTTGAATCCTGCCACTGTCTTTTCAAGGGTAGCAATTCTCACGTAAGCTTTGCTGAATATCGGAGCAATATCGTATGGAGTGATATATTGATGAATATTTGTTTTCATAAAATTATCACACTCCTTATTGAACGCATTCTTAAGAGGCCTGTAGAAAGATACATCTAAGGCTGAAGTCGGTGCAAGGAATGAGGTGGAAGCGACACAACGTGAATGTGGTTTGAACGGCAAAAGTCATAACATGGCAAAGAAATATGGGTTCCATTATTATCCATTAACAGAAGGACAGGGTCCTCTTCACTTGACTTAGTGGTTCTCTGGAAATGTTTTAGTCAATCTAAAAATAAATCTTCGTTGGACCACCCATTGTGTGAACATCTATAAATGGCTCCAGGAGGAGAGAAGAGAAGTGTAGGAAGAAGAAGAATCTCATGGTTGCGTAACTTGAGGGAATGGTACGGATGCACATCAATTGAACTATTCAGAGCAGCAGCATCTAAGATCAGAATAGCCATGATGATTGCCAACCTCCGTCGCGGAGATGGCACGTGAAGAAGAAGAGGAGGTCCCCCTCGCTGCAACAAAGGTGACATCCGTTTCCTTGGATAAATAAACATTGGGGTCGTATATATTCCTGAAGCGCTCATGGTACACACTACAATGATATTCTTGCCACGCTCCCAACTCGTAACTCCTCCCACTGGCTTCTGTCCTCTTAGTGCAAGAATTTTTCCCGGTTTTTGTACTGTGGAAATTCCAGTTTCGTCCATATTATGGATACGGTTCAGTAGAAAGTTATACTTAGTCATTACAGTGTCTAAATTTTTGTAAAACAAATCAACTTCGTCTTTATTAAATGCTTTGACCCTGTTCAAGGGTTTCCAGTTTTCTTAAACTAATTTTATGGCTGTTGATAAACCCATTTAACCAATCTATCTCGGCCAACTTGGTCTCTTTGCTAAAGTTGTGTTTGATTTGATGTTTTTCAGCCAATTTGAAAGCCAGTCGCCTTAGTTCATTTGTAGTGATGTCATAAAATAGTTTTGATAGGCTGACTACATGCTCTGCCAAGTTTTGTTCTTGCTCTACAGAAAAAACACATTTCCGACCCAATCTCGGCTTACTACTATCATTTGCCTTTAGCCTATCCCTTAATGTTGTTCGGGGTATGCCAAACATTGGAGCTGCTTTTTTTTGCGAGACACCATTTTGGCGAAGTGCTTCAATAGCATTTTTAAGGTTTTCCTCATTCCACATAGCCTTTTCTGTTGTTCTTTTACGTGATCATACTATCTGAAAATCACAAAAAAATGCGTTGTTAACCTTTCATTTCAATAAGAAAATACAGGGCAATACCGCCATGGCGGCACTACCCCGAAGTAAAGTGACGGAATTACTCCTCGAGAACAACATGGTAGATATCACTACATACTACAAACAATAACCAAACATTTAAAAGCAATCTCACCGAAAAGTATCTAAGGTATCATATTATTAAAGGACATATTCAATAAACCAGTTAAGAACCTTATTATCACATTTACCTCGAGTTATAAATACGGCAGAAGTAAGAAGAAATATGAAACTATAACGGTTTTACCGATATTCGCGATTGAAAACAAAGTATCTAACCTCTGGCGGAATAAATTTAAACTACTAAAAGTGGTATAAACAAACCAGACAGCAATTGATTTGAATAGAAATATTAAATTTTTTTAGTAAATTTCAGCATTATGACTACGTTAAAGTATTTTAAATCAAATCGATATTGTTCTGTTCCTCCCCTATTGCGACATAGGGAAAGATATGTCCATATTTCTCTTTCCTAAACTTTTATTTATTTATTAACGGGTATACCATTTACATTGAAACAAAATATATATATATATATATATATATATATATATATATATAAAATTTTTCAAAGTAAGCATAACATTGAAAAATAGTTAGTAAAGTTTAACAAAAAACTAATAATTAACTTGAATACAAACTAATATCACACAAATAGCAGAAACTGGAAAACTTGAGGAAATCAATAAAAAGAAAATACCGCTATCATTTAGTCAATAACATATTGAGAATACATAATTTATTTTCTTAAATAGCAGAAATACAAATACTTACCATGTTGGGATAGTATCATGAGGTTTTTTTCTCATGATTTATTATGGAATCTTTTAAAGAAAAATCATGTGCTATGATCTTTTCTGACAGGTGATCTCAAGTTAAGGTTGATTTCATGTAATCAAATGAACTATCTTACAATAAAGTCAATAAATAAATAAAGTTATAAATAAATAAATAAAGTAAATAAAGTCAAGTTCAAGTTATTTATTTATGTTAATATACAATAAAGTCCTTACATATGTCAAAAAATAGTATAAAATAAAAATTAACATATAAAAAACATTAGGCATAATTTTATAAAATAATGCATATATTAATAAGACAAACATTACACAGAACATTATACTATGGGTTCCCAGGTATACACAAGATATTTATACAAAAAATATACAAATTCACCAATACACAAGCCAGTTCCAACCATTAAAGTTAAAATTTAAGAATTCATCACTTGAAAACTGCTTCCCCTTCAACCAATGGTCTTTTTGCTTCACCACAATACTCAACGATATCATTAGGCTAATTTCCATTTTTAAATAATAAAAATAACTCGTCTTAAACCAAACTAAACATCCAAAACCAATGGTAAACATTAGACTGTTATGTTTGTTTATACCATTTATATCGGCCATGACACTGCAATCGACCTGCCCTCTACATTCAGTTTCAATCGCGAATTCGCACGAACTAACCTTGAAAGCGGCAATAGCTGTACTGATCAAAGCATGCTCAATCGGAAGCTATGTCTCAGCGTTAGTCAGGTGCGTGCAGGACTAATATTTTGTTAAAAATACTCGGTGACGGAATTGCATCGTATGACGGTATTACCCCGCCCTCCCCTACAGCTCAAACTCAAGATTTTTTATGTAGTTTCTTTCCATCGAGTTAGAATCTATGGAGAAGCTATGAGCATATTAACGTGTATATTAAAAACGGCGTCAGTAGGTGTGGCTATCGATCATACCAATATGGCGGTGGGATTAGGGCCGGACTCAATAATATTAAAACTACTAGTTATTCAGAAGATTGATTCAAATTAACAAACAAAAAAAAACAAATTAACTGACACTTAAAAATTTAGTTCAATTAACAAAGTTAGAAAAGTTATTAAAAAAACACAATTTTTTGTTCTGAACATAAAACACTATATTTATTTGGTTTCCATATTCATCTGTTAACAAATTTGATCCATATGTCTCTTCTTTCAGGATCTTTTGGAAACCTAAAAATACAATTATATGCATCGCTAAGTATTAATAACAAATTTATATTTTAAATAAAAAATATGATTATTGAACTAAAAAATATTATAAGCAGCTTACAAATTGTTTATTAGTATCTTTATATTGTAGTAAAAGTTTACTTGATAGTGTAAAAAGAGACAGAATGCTGGAAGACTTTTGTAATCTCGGTATACCTAATAAATACATCAGCCTCATAAAAATGACGTTGCAGGGTTCAAAAGCCGCAGTCAGAGTAGATGGAGAACTGACTCCCCTGTTTAACATCAACATGGGAGTAAGACAGGGAGATGCCCTATCAACCATGCTATTCAACCTAGTTCTTGAGGCAGTCATCAGAAAAACCAATATAACCGGCCATATAAACACCAAATCAGTACAAATTACTGCATTAGCAGATGATGTAGCCATCATTAGTAGGAATAAGCCACGACTAATGGAAGTGTTCAAACAAATTGATCCTGAAGCAAGAAAAAGAGGTCTCAAAATAAACGAAGCAAAAACGAAGTATATGACAGTCAAAAGAATAACTGACAATGAAAATATTATCACAATAGACAACTATACTATCGAACGAGTGGATGTCTTTACATATCTCGGCACAGAAATCAATCAGAAGAACTCCGTAAGTAGCGAAATTAATGCACGTATTTCCAGCGGGAATCGTACATACTATGCTAATAAAAGATTGATGACATCGAAATTATTAGACAAAAGAACCAAAATGACTATCTACAGAACACTGATTAGACCCGTAGTAACCTATGGATGTGAAACTTGGGTAATGACGAAAAAAGATGAAGCCCAACTCAGGACATTCGAGAGAAAAATACTGAGGAAAGTATATGGCCCGGTACAAGAGAAAGATGGCACATGGAGAATCAGGAGAAACGACGAGGTTAATGAGTTAAATGAAGGTTATGACATTGTAAGATTTGTGAAAAGTCAAAGACTGTCATGGCTGGGACATGCGCAGAGACAAAACGATGCAAAAACAACAAAGAAAATGTTACAATGGAAGCCCATAGGAAGGCATAAAAAAGGAAGGCCCAGAACGAGATGGTTGGATGACGTGGAAGACGACCTGAAAACAATGAACATAAGACAATGGAGAAGAAGGGCACAAGAGAGATCTGAATGGAAGGGCATAGCCAGACAGGCAAAGACCCATCCAGGGTTATGATGCCAAAAGAAGAAGAAGAAGAAGTATCTTTATATTCTGTGTATTCATTACTTATATTTTATTGAAACTGGATGTTTTAATTGCTATTTTGGAAACTTTTAAAAATATTCAATAATGACTGAAAAATTATTTGAGAAATTTTTCTAAGTTACTGTAAGATTTTTTATGAATACTATTAATTTATTCTCTGAAGTACGGGCCATTACTTTGTTTACATATTTGTATATAAAAACCTGCGGAACGTTATTCCTGAAGATTTTTTATTAACATTGCTTCTGCTACTGCAACTACGTTGAGAACAAGAAACCATTATTATGCACTATCACAATATAATATTACATTTCTAACGCTACTATTATAGAGAAAAATAAATATAAATATTATAAAACCAAAAATATTCGAAAAACAACAAACGTAAACAATCATACACGATCTGTCAAAACGATCATAACAATATGGTCGAAGTGAGGTCGTTTTTAGTCACGTGATGCCCTCTCCATAGATTCTAACTCGATGTTTCATTCATAATTGTGCCCATTTTAACCTAAGATATTGATTTAGTTTGGAGGTTACTCCAGGCATTGCCATTCATAGAGCTGTGCTGGTTTTAAAAATTCACTAATTATTGCTCAGAATAATTGGTTCTCAAAGAGACCAAAACAAAAAAGCATAAAAAATTATTTTTGAAATGTACTATTCTTCAATTTTTAGTACATCCCTGAGCAATACAAAAAAATCCCCTTATTAGAATGATTAAAATACGCAATAAAAAGTTCATTATAATAAATAAAAACAAGTTCTATAACTTCTGTATTCAATACGAAACAAAACTAGATAAGACTTTATCTAAAAGTCCATAACATTTGCACTAACAAAGTGATTGTCAAGAATTTGTTTAAGTAGGCATGATTGTACATTTTTCTTGATTATTGTATGAAAAGTAATTTTTATTAAACGGGAATTGACCTGAATAGTTTTAATTAAGTAAATTCAATTAATTAATTCCCTAAGATTCCTCAGTAAGAAAATCAATGTCATCTTGCTATGCTTTTTTTCCCTAATTCTAACTTGCAATAATGATCCTAAGCAGTTGTAGGGGAAGGCCTTGTACTTTGGACCCCTTAAAAGAAAATTATGATATATTGAACGATTTCCATTACAGATATTATTAATTTTTTTTTTCATCTTCTACTTCTTTGTTCTAATTAATATTATACCTCAGAATGGAGGAAATAGTTAAAATTGCTTTAAAAAAATAATTTTAACTAAAACCTCTATGTGTCACTTAAGCTTTCGCCCTGTAAATTGGTTTTGTTTGTCGTGTAATTTATTTTTAGTGGATTTTATTATAAAATTTAATCAATATCAGAAAAATCTATACAAGTATAAAATAAATTTTTAATAATTCTTCATTTACATTAAAAAATAGTTTTGACCGTTGTTGCAGTAATAATAGTTAACATCAGTTATATTGGCACAAGCTTCATATATCCAACTTTTACATGTTTCGCACTTAATCCAATCTTCCATATAGTTTCTTTATAAAAAAGCAACAAATTTCTTTGCCAGTGTCATATTTGTAGTTTGTCTTTTTTTTTAAATTTTATTCGGCTGCTTTTCTTCTTTTTTGATTCTTTTTTTTCGTTGATTTCCTTATTGCTGATCTGCTTTCTCTACTAATTTTCGTAAAATTTTTGTAATTTTGGTCAAATTGTTCAAAACATAACTCGGACCTAGAAAGTAGGCAGAACCGGCTTCCAGCCTCGGTTATACAGGATTCCTCCAGAGTGACCACAATGATATCCGAGACGGTACACAGGGGTTGTTCGGACGAATGCTAGAGACCTACCTGCTAAAAAACACCCTCCTTAACTATGAATTACCAGCTGGATTGTCCTGATTGGGAGGCAACGTCGGTACGACATTTACCCGATCTCTCATTTACGCACAATTCTGACATATTGTATACAATGCACAACTGTATCCTTCTCTCTCTCTGTTCCTCCCTATTCCTGTTCAATCTCACTGCCTCTCATTCTGCCTTATCTTGTGACCTGAGCATCTCCTCCACCAGTTTCGTGACTGATTGCACCCTACTTCTTAGCTTTCCCTCAATCAGGCTCCTCTCTACTATCCATCTATTGCATATGAATAGAGTGTTTGAGACTGTGTCCTAAATTTTGCAGTACAAGCATTTGTTATTTTCTGCCTTTCTAAATCTGTAAAAGTATGTCCTGAAACAACCATGTCTTGTGAGCATCTGCGCCAGGAAGTAATCCAAACGCCGATGGATGGACTGCGTCCATCTTGTCAGATTAGGAATCAGAGACTTCGTCCACTGCGCCAGCCGTCTCATCTCATCCCACTCCTCTTTCCGCACCATAGTAAACCTCTCTCTTTCTTCTTTTTTTAAACCTTTTGTTACTAAGTCTTTATTTCTTCTTTCGTATGCTCTTCCTCTTCCTTCACTAGCACGTGCATCGGAATACATCCGGTGAGAACTACCAGTGTCTCGGCAGAGACTGTTTTGTATGCACATGCCACCCTTAACAGACTCTTCCTATCTGCTTGGGTCAGCTGCCTTCTTCACGCATTTGTTAAAACTGCAGTTCCCCAGACAGGCGTCGCATAGAGAACGATCGATTGTACAACAGAATGAAGGGCTCTCCTTCACCTCCATCTCCCTTTTGACTCTGAGTTACAACTAAATATCTCACGCATTTCTTTGAAATCACTTTCTTTCGTACACATTTCAATGTGAGAGCACATGCCCCTTATGTACATAGTACATGTCCTTTGAGAGCTATAACCTCAGTCTTATCTACGGTCTAGACCATGCATTTTTATCCAATCAACTTGATCGCATGTACGCTGCGCACCGAAGATAAGGTCCACCCTGTCCCGCGCCACTATCAGCATAGCGAGGGTGTCCGCAAATGCGAAAGGAGTCACACCCCCTCCGTATTGTTGGCTCACAACCATGTCATATGCCAGGTGTGGTTCCTAGGACCGACCCCTGTGGCACTCCAGCCGACACGTCAACCACCACTTCTTTTTCTGCCACAATTTTCTTCTCTAATAGATAGTACGAGACCAAATTTATTAAGTAGTCTTATCCCTAGTAAAGCCTTTATTACCTCTTTCCATTTTAATGTGTTGATAGCATTGTTGACGTCAAAAAATAGTAGGATCGCCCACCTCTGGTTTTCTCCTATCCCGCGCAACTCCCAGAAGACTGCTATCACTACATCCACCTTGCTCCTGTTCTTTCTGAAACCATACTGCCTGGGTGATAGCCCGGCTGACTCTTAAATGATTGTGTCGATTCGCACTCTTAGAAGCCTCTCGTATAATTGAGCTATGCATGGCAGAAGGCAAACAGGTCGATACTTGTCTTTCCCCTTAGGAAGTAGACTCTTAAATGATTGTGTCGATTCGCACTCTTAGAAGCCTCTCGTATAATTGAGCTATACATGGCAGAAGGCAAACAGGTCGATACTTGTCTTTCCCCTTAGGAATTAGCACGAGCCTCGAGATCTTCCAATTTGTCAGAAATTGCTAAGTTCCAAGCAGTGCATTCATGTGTTCCAAAACCTACGTCAGCTCCATACTGCTAATGCGTTTCACCTTCGTTGGGTTCGTTGTGTTCGTCTATGGTAAAAGGTACAGCTTGTGTAGCTTCGGCGTCCCACTGTACTCCATGCCAGTGACCGGGTGGGGACAGCTCTCGGGTAACCTCAGGCTTCCTGTCCAGTTGCATATCATACAGAGGGTAGAGCTTGAATTGGTTCATTACGATTTTGTAGCCCTGACCCCAAGCGTTTTAATCCAACTTGTCACATAGTTTCTTCAGTGCCTCTTCTTCTCGGCTGAGATCGTTTTGTTTAATTCCTTCTTTCGTATATTTTATAACATATCCAGTTTGCTAGCTTCGATTACTTCACCTCTACTTCTTGCTCTCGTAGCCTGTCTTTTGATGGCAATACATTTCTTTCAAGATTTCCTGTTTGTGACGCCCGTGTCGATTAACTACATAAACAATCTCGAGGTTTACCTATAAATTAGATATGATTAAGTATTTTTATATGGAGTCAATATTAATTTAACTTGTTTATTGTAATCTCATAAATATGTCGAAATGTGATACGCTAAATAATAAAAATAATAACATAGGTAATGTTAATAGTACCTTGTTAATCAATGAAAGACGGTGTCTTTAGTAATTTCATACAATCGAATGGTGTAATCAGTTTTTTAATTTTCTTTTAATTACAAAAAAATATCAAAAAACCGCAAAAACTGGAATGAAAAAAGTATTTTTTCTTCAAACGTCAAATAATGATGACATTACTTATCTAACTTGATCCTGTCAAAGTTTGATGTCTCCGCCGACAGCAGTTTTTTTTCCCATTTCTTTACGGCGGAGGAAAAAATGTTGTCATGGCAACAATATGAAACATGTCACAAAGCAACAATACAAATGTCATTAACAACAATTAAACATCATTTTTATTTATAGTAATATTAAAAGTACAATTAGTTAATGAGGCATTTTCAAAATTGAAACCGTGCAAAAATGTTCCCGACTCTTGATACGCATTGGTAATTGTTGATGATACTGATGGTCAAGAACAACTTTCAGCAATCATTCCCGATGTTGGCGAATCATGAGGGTTTAAAATTTTTTGAGCATTATCGTTCTTATTTCTTATTGAATCCTCTATATATCCTTCGGTAACCGTGCTTGATTTCCAGCCCCCATGTCGTTTGAGGCATTCTAGATTTCCGCGTCCATCAATTAAAAGTGTTGCTGAAGTTCGTCGTAAAGAGTGACCCGTGTATGCGCTTGCATCGTTTAAATTTAAATAACTAGCTACTTTTTGGGCTACTGCGCTGAGCGAATGTATTCCCATGACGCTTCGGTAACACTTTCCATTTTGGTACTTGATAAAAAATCGGTTTTCTGTGAAATTTTCAGGACGCAGTGATGCATACTTTTTATACAGTTTAATGTAGTTTTGACCAATTATCGTAAAATATCTAATTTGTCGTGTTTTACTGTCTGGGATTTTGATAATTATTACATTTTCTTTATCCTCAATGTCCACAGTCTACATTTTTACCATTTCGTCGCATCGACAGGCGCCGGTAACCCCAATTAACAAAACAATCTGAAATATTTTTATAATTTAGTAGAGTATGCTACATGCTTTGCAATATAATTTTTTTTACCTTTAATCCTAAATACAACTTATCTGGCGCTTCAAACAAAAATTTATCAAACTCGTCTTTAGTGAAAACTTTAGACTTTTTTGCAGTATATCCTTCGCTTGTTTTTTTCAGAAAGGCACGTAACTTTAAAAATTTGCTTATATCCACATTTTTTCTAATAACTAACTCGGATTTTATCATAGAGTATCGTGACCACATTGTAGAAGATTTCCATTTATTTTCATTTTTCATTATATTAAAATATGCCAGTAAAACGTCTTCGGTAACTTGCCGTACTCCTCTTGTATCGCACCACTCTTGGAAGTGCTTGTACGCTAACCGATACTTTATTCCGGACTTGGAGGGCCCCAAACGTGCTACTGCATCATTAGCCGCGGACTCAATTTCGTTTACGTTTTCCATTTTCGCACTAAATTTGCGCTTGCGGTTGCAACAACAATAAACTGTCTTTAATAATTGCAAACAACTGTAACCAGGGAGACGCAAATCCCACCGACGACTTAATTATTTTAATTTCTAACATCTAGACGACTTTGATAGTTGTCACAGTTAATTTCGAGTAAAAATAGCGTATGAATTGTACTATTTATGGTTAAAAATTTCTACGTTTGAAGAAAAAATAGTATACTTTATTCGGCAAAGAAGCGACTTTTCTTGACTTGCCCTCTATTACGCGCCTTACTTCGTTCGGCGCGTAATATCGGGCACGTCAAGAAAAGTCATGCTTCTACGCCTCATAAAGTAATATACTATTTTTTACATTTCTTAAAATTTTTTTTAATAGAAACCACTGTTTTTAATTTCATTGAAAAGTAGATATTTCAATATATCTATGATACCAAGGTTAGAAAAAGAAATGTTAGACTTCCTCTCCTCCTCCTCTATCCTTTATCCTTCGTAAGGATGTGGTGACGTTATAGTTTTTGACGAATAGTTGCTATCCATTCTTCTCTCTCCTGGGCGCGGTGTGCTGTCTCAGACAAAGAGTAACCGGTAGCCCACTTTATTTGGTCTGACCATCGGAGTGGCGATCTTCCTCTGGTTCTTTTACCATCTACCTTGCCTTCAACCACCAACCACTCCATGCCTTCCATTCGTCTGGTAATGAGTCCAAAGTACCTCAATATATTTTGGTTAATGATTGTGGTAATCCTAGTATTGATGTCGAGTTCTGTCAATATTGAAACATTTGTGCGATGTGCTGGCCAGGGTATGCGCATCATTCTACGATATATCCACATTTCAAAGACCACTATACGTCGTGAGTCGGACTTTTTAATGGTCCAAGTTTCTGACACATAGGTAGCGATAGGAAAGATAAGCGTTCGTACTAGGCACAGTTTCGTGTTCCTGGTTATGTCCGTATCTTTCCAGATTTTAGTAAGTTTCACCGTTGCTGATCTGGCCATTGTAAGGCGTCGACGTATCTCTTTTTTGCATCCACCATTGTTTGTGATAACAGAACCTAAGTAATTGAAACGGCGTACCACTTCAAACCCCGCTCGTTTCGTATTTCTGGCTGGTTATTTCTAATTCGATCGATTATCATTACCTTGATCTTCTGTACATTAATTTTAAGTCCATATTCACGACTAATAGTATCTAGTCTGTTCATGATGTATTCAAGGTCATTTGTTGATGATGTTAGTACTAAAGTGTCGTCAATATAGCGGAGATTGCTAATTTTTCGGCCTCCGACTGATATTCCTCCTTGCCATCCGTCGAATACAATGCGCATGATGGGTTCGCTATATATATTGAATAACGTGGGAGAGATAATACATCCTTGACGAACACCGGCTTTCAGTTTAAAATTATCGGGATATGTTGTTGACTCTTACGTTTGCTGTGTTGTTGAAATACAGTTGTTTCAGTAGGTATATTAGATGTTCGGGGTACCCATTTCTCTCAGTATTCCCCACATTTTATGCCACTTTATCGAACGCTTTCGAGTAGTTGACGAAGCACAAATATGTTTCTAGATTAAATTCTCTAGATTTTTCTATAATTTGTCTGAGATTGAGAATTTGTTCTCGTGTGCCACTTCCAGGGACAAATCCACATTGTTCTTGTGGGATCTGTGGTAGAAGTATTGATTTTAATCTCTCGTTAATTATAGTTAGCAAAACTTTACATGCGTGGGAGATCAGGGCTATAGTGCGGTAGTTATTACAGTCAGTTGGTGAGCCTTTCTTATAAATATGTATGAAAGTGAGCTTACACCAATCATCTGGCCATTGTCCTGTGTTCCAGATTTCATTACACAGTTTGAACATTACTTTTCCTATGTCTCCCATTTCTTTAAGTGCTTCCGCCGTGATTCCGTCTTCTCCTTGAGATTTTCAAGTTTTGAATTTTTTATTGCGGTTTCTATTTCTGATTTTAAAATATGTGGTTCCTTTTCGTCATTTATTTCTTCTGGATTCATGTCTTCATGGTCACTATGAAACAACATTTCACAATATTGTTCCATGTCGCTGCTATGCCCTCTGGATTGGTGATGATCGTTCCCAAGTTATCTTTAATTATCTGCGTTTGTGGTTGGACTATTTAGTTAAGTATTTTACTTTGGCAAACTTTATTCTAGATTCTTGAGGGTCGGCGTGTTCTTGTAGTTGTTTACATATTTCTTTAATATGATTATCTTTGTCTCTTCTACTTGATGGTTTTATGCATCTGCTTACATTTGCTATCTTGTTTCAGTTTCTGTTGGATTTGAAGCATTGTTTCTAATTTTTCTTCGTTCTTCTACTAGGTTCAGTGTCTCATCAGTCATCCAGTGTTTTTCTGTCCTTGGGGTTTTTTTGAAGTTTGTAATATTTATTGCGTTTATAATTCACGTCTTTGTATGTTATCATGTTTAATTGGGATCGCCAGTAATGTTTGGTGTGTTACTATGTCTTTGTATTTTCCAGGCTCTTTAGGTATATATTTAATTGTTTTATTTGTTTCGGTTTTTGTATGAAATTTGATACGGAATTCGGATTGTAACAGTTTATGGTCTGTTCCGCAATCAGCCGCTGGTTTTGTCTTTACGTTGACTACTGAATTTTTCCATCGTTTGGTGACTATTGTCACCTCGGGGGAACAAATAAGGGTCTAACCACCTTCTGTTATCTCTGGGTGCTCTCTAGAGGGCTTCGAATATCGCAGTCGAGAGCTCCTCTACCCAAGTCCATTTACTGGGTATGGACTTGTAAATATTTATCTTCTGATGAATTGTCTTGAAAAAGACAAGATATTTCTTACATGACAAAGGTACACCAAGTCGAAATAAAGCATCAGGTCGTGGTCTTCTGAAGGCTTGTCTTGAAAAAGACAAGATATTTCTTACATGACAAAAATATAGGTCGAAATAAAACATCAGATTGTAGTTGAATAATATCTCAGCCACAAAGTATAATTGGAACAGCAGGAAGCAGCGCCCCAAGAGCACTAAGCTCTCGGAGAGCCCGTGAGGGACTGACCTGAAAATCGCCAATGTTTATATGTGCCGTTCGAGCGATAAATAGGGATTTCCAGGTCAAGAGCCACTGGAAAAATTCGAGGCGGGGCGATGCGCATCGAAATGCGCACTAGTCCACACACTATGGCATTCGATGACATCCCCCCTCCACTATCATCCTTCTCCAAGACTTCCTCACAATTTATTTATTTAACCTTGGACGACTGTAATGTATTCATATAAGTGCATACTAAACGCTTATTTATGTTATGTTGTTCTCTGATGGCCATCAGCTTTATTACACATCGAAAAATGTGGAATATTTCTTCAGGAGACAGTTCGGAAACAAACTCTTGTTTTTAAGATATAGGAAAGAACTATTGATGTGAGTGTTCGTCCAACTTTATTTTTTTAACTTTGTTGAAAGAGACTCACATGTGCAACCAATTTATCATATCTATGGTAATTTATTTGGACCAAAAAACTTTAACCGTGAGACAGGTTCATTGTTTGTGATTATTCCGTACGTGTATGGCTACCTTTACTATCGTATTTATAAATAACAAAGGTCATAACATTTCGTATCAATTGAGCAGCTTGTAGATAAAATTTAATGAAACAATGCGAGACGAAGACTCACAACAAGACATTTTCTTTCAGTATACACAATGTGTTATTTTGAATATTTGATGGTACTAAATAAATATATTTTTAAATGAGTGATATAACAAATAATATAGTTTAAGATTGAAATCATTTACATCTAGAAAGAGCAGATCTTAAGAAAGTATTTTTCCAACAGTGGAAGGTATATCAGCCAAAACTACTGAGTTATCAATAAATATTGCACACAAGTAAGTTTGATATTTTTCAATGGCCTAGCAGAAAAATCAATTTACATTTTTTTAATCAGTCTGTCTCGACTGCTGGGTCATTGACATGGCCACAATATTAAAATTTTCCAAAGTATTACATTTTTACATATTACACTGTCATATTAGCCCAGTCTGGTTATACAAAAATCATCGATTTCACGGCAAAATGTTTCGCAGATATCTGAAGCTTTTAAGACATAGGTGGGGGTTACTAGATGACGAATAGATAAAAAGATACTCCTAGTTTTACCTTGCGTTTTTTTAAACAATAATTTATGGTCAGAATTTGATTTTTTATCTATAAGTTTTTTCCCTTATAATTTAAATAAACAATATTTATACCATTTTTTTATATCAAGAATATCTTTATTTTCACGTTTTTTCAATTAAAATTGATAAATAATTTACGGAGATATTTGCAAAAAAGCAGTTTTTTTGCACTTATTTATAAATTTAATAAATTTTTTGATTAACAAAATAAAATGTTATTAATACATTTCAACATTGAGGAATTACCGTCCTTTAAATTTGTGCGAACTTTCCCCCCGATCGGTCAAATAGTTTAAAAGTTATTCAATTTGTTTATCCCTGGGACTAATTATTTAAACCATTGAACTTGCCCTATGAATGATGCTAGACACATTTAACAAATTTCATAGGATTCTTTAAGACTTATACTATCTCATAAGTTAAATGAATATTGAGTTTTCATCGAAATTATTTACAAAATAAACGTTTGAAGAAGGGGTATGTTTTTTACTTATAAACAATTGTAATAACTTCTATATTTTTCAAGCTACAGACTTTTACGTACAACCATTAGATAGCTGGTAAAAAACTCACATTTAACAAAAAAATAAACCTTCTATGAACAATAGGAACGAAGTTAGCGACAATTTTTTTGTTAATTATATCTCCATTGTTTATAAACATTAAGAAGTAAAATTTGCACAAATTTTGAATGAAAATCTAAACTTTATATTGAATTTTATAGCTATAAAATTTATCCAATTTTTCGAAACTTAAAACCTTTCGAAACGAAGTTACTTTCGAAAGATCGACATAGGAAAATGGAGGGGAAACTGTTTTAGCTCCTCGCTGCAAAATTTAATATTATGGTTACGGATTTATCATTCAAAAGCTTCAACAGTTCTGTAGGAATTTTATCAGGTCCATTTGCTTTTCAATTTTTAGCGTTTCTTATTGCGTATTCTACTTCTTCTTTCAATATATCTGGCCCAGTTGCATTGATTATCTGAGTTAAGTTGTTTCTATCGTCTTCAAATAATTCTTCAGGTATTCTGTCCATCTTTTTATTTTATTCTCTAGATCTACAATAAGATTTCCATCTTTGTCTTTAAGTTTACCTATTTGGCATTTCTTTATGCTTCCTTCTATCTCTTTTACTTTTTTGTGCATATTGAACGCATCGTATTCTTTCTCATAGGTTTCCATTTCTTCACACTTTTCTTTAATCCACGCCTCTTTGGCTTCTTTTATTCTCTTTTTTATGTGTTTGTTTATTTCTTTGTATTTGTCTAGGTAATTCTTCATCTTTCTTCTTTGTTCCATTAAGTCTAGTATATCTTGTGTCATCCACCCCTCACCCCTTATTCTTTGTTGTTGTTTTTGTAAGATGTTTATTTCCTTATGTTTGTATAGCTGTATTTATGTACTTTAATTTTTGGTTAACGTTATTTCTATCGTTAATTTGTTGCTGTACTGAACGGAGGTTTTCATTTATTTCTTCTCCTGTTTCTTGTCGTATATTTTTTTTTCTAAGTTTATTTAAACCTAGTGCTTTTCTGTGTGGTATTCTAATCTTTTTTGGTCTCGCCTCTATCACAGTAACTACCGGGTTATGATCTGAGCCTATATCAGCTCCTGGGTACGTCTTAGTAAATTTAACAGCATTATGATACCTCCTTGCTATCATAATGTAGTCTATTTGATTTCTCACTATTTTTTCTTTGGTATGTTGTGGAGATGTCCATGTATATAACCGTCGAGGAGGTAATTTAAAAAAGGTATTTGTTATTACGAAGTCTTCACTTTGGCAAAATTGAATCAATCGATCTCCTCTGTCATTTCTGTTTCCAAGCCCATATTTTCCTACTTGTTCTCCTACCTTACCTTGACTCACCTTGGCATTAAGATCGCCCATTATTATGTTAATGTATGGAAAGACTGACTTAATAAGTGAAGACAAACAACCTGCAACAAAAATGTTCAGACCTGACAGTGAAGTCGAATAAATGAACCAAATTTTAATAAAATACAAACAATTATAATTAATATAAGGAATATAATAATATAATGTGTAAAAAATTACCTGAAATTTAATTTATAAAATATATAAGTATTATTACATCATTGATATAAAATGAAAAAACATATGTTGATTTTCCGGGATTTTCCGAGATTTATAGGGGGTGACAATTATGTCATCATTATTAATACCGCGACAGACTATTCGAACAAATTAAAAAAAAAGTAAGTATTAAGGGTGAATTTCAAATGGACTCAATTTTTCCGAGTTTTCCCATATTTTCCGGCCAGTGAAAACTATGTAGTTATTCATATTTCGACGAGCTACCCCAGAATAAAAAAAAGAGGCTTGCAGCTGCAAAGGAAGCCGAGATAATGTAAATTTTTCCTACGTGTTGCAATTTGAATTTCCGATGCCGAAAAAAAAAACGGAGCTGAAACAGATATCCTCTCCACTTTCCTATGTCGATCTTTCGAAAGTACCGTCGTTTCGAAAAATTAGATAAATTTTATAGCTATAAGTTTCAATATAAAGTTTAGATTTAGTTTTAGATTCAAAATTTGTGCAAAATTTACTTCTTAATGTTTATAAACAATGGAGATATGATTTTTTTAAAAATAGTCACTAACTTCGTTCCTATTGGTCATAGAAGGTTTTTTATTTTTTAATGTGAGCTTTTTTACCAGCTATCCAATGGTTGTACGTACAAGTCTGTAGCTTGAAAAATATAAAAGTTATTACAATTGTTTATAAGTAAAAAACATACCCCTTTTTCAAACGTTTATTTTGTAAATAATTTCGATGAAAACTCAATATGCATTTAACTTCTGAGATAGTCTAAGTCTTAAAGAATCATACGAAATTTGCTGAATGTGTCTAGCATCATGCATAGGGCAAGCTCAATAGTTTAAATAATTAGCCTCAGGGATAAACAAATTAAATAACTTATAAAATATTTGACTGATCGGGGGGAAATTTCGCACAAATCTAAAAGATGGTAATTCCTTGATGTCTAAATGTATTAATACCATTTTATTTTGTTAATAAAAAAATTAATAAAATTTATAAATTAGTGCAAAAAAACTGATTTTTTTACATTTAAACTTTTAAGTTGATGAAGTATGTGAATATCTCTTAAATATTGTAACAGATTTGTGTAATTCGTGGGCTTATTCAATATTCCTTGAATTTTCGCTTCCTGCTGATGTTTTCTTTTTGTATAATAATGTTGAAGTTCTTTTAAAATATAATTGACGATTAAGTTACTGTTGCAATGGCTGCAACGTACAGATAAATCAGTGGGTGCCATGTAAACCCCTGTGTAAGCCTAGAGTGTCAGTCTTCTTTAAACGATTTTCAGTCTTCTTAGAATGATTTTGTTGTTACTGGGCATAGGTAGGAGTTCTAAGTAAGATATATAGATATAATTAAAAATCAATATAAAACGTTACTTGGAGTATTAAAAACGAACATCTAATGCATTATTAACCTAATGTAAAACATTTTCGGTCGCATTCAGGAACTCATCGAACACTCCAAAGAATCGCCTTTGGGAGCATTCTTCAACAATGTGACGGACGATCTGTCGTTGCGCACCACAATCACACTCAGGAGTAAGGGCTTTTCCCCATCTATATAAGCTTTCAGCACATCTACTGCTGCTTGTTCTTATTCTGTTTAGCGTTGTCCATGTATTGCGGGTCAGTTTAAAGCCTGGCGGTTTCAGATCGATACAGGCCATTTGGTGTGCTTCCTGTAGTGAATCGCTTTTGCATTATCCTCTCCAAGCGTTGGTGAGGTTTAAATGTTTCTGATGTAAGGAGTTGGCTCTTAACAATAAAGGATATCTGGAGGGTAGTTTATGGCATGGAAACGTGGACTTTGAAAAAAAACATCTATCAACAAACTTGAAGCATTTGAAATGTGGTCATTGAGAAGAATGATGCGCATACCTTGGGTGGATAGAGTTCGAAACGATGACGTCCTTAAGAGAGCCGGCGTGGAAAGAGAACTCTTTGAATTAATTAAAAAACGCAAGATTGGTTACCTTGGGCACATATTGAGAGGAGCAAAATATGAAATACCACAGTTAATCCTACAAGGGAAGATCGAAGGTAGGAGAGGAGCCGGCCGCAAACAATTATCCTGGTTAAGGAATATTAAAGAATGGACAGGAATACACAATACAGGCGAGCTGTGTCACGCCGCCAAGAACAGAATTCTAGTAATGAGATAGTCGCCTATGCACTTTGGTGTATGGCATGTTAAGAAGAAGAAGGAGGGTAGTCTGTTTATTTCGATATCAAGCTTATCATGGTGGATGAATAGTTGATGGTTAGCCTCGATTTTTCAATATTCTCGGAGAATAGAATGACTTCTTCGCAGTTTCGGCGGTTTCAACTCGGAAATCGTTCTCAAAATACAAACATTAATAAATTAAACAAATTTTGTTTTTCGTTACTTGGTGAAAAATCCTTCTAATAATTTAATTTTATTTGACTCATTTATATTGACAATTCAGACATACATTATACATTTTAAAGTAGACTACTTTAAAATGATATTGCCAATATTGCTGAGTTGCGTTCCTGGAACGACTTTATTGTAAGATAGTTCATTCGATTACATGAAATCAACATTAAATCGAAAATATCCGTCAAAAAAAATCATAGTGTTATATTTTTATTAATTCTAATTTATTGTCTTTGTTTATTATTAAAGGTTCTATTTATAACATTTACAAATTTATTAAAGTCTTTATTACTAATTTATTTCACAATTTATTTATATTTATCTCCGCGTACAATTATATTTTCGGACTCAAACTAACTCGATATTTAATAACTAACTAACTGTTTACAACAAAATTCCTCTTTAACCTTCGACCAGGCGCGCCCTAAATAATTACATCATCAGGCGCGCTGCAGCAATTTGCTGCCATGTAGTTTCTTATTGTTTTCGACACTTTTAATTATTGATTAACTGTATCGTTATTTATTTTGTCAAAAAATAAGAACGCTTTATTAATTTAACTAATTTTAATAAATTGTACAGAAAAAAACTTTTAATTTATTTGATCATTACAATTAATACATACAATATTAGATTTAGAGTGTCTTTTACAAGTGAATGCACTACATTGTGTACATTTCATAGAGGTATACGACTTGATTTTTTCACTGTAACAATTGCAGCATCTACCACGTTTAGTAGGATTTTCGTCTTCTTGATGGGGTACTGGTTGCTTCGGAAACATCCTGGACAGGAACTCGGTTATATCACGTGGAAGTGTTTTAATTTGTGATCGTGTATGAAGGTGTTCTTTCATCAAGTTCATTGCAAGGTTTTTGAGAAAATGTCTCCTTTTGAGTGATTTTCCAGAATTTGCAGCGGAATGTAGAACAAAAGCATTTATGCCTCCAATATTCATTAAATTATAGAATATAACACACGGCCATCTTTTAGTAATTCGTAAAACACTGTATGATGAACATAATTTATCTACAGTATCAACTCCTCCTTTTGACTTATTGTAATCTAAAATCAACTGTGGTTTCTTAGTATCCATGTCAACTGTACCGTTCTGCATAGACGATAATAATATGACTGACTTACTTTTACGCGGCACATAAGAGGTAATCATATAATCTTTTTGAAATCCAAATATGCTAGATTGAACTGCCCTTGATTTATGTGGAAGAAATTCTTGAGGAATTTCTCTTTTGTTTTTCTTCAGCGTCCCAAGCAGAGTAACTTTCTTCTGCAGCAAATATCTAGCTAACGGAATACTAGTATAAAAATTATCGATTGTTATGTTTCTTCCTGTCATTTCTACGGACTCTATTAGACGTTTTACAACGTCAAAGGCCGAATTTGATACGTCGTATGGACCACTTGACTGTTTACTGCAATATATCTCTAAATTGTCGGTATAAAATGTTTGAGCATCACATAACGCGTACATTTTTATCCCGTACTTAGCAGGTTTGTTGGGTATATATTTTATCCAGCTACACCTACCTCTAAAGGGATGGGGCATTTCATCAATTATTGTATACTCTGACAAATTGTATGAGTTTTGACAATTTTTTATAAATCTGTCAAAAAACGATCTAATGGCCGACAGCTTGTCTATTTTACATCTATCACTCCTTGTATGTTTATCATCAAATCTCAATGAACGTGCAATAAATAGGAAACGTTTGTAGCTCATTACTGCTCGAACAATATCAATCCCTGTGCCATCTTTTTCCCAAAGTTCCATCACATTTGTGTGATTGCCGTGCTTTATGCCAATCAAATAGACGAGTCCAAAAAAGGCCAATAACTCACTCCTGTTCACATTCCTGCAATCTCTATCTCTCAAATATTGCGTTTTATCTCCATGTTCATTTATATATAAATTGGTAAAAATTAGAATTTCATCAACCATATCAATATTGATAATAGTAACAAACGCATCAATTTCTGTTTTTATTTGACGTGCAGTTCCTTTTAATCCCGGTGGTACTCTCATTATATTTTGTTGCTTTGTCTTAGATGTGGCAAAAGAAGTTTTATACCACTTACTTGTTTTATCCTTGCTAATGAATGTATCTTCAACGTTTTCGTAAAACATTTCCTCCTCATCTGACATATCTTGCTCTGAACATGTATCGTCGTGGTTCTCCTCAATTTGTTGTTCATCCAAATCACTATCACTTTACAATATTTCATCTGTTTCATCTTCAATATCTGTCATATTATTTAGAATTTCCTCTAATTGTGCTTGGGTTAACACTTCCTTTGGATTTTTACGAGACATGGCGTAATCTAAAATTATAAAATATGTTATAATATAGAATTCTACAATAATCTAATATGTTACATATATATTATTAACTCTTATAAATAATTATATTATTAACAATTTTACTTACCAATAAAATTTCAATTTCTCGAAAAAGATATATAATATATTAGTTATTAAAAAAAAATTGCGCGAATTTCACTACCAGGCGCCTTGTAACAATTGTCTGCCTCGATGTACTATTCACAATAAAGCACGATAACTAACTAATTGGATTTGGATTTCACAAGACGATGATGGGTACCGACTAAGGATTAATCGATAAGGAAATTTTAAAAATATCACGTACATAGCGTATCCCGTTAACACTTTACCTGGAAATATTAAGTTTACGCAGCAAATTACTGCGGCGCGCCCGGCTGAAGGTTAAATATGAAATGCTGCTATTCGAGAATTGCGGCGATCCCCCATCGAAGAGCCGAGACCACTCATTCTGATTTTATTTGACCTACTTCTGGAAATTTCGAATCGTAGGTGACTCATCAGAATTCAGGTTGGCAAACAGGTTTTTCAACTGAGCGCCGAAATTACTAGAATAGAAAAGAATTAGTAATAATATATTTACAGTTTTATCTGCCATAATATTTATCGTAACAATAGCATGTAATTTGTCTTTAAAAAGACAACCACATGCTATGATAACAGTAAAATTCTCCCATTAGTGATTCCATAGTAAATCATGAGGAAAAAACCAGGAAAAAAACCTCATAATGATAAATATTTGCTCTTACATTTAGTTTACTTTCAATAAATACTAAATTCTGATTTTATATGTTTGTTATTTAAAAACATAAATGAGGTATCCTCGATATGTTACTGACTTACTAATACTGTTATTTTCCTTTTATTAACTTCCTCTTTTAATATGGGTAACCAGATGCTACTGCATTCTGCCGAGGAATTTGCAACACAATTGGTCTCATTTAGCATAATTAAAGCCGCTTCTTTGATTTTTTTCTTTTTACCATCCGTTTCTTTTAGGACTATATTTAAATCATTCCATTGAATCCTGTGTTCATTATCCCATACGTGTTTACATGTTTGAGATCTATCAAATTCTCTATTTTTAATATAAGATTGATGTTCACTTATTCTAACATTTAATGGCCTTGATGTTTCACCTAAATATAACTAATCGCATTCACAAGATATTTTATAAAAACAATTCTTTGTCCTTTCTTGTTCATTATTGTAGTTTAATTCACTGTTACTGTTTATTAATTACTGTTCATTAATATAGAAAACTATATTAAAATTATTTTTTACGACACACGAGAAGAACCAAGATTGGAAAATAACAACGAAGGGCCAACAATTCTGAAATCTGAAATCATAAATGCAATTAATCATCTTAAAACAAATAAAAGCCCAGGTCCAGACGGAATATACTCAGAAACGTTAAAATTAATCAGCGAAGAAAATATCGAAATATTTGTCCTTTTATTCAATCGCATTTATGATACAGGCAAAATACCCCAAGATTGGCTGAAGTCAATATTCATCCCACTACCAAAAAAGCCAAACCCACAACACTGCAATGAGTTCCGTCTGATAAGCCTTATGAGTCATGCAGTAAAAGTCCTACTAAAAACCGTACATAATCGTATCTATAGAAAGTGCGAACAATCATCGGAGACGATCAGTTTGGATTCAGAGCCGCCATGGGAACGAGAGAAGCCCTGTTCAGTTTACTAGTTCTCGCCCAAAAATGCTACGACCAACAGAAAGATATATTTATATGCTTTATAGACTTCGAAAAAGCATTTGATAGAGTAAGACACGATCTACTATTAGAACGTTTGCAAGAAGTCGGTTTAGATGGAAAAGACGTCAAATTCTTAAAAAACTTGTACTGAAACCAAAACGCCAGCGTTAGGATCGAAGGTTCCACATCCGCAGAAGTAGAAATTAGGAGGGGAGTTAGACAGGGATGTGTTCTGTCGCCTCTGCTGTTTAACTTTTACTCAGAGTTTCTATTTAAAGAAGCATTGGAGGATTCCAAGGATGGAGTCAATGTGAATGGCGTAAATATCAACAGTATCAGATACGCCGATGATACAGTGCTAATTGCGGATTCCGACTTAGGTCTACAACGACTCATAGACAAGACCAACTCGACCTGTGAGCAATTTGGTATGAAAATAAACATTAAAAAAACCAAAGTGATGTCAATCCGAAAAAACCAAAACGTACCTCAACCTTGCACAATAAATGGGCACATTTTAGAACAGATCAATAGATTTAAGTACCTGGGATGTTGGATCGATAGCAGCCTAAATCCTGATCTAGAAATATGATCGAGAATAGAACAGGCCAGAAAATCTTTCGAAAAAATAAAAAAACTGCTTTGTGATTCTCGAATAAAACTCGAAATTCGACTACGTTTATCAGAATGCTACGTCTGGTCGACTCTTCTATATGCAGTTGAAACGTGGACCCTTAAAACATCAACCGTAAATAAATTGGAGGCCTTTGAAATGTGGATCTACCGGAGAATACTCAAAATTTCTTGGACATCGCATACCTCAAACGAAGAAGTGCTGCATAGAATAAGCAAGGAAAGAGAACTTTTTAACACAGTAAAAGTTAGAAAAACATCATACTGAGAAATAATAAGTACCAATATGCCCAACTTATAGTAAAAGGAAAAATCGAGGGAAAGAGAGGCCTAGGAAGGAAAAGACTATCGTGGTTCAGAAACATCCGACAATGGACAGGGCTAAATTTTGAACAGCTAATAAGAACAGCTGAAGATAGAGAAGAGTTTAAAATTGTAGTAGCCAACCTCCATTGAGGAGAGGGCACTTTAAGAAGAAGAAGTTCATTATTAGGTTTGGTTTGAGACAAAATAGATCTCAATGTGTTTGTTGTTTTGAATGTTGTTGAAATGTATTTTATTTCTTATCCTTTTAAGTTTTTCTGATAATCCTTTTATATATGGTACTGTTATTTTCCTTGTATTATTCCTTGTGTATGCTGTAGGATCTCGTTCTAAGTTGTTCTGTTCTATTCGGTCGATTGTTGAAAATTCCTTATTTATAAACGTTAAAGGATAATCATTTTTTAATAAAACAGATGTTAACAAATGTTTTTCCTCCAAGAACGAATTTTCGTTAAAACAAGCAATTTTGGCTCTATCGTTGTAACGATAAGACTACCAAAGAGAATTGAAGTACTATTGTAAAAATAATACCTCAATCAATCATGGGAGCTTATCGTCTATACCTTGCCTAGCTCAGTATCTCAAGGGTGATTTCATCTTGTCTTAAACTAGGGATTGAACCTGAGTTCTCAGCTGATAGCAAATAAGACAAATTTTAACCAAACATATTTATTTAAAAGAATAAAAAACAATAATTAATACTGCCAAAGCTTAACAGTTAATAAGTGCTACTTATTGCTTCGATGGGCTGCTTGTGTGTTCTAGCTGTTTAGGTCCTTCAATTAAGTTGTGGCTTCTGGAGAGCTGCAGTCATATGTGGCTGTATGTCCTGATTAGTAGTGTTGTTAAAATTGAATATGGCCAATCAATTCGATCTGGTCAACAAATCCAAATAACCCAATAAAGTTTTGATATGCCAATAAAGTTTTGATATGTCCAATAAAGTTTTGATATGTCCAATAAACCCAATAAACCCAAGAGAATTTGTAGACTATAAAAATGAGTCTTATAATAATTTTTGCCATCTTTTATAAATTTCAAAAAGAGGCAAAAAATAATCCCACCACAAAAAAGTTGTTTTGACAGAAGTGGGAGACTAAATGAAGTTAGCACAGATGTCATAGGATGTTGCTATAAATATCATGAAACTAGCTTGTCTGTCAACACGGAACAGAATAGTCTGCCGAACAAAAAGAGAGAGGGCGAATATTTATTCTACGGGACAGAAAGATAGAGAAAATAAAGATAGAGGAAGAAAAGAAAAAACAGAGGGCGCCAACTATTTTGTAAATAAAAAATAGTAAAAATTAAATTGAAGATAAAGAAATTAATAAATTAATAAAGAAATTAAAATGAAATAATTATTTAAATATAAATTAATAGGGATGTGACGTTTATAACGTTACATCGTATAAGGAAGTAATGTAAATCTAATTATGCTAAATGAGACCAATTGTGTGGCACATTCTTCGGCAGAATGCAGTAGGATCTAGTTACCAATATTAAAAGAGGAAGTTAATAAAAAGACTATACCACTATTAGTAAGTCAGTAACATATCGAGGATACATCATTTATGTTTTTTAAATAACAAACATATAAAATTCGAATTTGGTGTTTATTGGGAGTAAACTAAATGTAACACCAAATACTTACCATGTCGGGTTGGTATTATGGGGTTTTTTTCCTGGGTTTTTCTTCATGATTTACTATGGAATCACTAACAAAAGAATTTTACTGTCATCATGACATATGGTTGTCTTTTTAAAGACGAATTACATTCTATGATCATTTCTGACGTATATTCATAAGTTAAAGTTGATTTCATGTAATCCAATGAAGTATTTTACAATAAAGTCGTCCCAGGAACGCAACTCGGCAATATTGGTAATATCATGTTAAAGTCGTCTATTTTAAAATGTATAATATATAAACAAAAAGAGAAATCAAACGATTTCTACTTAGCGAAACCGAATTCAAATCTTAACCACTGTGTTTCCTAAAATTTGCGAAACAAACAGCTGGATGAATTACTCGGCAAGGGAATCAAAATTCGTAGTGAATTCAGTTTCTCGTACTTCCAACGAAGTAAATAACAAAACAGAATGACGGTATTAGATTTTTGTTTTGATACAGTGCAGCAACAACCGTTGATACGTATTTCGACCTCCTTAAGTCTCTTCAGAACGGTATAGTCACTGCTCTGATGTGCAGTGACTATACCGTTCTGAAGAGACTTAAGGAGGTCGAAATACGTATCAACGGTTGTTGCTGCACTGTATCAAAACAAAAATCTAATACCGTCATTCTGTATAATATATCTTTGAATTGTCAATATAAATGAGTCATATAAAATTAATTTATTAGCAGAATTTTTCACCAAGTAACAAAAGTAGAGATTGAAACGGCAATAAACTTATTTTAACCTTCAACTGTGGCTTATTCTCATTAAAATAGTAATTAATACAATTTATTTTTTATAGGTGGACAAACCCTAACCTAACTATTGTAATAATATTCAAGTAAGAGGTGTTAGAAAATGGAAACAAAAGCGATGGCCATTGTTCCTAAATTTATAAAAAACTCAGTAGACATTTTAGGAGCAATTAATGATGTTTACGATACATTGCAATTGATAGGTATAATTCCAGATGAAAACATGCAAAAAATGGAAGAAATTCTTACAGCTGTAAAAAAAAATTACGATGCTATTGAAAACGTGGGCAACAAAGTTGACAGAAATTTCGCCGTGACAGTGGCTATTCACAACGTGGTTACCAAAACTCTATCAGTTCTAGAAAAGATGAGGTGGGAAATGTTACAAGGTTTTGAGAAAGTTCTTAATAGTCTACAAGAATTAAAAACAGAAGATAAAATCTCAAATTTGGTAAACTTTATTGAAGACTTTAACAGGAATGTTGAGATGCTGATCACATTATCCCCTGAAGAGCGAGTGGCGAAGTTAGATGGAAATGATGGGATTTTAAAACAGTTGAACAAAGCGGTGGATACTAAAGGAATTTTAGATAGTAACCTAAATCATATTATTAATGAAAAGCTAGCAATTCCAAAACATAAAAACGATGATAGCGCATTTGCTGCATTGAATATTCTGTACTATGGTGTCCAAACGTACGTTTCAGTTTTATGTTTTAATGTCAAGCAATATTGTTATCTTATAGATTATTATTACAAAAAGGGCAATGTCTATAAATATAACGAGTCTTTTGACCGGCTACAATCATCTTTCTACCACATTAAACACAGACTTATAAGTACCCCAGGTAAAGTACAATTAATTGGTAAAGTAAAAGATATTCTGAAGCAAGTTGCAGAGTTACGATTTGTCCGAAATCAGGTTAATGATGTATTCATTCTCTTGGAGCAACGCATACCCTATTTAGATGCAATATCAGAAAACGTCATGAACCTCATTTTACCCATCGATATTTATCAACCAAATAAGCTATTATCAAGTCCAAATTTTAAAAACTCTAAAATAGAAACGCCTATGAATGAATGGATTTCCAATAATACAGTTAGGTACGCTTTGCAATTTGAACACAATAATACCTATTCCAAAATAGGTGATTGGTCTGAACCTGTGACGATTCAAGATAAGGCTTGTCCGCTTCTTAACATTAGAGTCGATTTTAAAAGAAGAACTCGAATTGTTTTTAGAAAATTTAACGATGATATGCCTGAATTTGTAGGAAAAGTTAATGAGAAGTATTTAACGACTTTTAGAGACATTAATAGGGATATTTATAATGCAGCTATGGATTCAAATGAAGAACAAGCTATAGACAAAATTAAACTTTTGATGAAGAATGGAGGTATCATAAATGAAACCTTTGAAGATAATAGACAACCAATTCATGCAGCGGCCGAAGTCGGTAATATTGAAGTTATTAAATTTTTACTAAACCATAAAAATGTGAGCATTAATATTCAAGATAGTTATGGTTATACTCCGATTTATATAGCAGCCGAAGCTGGGTACCACAATTTGGTTCAGTTTTTAATAGATTCTCATGCTAACATTAACGTAAAGACTAAGCATAAAAAAATTACTCCGTTGCATATAGCTGGTTATAATGGAGATGAAAAAACTCTTAAGGTTTTATTAAAGTCTGAGCAAATAAGTATAAATGTAGTGGATGAAGAGGGGTTTTCTCCTCTTCATAGTGCAGTATTTGGTGGTATACACGTGGTAAAGTCTTTGCTGTCGAGTAATAAAACAATGATTAATGATAAATCAAAAGCTAATTTGACCGCTTTACATTTGGCTGCTATTAACAACTATGACGATGTGACAGATATGTTAATTAATAATCCCGACATTCAAGTAAACTGTAAGACCGACGGGAATTTCACACCTTTACATTTTGCTGCATCTTTGGGAAATTTAAAAACTGTTCAAGTTTTATTGAAACATAAAAATATTGATGTTAATGCAAAAACTATCGATAACTTAACAGCGCTACATTTGGCAATTTCATCTAAAAGCAATGATGTTGTTTTGGAACTTTTAAAAAATGATAATACTGATGTAAATATAAAATCAAGCGCAGATGTTACAGTTCTTCACCTGGCAGCGGTACGTAATGAACACGAAATTATTGTAAAATTAATCAAAAAAGGAGTAATGCTGGAAGAAAGGACTCAAAATGATCTCACAGCTTTGCAATTAACCGCGATACATTATATAGAAAATGCTTTCAATGTTTTGATCGATAATGGTGCAGATATTAATTCTTTAACAAACGGTTCATCCGCATTGCACTTAGCATCCCAATATGGCCATGTTAATATAACTAGAACTTTAATTAAGGAATGTGCCAATTTTAGACAGTATGATAGTTCAGGACTATTACCCATTCACGTAGCTGCGTTGAATGGCAAAATTCCTGTGTTGGACATCATATTAGAAGAATTTCCAGATATTGTTGACGTCGTGAGTGGTGATAAAACTAAACTTTCGTCTTCTTTACATTTGGCATCGGAAAAAGGATATATTGATGTTATTCGATATTTAGTAGAGAAAAAGGGGGCCGATGTAAATATACTTAACGCAAACAAGGAGTCACCAATGCTGGTAGCTGCTAATAAGGGATATTTTGATGTTGTAAAATACTTTTTTGATAGAGAAGGGACAAATATTCATCAAAAAAATATATATGGTGAATGTCTTTTGCATTTGGCATGTCTGTCAGGAAGTATAGATTTTGTCGACTATATTATACCAGCTTATAACGTAACTTCCAACAGAACTTCTTTCGAAGATTCGTCATTGCATTATGCTGCTTTATCAGGTAACTTAGACTTGGTAAAATATATAATTGATAAAGGAGTTAATGCAAACACTGAAAATCGCGAATTTTACACTCCGATAACATACGCAACTTGGTACAACCATATGCATATTGTTAAATACTTGGAAACCAAGAAGCCTGAGTATATGACTGATCGAGCAACTGGGAATATTCTTAAAGCGGCATCATTATCAGGCGATCTGGAAATGGTAAACTATATTTTCAACAGATACGGCTACAACGAATATGCTTTCGCATGTGCTGCTGATTATGGATTTTTAAATATAATTAAGTTCTACATGCAAAAGAATAGTAGTCTTCAACTTTATTACAACTCTCTTCCAATTCTTCATCGAGCGTCCAGATCAGGAAATCTTGAGCTGGTAAAATACTTAATTGAAAAGAAAAATGTGCCAATTAATAACGCATTTTCGATAATCGGATTGACACCTCTTAGTTTGGCTATTTTATCAGGAAACCTGGATCTTGTTAAATATTTTACAGAAGAAAAGAATGTTACCATTCACAACCCCTATCAATATACCTTATCTTCAGTGAGCTTGGCGGTTGCCTCCGGAAATTTGGAAATGGTTAAATATTTTTTTGAAGAAAAGAAAGTTTCTGTGCAGTTTTCGCACGGTTGTTCGACCAATGAGCAAATTAAGAGCTTAGGCACATACCATTCAATTGGTATGTACACAGATTTGTCCCTTAATGAATATATTGGATTTGTTAATAACGGATTTGGAATGCCAGCTGTTCTCAATTGTGCTACGGGAAGAGGATATATAGACATTGTTAGATATTTTTTGGATGAAGTACACGTTTCAGTTGATTTCAACAGCCTAATGTTTCGCGCATTAGACGGTAAAAGGTTGGATATGGTAAAATATTTTGCGAATGAAAAGAATGTTGACATAGACATAAAAGATACAGAAGGAATGACGTTTCTAGATGTAGGTGTCGGTGTTTTTGGAAAATCAACCTTCTATGGCGTGTTAGATCGATTTAATACAAAAAAATCGAAATCGTGTGCAAAAAAACTGACACAAATACAAGTAGTTAAACTGAAGAAACGCTCGGTTATTTCTGATACATCCAATCGTCATCAGGTTCGATTAAATAACAATGTTGAAAATTGTTATTTTGTTACTAAAATTAACAATGCTCTACAGTGTATTACTTCTTTCATTTATCCTAGAATAAAAGCAAATACTACCAGCAGAGCACATGTTATAGAACACGGAACTTATGATTTTAACAGCAATCTACTTTTACTGGACTTAGTTGTTAGAAAACTGAGTGGAAAAAGGTGTATTTTAAAGAATAATATGGAAATTTCAACAACTGATGCTGAAGGATGTGCCTTAAACATCGTAGACACAGTTGAAACGATTATTAATTCTTCTAGTGATGATTTGTTACAGGGTATAAATTTAGATTTTTTTAAAATGTATATGAAGATTAAAAACTGTTTAGTTAGAGGAGAATTGTCCAAAATTGAGGACATCATATTTTTCAATTTGGAACAGTATCTCCCACAAAATACAAGTATAAGGAATTTTCTTAATGAAACGATATATAATGAAATTAACAATGTAATAAATAAATCTTAAAAAATCTTAAACTTGTTTTAAGCTTCGTACACACTGTCGACCCCTGCCCCCTCTCGATAACGGTATTAGTCACGGAGAAATGATAATCAAACTTGCAGAAATATTTAGATTGTACTTGATATAAGACATGATATTCGAAAGTTTTATACTTAACTATTCCCTCCCTCCTTAAAATCCCTCCTATTACAAGTCAAATGTTGTTTATATACAGCAAACGATGCACCATATACCTATATACCTAATTATGTTTCTCTTTCTGCTCTCTCTTACCTATAGCATTACATATGTAATGATTGTGCAGATTGACTACCATAAAAATTTGTAACGGCGAACGCGTGTATAGAAGTATAACTTCTACCGGCAGTCCCACTGGACTACCAAACCCGTTTTTTATCACCCGTTGGGACCTTCGTAGTACGGGGGCGTCATCTGAGCTAGCTGCAGTATTTGTAGTATATAGTATTTGTGGTAAGCAAGTTGAAGTATTATTTGAATCATGTACATCTGTATCTTGAACTGAACTCGTACATAGTGCTGCTTCATTTGCCGCAAAAGTATTTGTAACAATTTGATTATTACCCAGGTCAAAATGTGTCGGTTGTATATCATTGTATACAGGTGTATTTTTCCCTATAGATCTGATATTATCTATATGTCTCTTCCATATTCTTGTATCGTCTAACTGTATAAGGTAGTATAATTTCCCTAGTTTACGTTTGACTCCACCGAATTCCCATTTATCAGCATGTATGTAATCACGAGTCTATACTTTCTCTCCCACCTCCAAGTTTCTTACCTTGAGATGGTTTTGATTTTGTACAGGTGTTTTGTAAAACGGTTTCAATAAATCTAATCGTGTTAGGATATCTCTTCCAAACATCAAATTTGAAGGACTGACACCAGTTGTAGTATGTGGAGTTCTTCTGTATTTAGTAAGAATTTGTTGAGCTGTAGCTCCCTTTCATTATTATCTCATTTTTGTGCACGTAGCTCTTGTTTGAATGTTCATAATAATCACAATTTGGTGTTTGTTGACAGTAAACTAAACGTAAGACCAAATACTTATCATGTCGGGATAGTATTATGAGGTTTTTTTCCTGGTTTTTTCCTCATGATTTACTATGGAATCACTAACAGAAGAATTTTACAGTCATCATGCCATGTGGTTGTTTTTTTAAAGATGAATTACATGCTATGATTTTTTTTTATATTCTCAAGTTAAAGTTAATTTTATGTAATCAGTTTACTGTGTTTTCAAGTCGTTTACTTTAAAATGTATAATATATGTCTGAATTATGTATAATATATGTATTATATAATATATGTCTGTCAATATAAATGAGTCATATAAAATTAAATTATAAGAAGAATTTTTCACCAAGTAACAAAAAACAAAATTTGTTTAATTTATTAATGTTTTTATTTAAAGAACGATTTCCGAAATGGGGATTTAAACGTCAATAAATTTGTTTTTACCGTCAATTGTTAATTATTCCTATTAAAATAGTAATTACTTTAAAATGTCACAAGAAAATAGCTTCAAAACAATGTTTTTGCAAAAAAATTTGTTGTTAGTGTTTGCAGAAAATTAACAATTGCCTTATGGGAATATTAATATTAGTAATACAGTTAGAAAAGATAATATGTTTATGAGATGTTAGACTATCGCATAATATGTTTTGTCCTTGCTTAAAAAATAGTAGCTTCAGTGTATTCCTTTGTGTATGTATTATATTTTTGTAACTTACAATTTGTAATTTGTTTTATAGAAAAAAGCTAATTTATGTATTTGCCGTTAAACATTCGAAAAGAAACTCCAAAAATCTTTGTATTTAACAAGATTTGAAAGTATTTCTCAACACTGTCACAAATGTCATGTTACTTTTCTTATCTCAGATTTAGAGAGTTTGATTTTTGCCAAGACGAGAATTAACTTATCACTTGCAGCTTAGTTAATATAAATTCATAAGCCTGTGACATTATCAAAGTTTTCTTTTGTTGCAATAGTTTTACCGGTTTAGTAACTTCAACGAAAATGAATTTTATAAGTAAGTGTTCACTGGTGTTTATATGTTTCTTAGGATGTGAGGGTGCTAAAATTTTAGGCATTATACCTACTGCATCTTATAGCCATCAAATTACGTTTCATCCGTTATGGAGAGAACTGGCACTCAAAGGGCACAATGTTACGGTCATTACAACTGATCCTCTAAACAACTCGTCACTGGCAAATCTAAAGGAAATAGATCTGAGTGAGATATACGACTTATTTACGACTATCAAATTTTACGAAATCATATCTGGAGAGCCAATATATTTTTGGAGGATAGCGCTGTTGTTAAGAAAGGTTTGTTTCGAGTTAGCGAAGTTAATAATAGAACATGACGAAATAAAAAAGATAAAAAATGAACAATTCGATTTGGTCATTGCCGAAGCTCACTTTCCGTCGATTGTGGGCTTTATTGGTCACTTTAAATGTCCATGGATAGGGGTTTCGTCCATGGAATCTGGGATTCAGTATAACGTCGCTATAGGTAATCCAGCACATCCAGTTTTAAATCCAGATTATACCTTCCATTAGAAAACATGGACAACCTGAATTTCATAGAACGATTGGCAAGTTTGGTGTACCGAGTCGGCTACGTTTTCCTTATAAACGTATACATATTTCCTACATTAACTGCAATATATAAGGACGTCGGTTGGAATGCGCCACCTATGGTTGAAGTACAAAATAATATTAGCATGTTGTTTGTCACTACACATCCCATATTTCACAATCTCAGACCTCTTTTACCTAATACTATTTCTATTGGAACTGGGATGCATTTTAAAGAGCCACAACCTCTACCTGAGGTAAGTACTATCCCACATTTATTCAATGCTTCCTATAATGTAACTATGTTAATGCTAGTAAAATTTATCAGATCAAACATATAAACGTACTTATCAAGTCAAGAATATAAAGTTAAACTCTTACACCTTAAGTCTGGCAACTTAAAGGTTTTCACTTACGAAGGTACTTTTTAATAACTTTAATAACTTTTACAACTAGGGGACACTGTGGAGGATTGCATGAAGTTTTTTACATATTGATTAACTATGGGTTTTAGTATTTTAACGAAATAGTATGATTATTTTAAAATTGTTGCTTAAGCAAAAATAAATGATTTAAGTATAACATGCACTTGAGGGGGAACCTTGCTTGAGGGAGGCTTGAGGCAACGAAGGTAGGTTTGGGGCAAACACAGGAAGGGTTGAGACAAGAGTAGTAGGTAATTATAAGTCATGAGTTAAAATCAAATTTATTAAAGAAAGTAACTAGGTATTATTTAACCCTGCAATAACAATAATGAAAAAAATAGAAAGCTTTGAAAAATATGCCAAAATAGTATGTATCTAATTAGAATAAATTTTCATATTAAGAAAAATCAACTGAAAAAGAAAGGGTCCTTATGTGTTCTAGCTGTTCCTCCTAAAGGAGGGGTTTGGTAACTTAACAAGATCGTTCCTCGGTGCACAACATTCATCTGCAACATAGGGAAAAACAAATTTGTATCCCGGAGGTTTTATTCTCATGCACAATAGGTCGTAATCGTTGATATTAATATTTATGACTTTAGCAATGTAATGTCGGAAAGTCTTTTTGGTGTAGAAAATCGTAGAAGAACATAGTCATTCTTACAAACGTCTTGATTCATAAAGCTTTCTTCAGCATTTTCTTGTTCAATCTATTCCTTGATATCAGTTAACTCATCAAAACTCGAAAAATTGAAAGAATTTTTAGATTGTTCAGAGTCCTCCATGACCATCTTAATTTCATTTTGTTTAACTGACACTTGTTTTTCATCTTCTAATGGCAATTTTTTAAATCTTTTCACCCTTTCCTCTTTTTTTTATTTTGATTTTCCTTGGTCTTAGCTCTTTCTTCAAATTCTTTTTCTTTTTAATCTTTTTCGGGGGTGTCCGGTAAAATTCGCGGTTTCCCACATTTCCTTTCTTCCCAGCTTTCTTTTTACGTAGAAGAGCTTTTGGCCTTCGGAAATGGCCTTATAACCTCAGAGCTTACAAACGCATTTGGATTATTTTAGGAAGTATGATGAGTAGCCAAAAATAAGTAGCCTGTAAAGCTTGAGATGGATCTGCCCGGTCTGTAATTTCCGCACTGGTAAAATCACTATCTGTAAATACAGCTGGATTGTATGGACAAATACCAGTATGTGAAAACCAACCTATGACATTGACAGGTGTAAAAGCGCGAACGTAAGTACTTCCCACAAGTTCAGGCATTTCTTTTAAGGATATCAGCTTTGCAGGATTGTTAACCATCCAGTTATCGGTTGCTTCATTATAAAATCTTTTAATGGCCCAAAAACGTTCGTATCCAAGGGCTGTAACTTATAACTAGTATAAGGTGAAATGGTGAGTAGTATTACTCCATTGTTTTTACAGATGTTAAGCCCTTTTGGCGAAATATGGCTATCATGATTATCTAGTATCAGCAGACACTTGTGATTCATGTCGACTCGGGAATAATCTAAGTGCAGTAAATATTTTTCGAAATTCTTATGAGTCATCCAACCTGATGGGTTAACAGCAGCATCAGCACCAATGGGAAGCCCTCTTGTCATGTAATCCTGGATCCTAACCCTCAGTTAAGTTAAAAATGGGGAAATAGTGTTACCAGACGCACTTATAGTGCATAAAACTGTTACCAGTGATTCTATTTCACAGGATGTTGCCTTTGACACCTGCTTATGCCCTTTCTTTGCAATTATTTTTTTCGTCTTATGTGCTGTTATAACTCCCGTTTCATCTGGGTTATATATACAATCAGGTGTAATCGATTCCCTTTCCATGATGGTCTTTAAATTTTCAAAAAATAGCCGAACGGTATATTTATTAAATGCAGTGGCACGTCCTACACTCGTAGCTTCTAGTGTTCTAAGTTATAAATTATTATGTCGTGACATAAAACCTCTTAGCCAGTCCCGCGTAGAAGCTCTATTTTTTTCCCAAGCTGCTGACATTTTTTTTATTATTTTCAGTTGCAAAGATGTAAGCAAACTTTCTAACTGCGATTGGAGTAAGTCCATAATGTAAGTCAGCACATTTGAGTAGGTATTGAACTAGCAAATATTCTTCTTGATTAGTAAAAATTTGCGAAGAATTAAAGTTGCTACAAACGACATATTTTCGTTTGATTTAAATTTATTTACATATCTAGATAGAGTCTTTCTATCAATATTATATTTTTTAGCGACTGTACGGATTTTACTATTAGTGCTACATATTTCCCGCACTGCAGTTTCCAAAATTTCAGGATCAGTAGGTAGTCGACCTTCCGATTTTCATTTAAAAGGCATCCGTAAAAAAATTAATATTGTAGATGCTGTAGTCCACATTTTAGTAGAAAAAGCAAACGATTGTGAGCCCACATTTTTTAATATTGAAAAGAAAGAAAACATACTGGAAAACAGTTTTTTATCATGATGAGAGGTTTGAGCCATGTCTCGAGCCTCCCACATAAAATATGTTCATCCCGCCCCTCGTACCAGTAGCCACAATAAATTACATTTTTCATTTAACACATAACCTAACATATAATTGAATACATGAAAGTATGTTGAATAAGTATCATATTCGTATAATTCGTCTACATATTTCTCAACATGTAAATGTAAATAACGAATCCTTATACATTTTGATATAAAACTTGCATTGTTTAGCCTCAAAAACAACTTTTTACTTTAACTTTCCTAACAGACTTCGATTTGACAAGAGACTTAGATAACGACAAAGAAGCAATGAGTAAGCATCCACTAAACGAAAAAATAAATTTATTTAAGTATTCATTATGGATGTAATATTTATGGCTCAAATATTATGGCTCCCACCGGCTCAACTCTCCCCAGTCTCCCCTATACTACACTGCTTTCATACATCTTACATATGCTTACATATGTTTCATACTGCTTACAACATATAATCCAAACTATTTTCAAATCAAGACTATAAATTTTACAATACAAATAACAATAAACTCAACAGTATCAAAACTACTTATACAACTCTTCCATATATAAAAGGTTTATCCGAACAATTAACAAATCTTTTAGCCAAACATAACATAACAGTGGTCCACAAAGGCAACAACCTTTTAAATAAATATTTCACCAAACTAAAAACACAAACTCTAAAACTAAAAAAATCACATGTTGTTTACGAGATATATATATATATATATATATATATATATATATATATATATATATATATATATATATATATATATATATATATATATATATATATATAATTCAGAATGGACAGTGGAAGTGTGACGTCACAACTGTCAATTACTTTTCCAAACAAAAGTTGAAATGCCCAATCTCAAGACTTTTTAAATTCTATAAAGTTAACATTTGCTTCCTCTGCTGCTTTTTTTTAAGTATAGTGTTTTTTACGATAATACCATCATAATTCAGTGTTCTATTTCTATGAAATATAGTTTAAAAATTTAAATTAAAGACATTCTAACCTTACTTTATTGATACATGCATTTTATTACTATTTTTATAAAACAACATGCTTTATTATTTACACAACCTTGTAAAATTGTTGTAGTAACTATTAGAATACTTAGATATTGCAAAAAGCGGAAAGATTCTGTAAAAAAAATGAAAAAATAACGAAAAATACAAATTTTCCACACTAAACAAGGTTTGTTTGGAAAGTGAAACTGACAGATGTCAATAAAATCTACGTCATCACTTCCACGGTCAATTCGTTCTCACAAATATGACAAGAACAACGTCACTGCGCTCACAAAACATGAAAATGGGAAGAAGCATAAATTTGACTTCGAAAACATCAAAATTTTAAAAACCGGACGAAACAAAAAGAAGAGGGAGATATACGAATCAATAGAAATAAAAAGAAATACCAACGCAATCAAGGACAAAAAAGATTCACAAAACCTAAATAAAATATATTTCAATCTGATTTAAATAATAATAAATGTAACACCATAAAAAGCTCTTAAAGTCATAACATATCTCCACTTTACTTTTTTCGAAAACATCAATGATACACAGATTAAAAATATTTATACACTAATGACAGTAAACCATAAGATATCAGATATCAACTTTTACTTGTCAATTCATTAATGTCAGTGTCCCGTTTTACGTTTTGGTAATTTAAATATATTTTACAATAACTGTTTGTCCTACAATAACCTTGTACATTTTAGAACCTTGATAAAGGCAAGGGTTTCCTGCCGAAACGTTGATTTCTATGGAAAATAAAATCTAGTTCCACATGTAATATATTTTATTGAACCTAAACCCAAGAAATACTAATTTTATATTAAATATAGTACGGTTCAAGAAACTCTTCTGGTTCATATACACTCAGGTGCAAGTAAATCGATCCATTCCTTATTTCTTATTTATTTGAAGTTGTATAATTTTAGAGACATTAAATTACGTATGTAAATTTAGGTGTACCCTCGTATACGAGAAATAAAATAATATTTTAAATATTGCTTTTTATATTTCTTAAAACAAATTGGTATTTCAGGTTTTTGTCAAAAAGGGTCTGAAGCAAGTAGATATTTATTGAATGTTGCTTTTAATTCAACAACCATACTAGATTATTGATTTTATTTTCAAAACGTGTTATATTTTTATTTAATTATCCTTCCTAAATGTCTCTAACTCCGACAGATGCTGCAAGGGCGGTGACTTTAGTTCAAGATGGTCGTAGCCAATATTATGCAGCTGAAATGTTGGGTGTTAGTCGATCTTCGGTTCAAAGAGCAGTTCGGCGTTTTAGCGACACCGGTAACTTCACAAGAAGAACAGGATGAGGTCGTAGAAGGGTAACATCCGAAAGAGATGATCGATTTCTGGTCTCATCATGTTTGAAAAATCGGCATCTAACTAGTTGACCTGGCAAATCGTCTGAGCGAAGTGAGAAATGTGGATGTAAGCAGATGGACAGTTCGTCGACGACTTGTAGAAGGTAATTTATTATCCAGAAGGCCATCCCTATCTCCAATACTATCCATAGAAGTCTTTTTTTGCAAGAGAACATGAAAACTGGAGTGATGCAGATTGGTGCAATGTATTATTCTCAGATGAGTCCAGAGCGATATTTTCAATGTAATATTGCGAAAAGGATAAGTTATCGGGGGGGGGGGGCTCCGTTATGGTTTGGGCTGGTATCAGTTCAGAAGCCCATAATAATTTAGTTATTGTAGATAGAGGTTCTATGACTGCTGCAAGATACAAAACAAGTATTTTAGATCAGCATGTGGTAACTTTTGCTCCTTTCATTGGACCTAATTTTATTTTTATGGACAACAACGCGCCTCCTCACCGTGCTAGAATCGTCAACCAATATATAGAGGAGGTGGGAATTGTCCGTATGAACTGGCCAGCTTGCAGTCCCGATCTCAATCCCATAGAACATCTATGTGATATGATGGGTAGACGTCTTTGAGCACGAGTACCCCGTCCAAACAACTTGGCTGAACTTACAGCGACTCTTCAAGAAATATGGGACCAATTGGATCAATTTGATATCCAGAGGTTAATTACCTCAATGCCTAGACGTGTACAGGCTGTTATAAGGGCCCGAGGGGGAAACACTAGATATTGATTTATTATCAATGTTTTTCTTAATTTCAGAAAGTTTTGAATATTCTTGTATTTTTGATTTTTGGCGTATGTCTCTATAAATAAATGAATTTTTTGGATAATCTGTAAAAATTATTTTAATCTAACATATACTTTTACATATATACCTGATTTAAAACTAATATCTTCAAACGTTTTCTTTTTTCAGCAAATAATACCCATTAATCGATTTTTTTCACCTGAGTGTACATATATATATATATATATATATATATATATATATATATATATATATATATATATACATATATATTTATATATATATACATATATATATATATATATATATATATATATATATATATATATATATATATATATATATATATATATATAATTATCCATTTGATCCTTTTGCAAGATTTGTGGAATTTTTTTTGTTTATGTTGGTATGACGCACTTTTTACGCATATTATACTGACATATTTATCGCTATAATCATAAACACTACATTCCAAGAATGAGGCTTAAGGAATGAAAATAAACACTATTTTGTAATGTATTTTTTATTTAACAAAACAAAATGATAATACGTATATGACAACTGGTATTAGTCTTTTTAAAATGAGATGTTATGAAATGTGTTGTCACCTCTATAAATACAAAGCTTTGCGTTTTACTATAATACTATAAGTTGATGTTTATAGCACGTGACTTTTTACATGCCTTTGTATTTTTTATCAGTGTCTTCTTTAAATGTGAATTTGGTTATCACGATTTTTTTTATTTAATTAGATGGCTTTGGTAAAGATCAATTGGCCAGACAATTGGGTATCAAGATGAATGTTGATTTGATAAATTAAGATCTTTTTTAAATACTTATCTTCTTCTTCTTGCAGTGCCTATCCGTTTCGGATGTTGAAAACCATCATAACAATCTGTATTTTGCAAACTGCTGCTCTGAATAGATTTGTGTTTGTTTGTGTTGAACCACGAAGAGCGAAGGGGATTCCTTCGCCTTTCTGTTCCGCGTTTTCCTTCTACTTTTCCTTGTAGAATTAATTGCAGTAACCCATATCATTTGCTGTTCCTCGTGATGTGACCTAAGTATTCAGATTTGGCTGTTTTTTCTGTGGTTGACAACTCTTTTCCTTTTTGCATTCTTAATAGAACGTCCTGGTTAGTAACGTGGGCGGTATAGGATATCTTCAGGATTCTACGATAAAGCCACATTTCGAAAGCCTCAATTTTCTTGTAGGTAGCGTCTGTGAGAGTCCACTACTCAACTCCATACAACAATATAGGAAAGATATAACATCGTAGTAACCTGATTTCTATGGGTACTGATAAAATCATGTCGTTTGAATAGCTTAACCATTTTTTGAAATGAAGATCTTGTTTTCTCTATCCTACATTTTATTTCTAGGGAATGGTCCCAATTTTCATTTACGTTCGTACTAAGTTAGGTGTTTCCTGCTTCAACATCCTCTACTGCTTCTTGAAAGATTTCCTCAGAGTATATGTTAAACAGCAAAGGTTATATTATACATCCCTGTCGGACCCCACGTTTGATTTTGATATCATCGGATTCTCCTGCCTCTGTACGGATAGACGATGTTTGATTCCAGTAAAGATTGCTAATAATTCTTAGATCACAGATATTTATTCCAATATTTGTTTATATATCCATCAGCTTGTCGTGTTTGACTGTATCAAATTCTTTATAGTCATTCATGAAGTAAACATAAATATATATATATATATATATATATATATATATATATATATATATATATATATATATATATATATATATATATATATATATATATATATATATATATATATATATATATATATATATATATATATATATATATATATATAACAAGCGAGTCTTCTACAGCTGGCGCCGCTTCTCGCATCCTAATTTCCAGCGTTTTCTGTCGAAGCAATCTTCAGTTGTTAAATCTCTGGCGGTCATTGCATCGTCGACATCGTTTCTCCAGGATCGTCTTGGTCTACCTCGTTTTCTTCTAGTTGGCGGAGTCCATTCTTCTATTTTTTTTGGCCATCTATTTTCAGGCATTCTCTGAAGGTGTCCATACCAGTTAAGTCTTTTGGCTTCGATTGTGTCTATTATGTCTAGATCGATTTCCAAATATCTTCGTTTCTCACCCTATCAAGTCTAGTGAGCTGGCAACATCGTCTCCAGTAGTTCATTTCCATGGCCTTAATTTTTGATTTGTTTCTTTGGTTTATTTCCCAGAGTTCGGCGCCGTACAGCCCAGTACTTTCTATTATTGTTTTATAGATTCTTCTTTTATTTTCTTTTGTTATTTTTTTATTCCATAATAGTCCGTGTAGCTGTCTGGTGGCTGATCTTGCTTGGCCAATCCTGGAGTGTATTTCTTTGCTACTTCCTGCTTTTGTTGTTATTTGGACTCCCAAGTATTTGAAATTGTCTGTTGGTTTTATAGTTCCCATTTCGATTTGTAGGCTTTCTGGTTTTTCTCCTACAACTAAGTACTCAGTTTTTTGTATATTAATTGTGAGGCCCCATTTGGTATACTCATCTTCCAGTTTTCTAAGCATGTAGCCTACATCACTCTCGTCTTCAGCTAGAATGGCTTGGTCGTCAGCGAAGTGTATCGTGTACAATCTATCATCTCCGATTGGGGTGCCCATATTGCAGCACTTTCTTCTCCACACTGAGAGTGCCTCATTTAGATATATTTTGAAGAGTGTAAGTGCTATGCAGCAGCCTTGCTTTAGGCCCTTAGGTGAACATAAATATCGCAATTCAAATCTCCACATCGTTGAAATAGCACTTGTATGCTAAAGAGAGCCTCTCTCGTATCCACTGCGTTCCGAAAACCAAACTGTGTACGGCTTCTTCGCATAGTTTATATGAAGGGTCTCGGGAGAAAACCATGAATGTCACAAAATATTTTATTGAAAAAAATGAATTTTACAGTTAAATACCGTGTAAAACCATTCTTCAAAAATATTTGCATCCATATTTCTATGGTAATCACCTGTATTCTTTGTGGACGAAAGAATTAAACTAGCGTCAGGAATAAAACTCTCATCATTTCCAGCATGAAGTATAATGTAGCGTTTACCATTACCGGAACGACTAGAAGAATAACATTTCGTGCTGCATTCTTGCCAGGATGATTTTGACATATTTTCTTTAGCGAAAATCCAAGTTTTATTAAAAAATACAACTTGCTTCGGACTATCAGACGGTTTATTGTTCATGTATTTACTTAAAAAATGCCACCTTTTTAAAACAACATTAGAGAGTTCACACAATACTTGTCTTTATTTGTCTTTTTATGTCGAAAACCTAAATGTTTTAGCACTCCCACAAACTTATTAAACTAATATCACACAGTTCCTTGTCTTTTATTCTTTGTAACATAGCACTAATTATTACAAATTGGATGTCGACGATTTCTCTTGCTTACTTTATTTATTTCATCCTCACCCATGTTATTAATTCTTCGGAATTTCCTCTCTGATATACCGCAAGCATCCGATGTGCGTTTCTAAACTGACATAACAGATGTCAATGGACCCATATTATTTTTTTCCAAATTGAAATAACTTTCGACTTTCAGAACTAAACGCCATTCTTCTGGAGATAAGACTCTACGTTTCGACTGTATTTTATTTTCTTCCAAATTACTCATTTTACTTTAAAGTACCGCTTCACTACACTGCTATAAAAAAATAGCTACTTATATACAACTACTACACCCTAAAACGGACGAGGGTTGTACAACAGACGAAACAATCGAACACAATTTATTTAGCAGCCAATGCTAAAGAAGCATGAACACTGCATTGATTGTGATTGCAAAAACCATTCGCATGTTTTAAATAAGATTTTTGCTGATTATGTATTTGGCTAAATTATTAAATAACACTAATACAACCAACGACCGTTAATTAATTTTTAACGATTAAGAGAAGTGTAATATGATTGTGTGGATTCAAGAAATACATTACTAAACAGAGTTTTAAAGTGTGTATAAAGAAGATTACAATTATTATGACACATGGTACTCCTTATTTTTCAAATACTATGTTCTTGTCAAGGCATACCTTTGAATATTGGGTAAACCTGCATTATACGATACGTCAGAAGAAATTAAAAAAAATAACATGTAATAAATTCACTGTTTAAATAAATATTCCGTACTCGTACTATTGCAATAAAATATTAAAACCAATAAACAAGAACTTTTTGGGCAGTGCTGATTGAAACAACAGTGCAGTAAAATGTTATTCATAAAAGTAGTGTAAAATATATCGCCGCTTATCTGGTCCGCTAGTAATAACGTTACCATCATTTAATTGCAAAACGGTCTTCTTAGGTGGAAAATACTTTACCACACATAGCCATATTACCTGCACATATCTTAGCTATCTTACATTGATTAGATATTGTTTTATTGTTTATAAGTAAAAAATGACGTTTAGTATGTTGCATTTTGAATTATTTCTATTATCACATACTGGTATTACCAAATTTATCAAAAGCAGTTATTAGACCTGTATCAAAGAGTGTCATGAAAAAATCGTTACTTCCCTGATCTATGAATGAGGATAAAATGCAATCCAATCCAGTTTTTTAAATTAATATGCGCACCTATTATTCCTTTTGCTATTATCATAACTTTAAATACATTATAAAGAACCTTTACACTCAAAACGCTAATTTTTTTAATCAATAAAAAAACAAATTTTTAATCAATAAAATGTACTCAATTTTCAAGTATTATTCGAAAGATTAGATACCACTTCTACACATGAGCATCACACGTCAATAAATTAGTTACAACCTCGATATGGCACGAATAATTGATGTTTTAATTATAGTTTTAATACACTCAGCCACTAGTGCTAGAATTTTAAGTGTCATACCATCTGCCTCCAGGTCTCATCATTTGCCATTTCAACCGTTATGGCGAGAACTAGCACTAAGAGGTCACGAGGTTACGGTAATAACAACAGATCCACAACGAAATGCCTCGATAGAAAATTTAAAGGAAATAGATACAAGCTTCTGCTACAAGATATACGAAAAACATAATGTGTTAGATGCTATTGCCAACGAAAGCCTTAGTTCTTTGGAGAAAGCTAGTGTACTACGTAAAGCATTCTTAGAATGTGAGGATTATCATTTTTCCTTACCGGCAATCAGAGAAATGATACTCAATAAAGAAGTTAAATTTGACCTTTTGATTGTGGAAGCTCAATTACCGAGTATGTTAGCATTCAGCTGGAGATTTAAGTGCCCAGTTATCGCAGTCGCTTCTATGGAACCTGCTCTTCAGTACCACGATTCCTTAGGTAATCCAGTGCATCCTGTTACTAACCCAGACTACAATTTGGACGTGACTGATTCTGAAAATTTGACCTTTAAGGAAAGGCTGTTAAGCTTTCTTCAAGTTGTTATATATAAGTACCATATCTACAACAGGGCATTTCCGGCATACCACGAACACGTAAAGAAATACTTTGGAAAGGATTTGCCTTCTTTGAAGGAATTGCAGGATACTATTAGTCTTATGTTTATTGGTTCTCATCCTCTATTCCACAATATAAGACCATTAAACCTAAATACGATACCAATTGGAGGAGGCATGCATATTAAGGCTCCTAAGAAGCTTCCCGGTGTAAGTTTATAATTAGTTGAAATTGTTTTTTCATACATAGGTTTTTAAAAATGTCTTTAAGTGATCGTTGATGGTTTTCAAGATGGTGGACTATCGTTGCTGACGTAAAATATTCTGGACCAATTTCGCCTTGTCTTCTGGCATCACTTTACCACTTTTGTTCTTTATCCTTATACGGGGGCGGTGCCACTAATTACAGGTCTCTATATTCCTATTTTTATTTATACCAATACTAATATTAACCATAAATATGTTTCATTTGTTACTATTTGGCATTCAGTAAATCTTTTATTATGTGATTCTTGTCACGACATTTGACATGTTTAGTTACGGCACAACAAATTTTGCTAAAACATTTCGTATATTAATATTCCTAATCCTTTACTCTAAGTTAATCCCCCTGTTACGGTATTTTATCATCAATAGTTTCTCTTAACTTTTTATTAAAAACAAATATTAATTACCAAATTTCGTTTTAGGATCTTCAAAAATTTCTGGATGATAGCAAAACTGGTGTCATCTATTTTAGTCTAGGAAGCAACGTTAATTCCAATTTGCTGACCAAAGAATTCAAAAAAGCTGTAGTAGAAGCCTTTGCCGAAGTTCCTCACAATGTGCTGTTAAAAATGGACGGTGAGATAGAAGGTTTGTCTAAAAATGTTATGGTAAGAAAATGGATGCCACAGCAAGACATTTTGAGTAAGTTAAATTTTTGTTAGGGTAAAATTGTATCGTAATATACATCAAGAGCCCCTAAAAATTAATATTAAACTCTTTAGGCTTCTGGGTTGAACCACTTCGATTATTACCGATTATATCAGTCTCCCAAGCCCCCAGACACTACTACACTGATTACTAATCACTGCACTACTGCTACTGGGAACAGCAGATGGTTTATTTGTACCGTCGATTGTGACGTGGTAGAGCGGACAATATTTTCTTTATGAGAGGTCTCTATGTCGAGGGTAACCGGATGCCGTCATCTCTTTTATTGAGACAATTTGGCCTTTAGGTCCGCTGAGCTCTCTAATTTAAAACAAACCCTCATCCAAAACGGTTACCGCGAAAATTACGTCAATATGAGCATCCACAGACATTAATCTCCCACTCAATCTCAACCAAAAGATTCAGACCTTCATCATACGAAAGCTTTTCTTCTTTAAATCAAATTTATCATTGACAAAATCGACAAAATTCTTAAATAAAGAGGAATACAGACAATATTTACCCCCAACAAAAACTCTCATCTCAAACTTACTACTCTGTGCAAAGAATTCTTGGAAAAAATAGAATGCATCCTTACACAAGGCTTTTCTATAGTAGATGGTTGCATTTTTCCTGCTGGTTGCTTCTGCGATGGTTTACACTGAAGACATTTCCAACATTTTCTAACATAGTCTGCTATTAGTTTGAACATATTATGTCCGTAGTATTTTTGCGCTATTTGGAAAACAGTGCAACACTTCCGAACTTATTGGTATGCAACTCCACCCTTTAATTTTCTATTTCGATCTTTTTCTGCTCATCCAGTACAACTAAATGAAAACTTTTTTATTTCAGGACATCCAAATATTAAATTATTTATAACACAAGGAGGTCTTCAGTCTCTGCAAGAATCTGTCGTCAATGGTATTCCACTAATAGGAATACCATTTTTCGGAGATCAAATAACAAATGTTAATAAAATGGTTAAAAAGGGATATGGCATTAAAGTCGATAGAAGGAGCATAACCAAGGAAATTTTAGTAGCAGCTATTAAAGAAGTTATAACGAATCCAAGGTGAGATATTTAAAATAAATGCATAGATATATATATATATATATATATATATATATATATATATATATATATATATATATATATATATATATTGTTATGATATGTAAAATCGAGAAAAATATTGGTTTGTTTAAAATATTTCAAAGTTCAAAAAAACATTAAAATAATTCAGATAAGTAGGATAATATCCAACAAACATTTCGGAGAAGGAAAGTTATTAAATTCTTGGATTACCTGTACTAAACAAAATGTAAGCTTTGCATAAATTATTTCTTTGTTATACTTGAGTGACCCGCATAATTTTAAGTGAAATCCCAAAGACAATTGAAATACATTAATGCAGTGATTAAAGACAATAGAAGGGATTATAGAAAGAGGTTTTTGTTAGTTTTTAAGAATTATAGAAAAATATTATTTGTAAATAAGTTTTAGGAAATTTATAATTATAGGTAAAAATTTGTTTGTTATCGAAATGAAAAAATGGGGGAATTGTGACGAGTTTTGATTGGCGGAGATTGAAAAAGGTGGGATAAGTATGTAGGAAAAAGTTTAGCGAGATTGAGCAGAGAGAAGAGAGCATCAGTTGGTTTTCCAAATCTGTAAGAGGAACAGTGATTGTTCTCTGGCGGTTCCTGAAATTTAGCAAGCAGTAGTGTTGAATGTTAGTGAGTTTTTGTGGAGTTAGTGTATCTGACAGCAGCTGAAGCAGCAAAATATTGTAAGTCATATTTCTCTACTTATATTCCAAGAGTCACTGTTCAGGCCAACGAGAGATTCAGTTTATCGTAAAGAGAAGATATTCCAAGAGTCATTTTTCACTCGGGCCAACGAGAGATTCAGTTTATCGAGAGGAGAAAGGCTATCATAATTTGAATGATTTGTGCTTTTGAAGGAGATCATTAAGGACGATATACTTGCAACAATCGGTGTAAGATTGCTGATTACATAGGGAGCGGTTGAGAGGAGATAATATAGTCTACAAGGAACAAGGATTTGGACCACTCATCATCAGAGAGAGATATTTTGTTTTCTGCAGTTTTTTCTTTTATCGATAACACAATTTTTACACTTAATTTAGAAAGGATATAAATATTTTGATTAGGAGAGTTAGAATAGTTCGGAATTTTGAGATTTCAATTAATATTGTTTGTACCATTAATTTTGATTGTTCACGTACGTAGAACAAAATTTTTGAGAATCATTATATGAGATTTGTTTATTGAAAACTTTTGAGTGTGAATTATTTCATTATTTTTATTTCAATATATAGTGTTAGATCATATGTGTTTTTTATTATTCCGGTATTCTCTGGACCTTACCTTTCACATGTAATAGCATAGATATTGAAGCACGAATTTAACCCTGAGATAAAAGAATTAAAAATTGTGATAGAGTCATAATCATATCATTTAAATAATTTTAATTAATCAAAAAAATTAATTAGCTAATTATTGCTTGGCGCACCAAGACTTTAAATATCACAATAATATATATATATATATATATATATATATATATATATATATATATATATATATATATATATATATATATATAAGAATAAGGATAATGCGAGTTAATAGTAAAACAAAGGTTAATATGCTCCTTTTCTAACTTGGCGGCACCGTGCTGAAGACGACCAATAGTCAGAAATACGTATATACGGTTGCCTTCCATCTTTACACATATTTTATTATATTTTTCTTCCTATATATATATATATATATATATATATATATATATATATATATATATATATATATATATATATATATATAGTTTGTTATTTCCTGACCGTGAATATTTAAATAGAAACTTTTTTATTTCCTGGGTTTGTCGGTCTGATGTAAATAAAGCTATTTAAATTTTGCATAAAAGTTTCAGATAAAAATGTCAGATACCAATATTTCATCCATGTTAAACTTTTTAAAAAAGGGTAAACATGAAATTTAATTATAAAATGTAATGTTTAAAGTTTAATAAAGTGCTTATTGAAAATGGCAAATTTGCCAAAGCAAAATTTAAATAGTTTTATTAACATCAGACCTACAAACCCAGGATATAAAAAAGTTTCTATTTATATATATATATATATATATATATATATATATATATATATATATATATATATATATATACTGAAAAAGCGATAAACGCTTGTCATCAACGCTGATCAAATAGAATACAAAACTCAAATATTTGGGTGTGCAGCGGAAGATAGGACAAAGAAGTACTCTTTTTAGTAAACCAAGCTTTCGCAAATCTTTATTTGCATCATCAGGGTGCTACAATAAACAAAATTAGTACAAAATACAGAAAAAATATTATTTTGCATCTTACACTAATTGAGGTTAGTTGTGATGTTTATCAAATGAAATGAGCAACTCATTTGCTCCTACAAATGATGGCGAAAACTATCCAAAATTGTTTTTAAAAACAGGTTCTTTAACAAATACATATTAAAAACACTTTAAAACATATATACATGAACACTTAAATAAAATTATGTTGAAATAATTACAGAACATGTCATAAAATAAAATTTAGGTTATAAACATTCTTATCAGAAACAAAAGAATTAGTTGTGAATTCGTTACTGCCAACTTAAAATGATAGAACGTTAGACCTTAATGATAACAATGTAAAGGTAATAGTATACCTGATAAACGCTGAACTTCTTGAAACAGAAAAGGTGAAAAGACTTATCTTAGAAGAAGTAGGAGAGGTATTCTATATCTCATATATAATGAAACTTATATTGTTGATGATGAATTGTCTGTATTAGTAGATTCGTGTTTATCCAAAGTTAACAATAATGAATATAAGTTGCTTAAATTATTGGTATCTGTCTTTTTGTTAATAGTTTCTTTTTCTTGAAAAATGAAAGCCATCTCGAGAAACAATCTTTTTAAATAATTGCTCTCCGTGGATAGGATTTTTACATTTGGAAAATCAAAAGAGTGCCCTGTTGTGTTAGCATGTGTGGCTAGAGAACATCTATCAGGGTGTAACCTAATGTCACTCTTGTGAAGAGTCAAGCGGCTAGAAACTTTTTGGGAGGTGTGACCTATATAAGAACCTTCACAGCCCAAACAATTAAGTTTGTAGACAACATCACTTTTATCTAAGTTTGGTACTTTATCTTTCAATGACTTGTACAAAGATCCCACAACTAGAGTGCTTTTATAAGCAATTTTTACATTTGGTAGGTATTGAGCAAAAATTCTGGTCAATTTGGGAGAGACGTCCTTAATAAATGGAAGTGATACAAAAGATATATTAGGAATATTGTTAGTCAGTGAGTGGGAATCAGAGCTAACTTTCATAGCACCTGTATTTTGGGGAGGGTTTACTTGTGTGTTGAGTATAACAGAGGATGTGTTAAAGATGATTTTCCCAAGTAAGGATTCGGGGTAGGAATTATCTAGGAACAACTGTAAAAGGATGTTGAGATTCTTCTTTCTAAAAACAGGGTCAGCTAGTTTACAAACTCGTGTGGTCATTTGTTTGACTAGATTAATTTTTATGCTTGACTTGTGGTAAGAGTGGTAGTTGAGATATCTTCCAGAGTTACACTTTTTTCTATACCAATCAATTGTAATGATGTTATCCAGTTCTCTAATAAACATTGTGTCGAGAAAAGGAACAGATTGGTTTTGATCCTCTTTTTCAAGAGTAAATTGAATGTGGGAGTCGTAGCTATTGAAAATGTCTAAGAGCTCAAATTCTAAACCTTGTGGCCACGACATAATAATGTCATCAACATACTTTTTAATAAAAGGAACATTGAAAGGAACAACCTGAAGAATGATATCCAACAGATCATCCATTACATATGCCAGTATGATATACAAACTGCAAAACTGCTATAGATATACGCATTCGTATAACAATTAGTAGATACTATTATTAGGAAAATTCTAAATGGGTATTTAATTACAACAATACCGAAATTTCTACACGGTTAAACCACTTCTACAAACGCCCGTTAGTCAGTAAGCTATTCTACGAATTCTACGACTTTCACTTCGGAGGTCATTATCGAAATACAAAATATTAATCAATTACAAAAATTTTGTTGTTAGTAAAAAAATTCTTCTAATAATTAAATTTAATCTGACTCATTCATATCGGCAAATCAGACATATTAAACATTTTAAAGTAGAAGACATCAAAATGATATTACCAATATTTATGAGTTGCAAGGATTTTATTGAAAGATAGTTTATTCAATTATACGAAATCAACTTTAACTTAAAAATATCAGTCATAAAAATCATAGCATGTGATTAGTGTTTTAGGTTAAATCTTCGTATTTTGTGCTAAGGTATCTCCAGTTACTATATGGATAACTGTTAATGAAACACCCTGTATAAATAATACTAAAATATAAATGATGTATCCTCGATATATTTTTGACTTATCTACTGATCGTGGCATTTTCTTTCTATTCATTTGAATTCTATTTGTTGTTATATATTTAACGTTTGTTGAATTATTTATATTTTTATATTGTATCTACTCATTCAAGTATTGTTTCTTGTATATATAAGCATTTTATATTTATTTTCAGTTACAAAGAGACTGCAGAATCCATGGGGGAAATATTTAAGGACGAAGAAATTCCTAGTCTCGAGCGAGCAGTTTATTGGACCGAGTACGTCATAAGGCATAAAGGCGCCAAACATCTGCGCAGCCCTGGTATAGGAATGCCAGCTTGGAAATACTATATGCTTGATGTTATGGGATTCTTGGCATTTGTTTCCTTAACGATAATCGTTGCATTTTGTTTAATTTTAAAAAGATTAGTCAGGTAAGCTTTTTAAGTGATTTGTTTGTAATTTTTAAATTTACGTGTCTAATAAAAAATATTATGTATATAGATAATATACAAAAAAAAACATTTATATCAATACACACTGAGATGATCACAAATCACATACTACCAGTATTTTATGTTAAATAACACTTTTTCCATTAGAAGAATCCTTTTGGAAAACAAAAAATTTAGCCTTGTCTAACCAACTGCTGAAATTTTTTCTTTAGTTTTTTACTGTAAAGTCCTATATTTCTATGCACTATCAACTGTTACTTTCCTATTGTACGTTAAGTTTTGGATTAGATATTGCAAATACATAAAGCGCTAAAATCGGCAACATTGCTTAGTACGAGGTAATTGTAATCATCCGATCCCCTCCGCTCCTACACCTAGAATCCATGATACTATAACATAACAAGATAAGTCAACGCGCATGTTCTTGCATCTCTCTCGCACACCTGTGACGAAAGCCCGAGACAACTTTAATGATGCCAAGTTAAATGCTCTATCTGTTGCTATCCTGTGTGCTTCAAAACGTAGTGAATGAGATTTTTATTTATTCATTGATGTAGTAAAGATTTTGTATATTATATTGTTATATAAATTTTGTGGTGAAAACATTCAGTTTACTGTGTTAATATCACCTAATTTATTTATCGTACGCAACTTCCTCTCGACTACCTGTAGCTACTTTATAAAGAAGACTAATTATTTGGTTGCCATAATGTATTGTGCAATGGTGGGTTATTTAAACAATTAAAATAAAAAAAGTAAATCTTTTTCGAAGTGTCGTTTTTTTGTGTTTCCTAGAGACAAACAAATGCGTAAAGTATGGGTCTTCAAGTGTTTTCAGCGAGACAAATTTAAGGTAGAAACCGCGAGAATATGATCAAAACATTTTACAGAAGCTGACTATTGTTTTAAAGTAAAACTATAGTGGAATATTACTACTAATAGTATAATTAATTATGAAATTGTCACTAAAGAGATCTTTTCCTCGCTAAACCTTCCTAGTGGCGATACAAAAATTAACCCTGAAGATTTAATTGACAGTCATCGAGATTTTATTAATTCGAATATAAAAGAACTGGAATAGGATGGATTAGAAAATTTAGCTGGTTTCATTGCATTTAAGTTACAAAAAAAAAAGAAATACTTGGATATATTCCGGACGCTAACGATAAATCGTTTACTTGGGTAAACCACGTTTCTGAGGGTGGTTTACTTAAACCAACACTGGAATTTGTAACTAAATGTAGTAAACTGTAACATATTTTTCGTAGTTATAATGGCAACAAATTGAAAATAACTAAAAATTATTTAAAAAAAAACCTAATAGAAGCTGCAAAATATGTAAATGTTAGCAAAGATGTAAAATTACTTTTTTATATGTAAAATGTATTTTAAAATACTAATTCTAATTAAAAATATTAAAGATAATTACAATATCCGCAAGAGAAAAAACACGAAGATTGTAAAATAAATGTCTAAATGATATTCACCTGCTTTTCCTTATGTTTCAAATTCTTTAGCAGACTGTATACCATGTGTCACAAAAAATTTATTTAAAAATTCCTTTATAAAAAATATGTATTAAATATATACCTTTTATAAATGAAATAAATAAAAAATACACTCTTGTTGAAAATAAAAAATAGTTCCTAATAAAATAAGAAATAATTATGTATGTCCTACAGAAGTGATTCAAATATTTTACCTTTTATGGCTAAACAGTATCCCAATCTGTCATAAAAATTTCTGCAGGCAGATGCAAGAGTATCTGCTGTAATATAATTGGAGACTTCTCTTATTCGGTTTCTTAATTCATCCAAAAAAATAAGTCCATGGGTGTAAGAACTGGAGATCGCGCGAGCCACTTAATATCGCCTGATCCACTGATAACTCGTTTCGGGAAAGTATTATAATATAATATAAACTGAATAACAGTCTTGATGAAATCAAACGTTCTCCAGATTTACATCAGGAAGGTTAAGAATAGCAAGAAGAAGATGATTCGTTAACAAATTGAGGTATACTCTACTATTCAAGTTGCACTCAATCAAAAATGGACCTATTATGTGGTCTCCAAAAATGCCAGTCCATACGTTAACTTTTTGAGGACGTTGAGTTCAGTAAACAACACTTTTGGGCTGGTTTTCCCGCTCCCAATACCTCGTAATTTAAGAATTGTGTCTCCCTAGTAAAGAAACAGAAGATTCATCAGTAAATAAAATGTTTTTAATAAAATTGGGTTCATCATTAGCCTTCGTTATTAGAGTTTCACAAAACTCCATTCTTGGAAAGTAGTCGTCTGGATAAAGCTGCTGCGTTTTCGAATATTTAAAATTCTTGTAACCATGCTTTTTCCACACTTTCGTTACAGTAACATAACTAACATCTTACTCCCTAGCAACGCTTCTACTTGAACGTGTTGAATCTACTTCGATTATTGCACAAATTTTTATATTCAGGTATTCTCTTTTCTTTTCTGGTGACACTTCTTGAGCTTGAAATTTTCTGCAATTTTAAGACAATAACAACTCTCAAAATTATTAACAATATTATGAATCGACTGTACGCAAGGAAATGATCTCTTTTCAAAAAAAAACAGAAAAGAAATCTACACATTGTGTCTAGAATTACCACCATAAAACCATTTTATTATTAATTTAAACCTTTTTTGCGGGCGTATAAACAGACATGTTGTTTACAAAAATAAATTAAAAATCTACGCTGTTATTACTTTAAACAACCACTGTATAATGACAAATTATTGGCGACGGGGCAACGGAGCTTTGTGGAAAGTCGACGGCGCACAGTGTTGCCATTTATAGTGTCTATATCTAATTTAAAACTACTATACGTACTATATATATATATATATATATATATATATATATATATATATATATATATATATATATATATATATATATATATATTAGTTTTGAGTTTCTTGAACCGTACTATATTTAATATAACCTTAGTATTTCTTGGGTTTAGGTTCAATAAAATATATATTACATGTGGAACTAGATTTTAATTTCGATTGCAATCAACGTTTCGGCAGGAAACCCTTGCCTTTGTCAAGATTCTAAAATGTACATGTATAAGACAAACAGTTATTGTAAAATATGTATATATATATATAAATATATATGACTTACTAAAATGTAAAACGGGACACAGACATTAATGAACTGGCAAATAAAAGTTGGTATCTGATATCTCATGGTTTACTGTCATTAGTATATAATTATTTTTATATGAGCGTATCGTTGATGTTTTCGAAAGAGGTAAAATGAAGATATGTTATGACTTTAAGAGTTTTTTATGGTGTTATATTTATTATTATTTAAATCAGATTAAAATATATTTTATTTAGGTTTTGTGTATCTTTTTTGTCATTTATTGCGTTGGTATTTCTTTTTATTTCTATTGATTCGTATATCTCCCTCTTCTTTTTGTTTGTTCTGTTTTTAAAACTTTGATGTTTTCGAAATCAAATTTATGCTTCTTCTCACTTTCATGTTTTGTGAGCGCAGTGACGTTGTTCTTGTCATATTTGTGAGAGCGAATTCTGGATTGAAGCAGTTGACTAGTTTGACCGATATAGACACCTTCACAGTTAATACATAGTATCTCGTAAACAACATGTGATTTTTTAAGTTTTGGAGTTTGTGATTTTAGTTTTTGTGAAATATTTATTTAAAAGGTTGTTGCCTTTGTGGGCCACTGTTATATTATGTTTGGGTAAAAGATTTGTTAATTGTTCGGATAAACCTTTTATATATGGAAGAGTTGTGTAATTAGTTTTGATGCTGTTGGGTTTGTTGTTATTTGTGTTGTTATAAAATTTATTAAGTCTTGATTTGAAAATAGTTTCGATTAGATGTTCGGGATATGCATTCTTTAGAAGGGCATCTTTTGCTTTTTTTATTGCAGTTGGTCTGTATTTTGGATCTGTTAGTTGTATAGATTTATACATATATATGATTTTTTTTATCAACAAGTTTTGTTTAAAATAAAGCATTTTATTTTTAGGTGGTTAATATATCTAGTGAAAGGAGATGCTAAAAAATCAAGAAAGACAAAGAAAGATTAGTTCTGAAGTTCTAAAATCTACAGTAATAATTGATTGACAGCATTATTGCCAGAATACATCACTTTCGACATCAAAAGTTCAAGAAAAAAAACAGTGGCTTCCCAGAAAAAATCCAAAAACCAAAAAATCATAATATTATGTAATACTTACAGTAATTTACTTTTTTTTTAAATATCAAAATAATCTACATGAAAACTTTAAAACGTTTACTCTCTGTTTATGTTAGGTTAGATTTACTGCGATGAATCAATAGCGAACATAAGCATTATTGTAATTGACTGGGCTGCGTTGATGCGATGGGACCACAACATTTGTTAAGTAATATGGTGGAGCATAGGAGTACCTTTTTTAAAAAGACGGTTGGCTCATAGAGGTATTGACTTAAAACATATAGTTGGCAAAGAGCGTATTAACCACTTTTTACATAAGAAGTTATCTATTATTACCAAAACTTGGAAACAAGACCAAGTGTCGTGAAAGCCAAATGTGGATACGGAAAATAGTGTATGCAAAATGACTCGTTTCCTTCGACATATGTATATATCCCTTAAATACTATATGAATAGAATGTCACTTCAGAAAACGTATAAACAAAGTAGATAGTTATTAAAAAAGGAGCCGTCGCAGAACGCTTGCAAATGTTTATGTTGTATAAAATATGCTTATAACGAAAAGTTTTACTAAAAAATAATTTATAAAAGGTATTTTTATTTAAAAGAAAAGCCTTTTCGAAATAAATATTCCATCTTCAGTGCTGCTACTGGGTATACATGTTTAAAGCCACTAAATATATGGGTAAGAACCCTTTAAATGTTATTTAATCGATATTAGTTTTTATATTGTTGCTGATAATTATGTAGGATGTTAAAATTTTAAGTAGATTCACTTCATGGCAACGTAAGTTCTCGACGAGGGTTACTGGTCCGGAGGTGTAGTCTCTAAACGGAATTCAGGTAGCAGCTGTTGCTAAGAAGTTTTAATAAAATCAACATGTAGTTAATACCAATTGTAGAAATATTGTTTAAATTTTATAAGTCAATCATTTATTATTATTGTAGAATAATATATGTTGTACATGTACTGATATTATTTATTAAAATACTTTTTGTACAAAGTATGTATTTTATTTCACGCTTCCACGTAAGTTAACTAATAAGGTAAAAGAATATCAATAAAAAATAGACAGTTTTTAACTTTTTCAAGGTCAAAAATATTCCAACAATATTTGCTCTAAGTGGGCAATAGTGGAAAAAATCAATTTGTTCCAAAATGATAAACCAATTTTTAGAAAAAATATAAGACAGAAGATTTGAAGATAGGTGAATATTCAATAGGTGAAAGATGCAAATGGGAAACTTGTGTTGAATACTAACGCCAAATTAACAAGATGGACAGACTACATCAATGAACTGTTCAAAGACAATAGAACAGAATAGATGGAGATAAAAGTAGAAGAGGATATGGTTTTAAAGATATTAAAAGAGGAAATTAAAATGGCATTAAAAAACAGCAAAAATGGTAAAGCAGTAGGTCCAGACCAAATTCCTATAGAAACCTTAAAATGCATAAATGATGAAACCTTAGACATTATAGTAGACTTATTTAACTCAGTATACAAAACAGGACACATACCGAAAAAATGGTTACTCTCCACCTTTTGTGCTATCCCTAAAAATACAAAGAAGATGTTCTTCAAAAAAGGAGATAAGAAAAATCCCAATAATTATCGAGCAATAAATCTATTAAATACAACACTCAAATTGACAACAAGAATAATAGCGACAAATATAAACGAACGAATATCTCTGCAAGAGGAACAGCAAGGATTTCGGACAGGAAGATCATGCACGTATGCAGTTTTTGTAATAAGACAAATAAAAGTCGCTGGAATACAACAAACCAGCATATATGTGTCTAATAAATTTGAAGAAAGCGTTTGATAGAGTGAGAATTCGGGACGCGATACATTTATTATATGAAAAGGGAATATCACTGGATTTAGTAAAAACCATTGAGAATATATATAAAGATAACATAGCTATGGTAAGATGTAAAGGAAAACTATCGCAACCTATCAAATATAAAACTGGCATTAGACAAGGAGATTCGCTGAGCCCATTAATATTTAATCTGATAATGGATGAAACCATAAAGAAAGTTAAAAAAAGAAGAGGATATAGAATGGGAGAAAAGGAAATAAGGATAATATGCTACGCCGACGACGCCATAATAACAGCCGAAAATGAAGATGACCTACAAAGATTAATTAAAGAATTCGAAGATACGGTGCTCATATACAACATGGAGATCTCAACAGAGAAAACTAAAGCGATAGTGTTATCAGCGGAACCAAGAAGATGTAAACTAGTCGTAAATAACAAAATAATAGAACAAGTGATGGAAACTGAATACTTGGGAATAATACTGTCAAGCTACGGAAAAGTGGAAGAAGAAGTACAAAAACAAGTGAACATGGCAAACAGAGCAGCAGGATGTCTCAACAACACAATCTGGAGAAACAAATACCTCACAATGGAAACGAAAACCAGGATATATAAATCAACAATAAAAACGATAATGAACTACACAGCAGAAACAAGAGCAGATACGGCGAAAACACAAAGACTACTGGAAACAACAGAAATGAAAGTATTACGAAAAATATCCAATCAAACTCTAAGAGACAGAGTAAGAAGTGAGGAAATACGAGCGAGATGTGGTATAGAGGAAATAAACGCGTGGACCAAAAGAAGAAAAGTGGAATGGAATCAACACATCGAAAGAATGACAGAAAATAGAATAGTACGAATAGCAAGAGACAAATCGCCAAATGGAAGAAGATCATTGGGACGACCGAGGAAAAGATGGTTGTTATGTTATGTGAACCTACCTTAATATTTGTAAACCTACCTTAACATGAGTGACAGGTGAAGGAGATGGACAGCGGACAGGAGGGGCAAAATATGGCTCGTTAGATATAATCATGTATTAACTTTAGTTGGTCTTTTAATAAAATATAATAAAAAGAAACTGGTCATCAATATTATTAAAAGCCCACAGAGACAACGTAACATGGTGTCAGAAGTAAAAATTCAGGTCAGATTATAGCAACGAGTATTATAATAGTCATACAAAAGTCGAAACATGGTCTAACAGCACGTGGTGGTCTGGGTGGTTTTAAAAGAAATTTAATTAAAAACGGTCAAAAGATAAAGTTCAACCATGTCGGAACAAGATTCTATAGAGCAGAATCGACCTGTTGTTGTAAAAATAAAAAGTAACGTAATAGGAAATGAAATCCAACCATTGTCAATGCAAGGAAATTTGGCACACAACTGGGGAGAGTGGAGCATAAATTTCAAAATATTTTTGAGGGCCACAGGTTTAGAGGAAGAAAACGATGCGAGAAAAGTAGCTTTATTATTGCACTGTATTGGTACAGATGCAAGAAATATTTACAAGTCATTTGAGGTTAACATGGATACTGTAACATTTCAAGAAGCTGTAGGGAAATTTGAAAAATACTGTAACCCGAAGAAAAATTTAACAGTAGAAAGACATTATTTTCTTACTAGAGTACAGAAAGATGGTGAAACCATTCAAGATTTCATGACTAGTCTAAAGAATTTGAGTTTAACATGTGAATTAGGAATTTTAAAAGAAAGTTTGGTGTGTGACATGTTCATTATTGGTTTAAATCCTAAATACCATTCGATTAAGCAAAAACTATTGCAAGAAGTAGATCTGAAGACAGAAAAGCTATTACAAACTGCTCAAAATATAATTACAACTCAAATGCAAGCACAACAGTTAAATAAAAATTCAGAAGCAGTGGTATACAAAGTAGAGAAGAATAAAGATGGTCCAGGTCCGAATTTTTACCAAAATAGTAGTTACAAGAGTCACAATTCAAATCATTCAAGGTATAGAAACGAAGTCCCAGGTCCAAGTTGGAGAAATGATGATAGTCAAAGGTACAACATAGATGGTACGAACACAAACAGTCAAAGTCAGGTAGAATGTAGAATGTAGAAAATGGGGCGGCCAATAGAGCCTGATACACTGCGACCTTTGCAGATCTATTGTGTTTCCCCCTTATTTTAAAGCACTTCATCTAGCTTGGTCCTCTTAATGAGACTCAACAGCCTTGATAGTGCCCTTTTCATGTAGCCTGGTGCTTCCGGTTTTTCCTCTCCGAGTTCTAGAAACCGCATTCGTGCGAGACCTTCGCAATGGCACAGAACGTGTAGAGCGGTTTCCTCTTCTTCCAGACAGAAACGACAGGTGTCCTCTTCTGCCAGGCCTATGAGACTCAAGTGCCTATTGAGTCTACAGTGCCCAGTGCCCAAAGTCAGGTAACGAGTCAGAATTTTAAATCAAGATATAATGGATATGCAAATCAGAGTAAGAATAGTGAAAATAATCAAGTGGTAAGAAAAGTTTGTCAAAGATGTGGTGAAAACCATAGAAATAAATGTCCAGCATTAGTAGCTATTTGTCATTATTGTAAAAAACAAGGTCATTATGCAAAATGTTGTCAAACTAAAAGAGTAAATAAAATAAATTTAAGAGAAAGTACAGTACAATCATCTAATAATGGAAATGATCCATGTTTTGTTATTAAAACTATTAGTCAGAATAGTATTAATCAGAATTTGTCAATTGTAGTCAGAATCAATAAAATAAATGTAGTATGTTATTTAGATACAGGTGCACAAGCTAATGTGATGTCAATAAAAATTTTTAATGAGGTTAATGTAGAAAAGTTAGAACTGGTACCTACATGTATAAATTTAAAGTCTTTTTCAAATGATGTCATACCTATAGTAGGAAAAGTAAATTTGTTATGTGAAATTGAGAATAGGTTAGAAAGTATTGAGTTCATTATTGGGAATTTGGAGTGTTAAACAATTTTGGGTCTAGATACTTGTCATAAATTAAAATTAATTAAAAAAGTTGGTCTAGTAAGTCATGAGTCTATAATAGAGAAAAATAAACAAGTTTTTACTGATCTAGGTTGTCTACCTAATGTATGTCACTTAGAAATTGATAAAAATATTAAACCTATAATAGAACCGCCAAGAAGAATACCTTTTTCTTTACATGATAAATTAAAAGAAGAATTAAACAGAATGTTGTCTACGGGAGTAAAGTCAATGAAGCAAGTGAATGGGTAAATTCAATAGTCTTAGTCGAAAAAAGTAATAAAAGTTTAAGAGTTTGTCTGGATCCCCGTAATTTAAACAAAGCTATAAAAAGATGTCATTATCCTATACCAACATTTAATGAGATTAGGTCAAAATTAGAAAAAGCAAAATATTTTTCAACACTAGATGCACAGTCAGGGTTTTGGATGATACCATTAGATTTAGAGAGTTCTAAGCTATGCACATTTAATACACCCTTTGGAAGGTTTAGATTTACAAGATTACCTTACGGTATAAGCTGCGCTCCTGAGATTTTTCATAAAGTAATGAATGAAATAGTAGGAGACATAGAAGGAGTTTGTTTATATATAGATGATATTTTAATTTATAGTGAAACATTGGAAGGTCACAATAAAATACTAGAACTAGTACTAGAAAGGGCAAAACAATTCAATTTAAAATTCAATATGGACAAATGCAAATTTCTATTATCAGATATTAAATATTTGGGTCATATTTTTAGTGCAGAAGGTATATGTCCAGATTCTAGTAAAGTAAGTGCAATTTGTCAAATGTCTATTCCTAACAGTGTAGCTGATATTAGAAGATTTTTGGGAATGATTAATTATTTAGGTGAATACATAGATAATTTAGCAGAGCGTACAAAAAATTTAAGGTTGTTATTGAAAAAAATATTAGTTTTCATTGGACAGAAGAGCATGGAAGAGAATTTGAGTCGCTTAAAGAAATGATTAGTCAAACGCCAGTACTAGCATATTTTGAAAACAATTTACCTTTATTATTATCAGTTGATAGTTCACAATTTGCAGTTGGTGCAATGATTTTACAAAACAAAAAACCTATAGCACATGCATCTAAATCTTTGTCACAGGCTCAGTCAAATTATGCACAAATAGAGAAAGAGTTATATGCAATCCAGTTCGGATGTACTAGATTTAAACAATACATTTATGGTAGAAAAGTTCAAGTTGAAACAGATCATAAACCATTAGTCAGTCTTTTTAAAAAACCATTATCTGAGGTTACAGCACGTTAGCTATACTCCAGGAAAATTTCTTTTCATCGCAGATACATTAAGTAGGGCACCAGTAGAAGGTCCAGATAATACTGATAGTGGAGATGAAGAGTTACGTATACATGGAAGTTTATTAGTTAACAATTTAGCTGTGTCTTCAAAGAAATTAATGGAAATACAGGCAGCAACCAAAACTGATAGAGTTTTACAGTCAATAATAAGATATTATAATGAAGGTTGGCCAAGTTCGAAAAATAAATTGGAAACGGAGGTTAAACCGTATTACAATTTCAATCATGAAATACATGTTGTGGATGGATTAGTCTTTAGAGGAAATCAAATAATAATTCCTGAGTCATTGCGTCAAGTTATATTAGAAATAATTCATGAAGGTCATTTAGGATATGAAAAATGTATTCGACAAGCACGTACAGTAGTTTTTTTGGCCAGGCATGACAGTAGATATAAAGAATAAAGTTGAACAGTGTCCAGTATGTATTAAATATCATAGATCAAATAGTCCAGAACAACTATTACCACATGAAATACCAACTTTGCCTTGGCAGAAAATTGATGTTGATTTTTTTTATTATAGTAAAGTCACATATATATTATCAGTAGATTATTATTCTAAATACTTTGAAATAGCGCCTTTAAATAATACTTCAGCAAAAGAGGTAATTAGTACAATGAAGTCTATACTTGCGAGACATGGAATACCATTGATCTTAATGTCTGATAATGGTCCCCCATTCTCATCAAAAGAGTTTCAGTCATTTTTAGTAGATTGGGACATCATAGATAGAAGAAGTGTTAGGATATCTCTTCCAAACATCAAATTTGAAGGACTGACACCAGTTGTAGTATGTGGAGTTCTTCTGTATTTAGTAAGAATTTGTTGAGCTGTAGCTCCCTTTCATTATTATCTCCTTTTTGTGCACGTAGCTCTTGTTTAAATGTTCATAATAATCAGAATTTGGTGTTTATTGAGAGTAAACTAAACGTAAGACCAAATACTTATCATGTCGGGATAGTATTATGAGGTTTTTTTCCTGGTTTTTTCCTCATGATTTACTTGAAATCACTAACAGAAGAATTTGACAGTCATCATGGCATGTGGTTGTTTTTTTAAAGACGAATTACATGCTATGATTTTTTTTTTATATTCTCAAGTTAAAGTTAATTTCATGTAATCAGTTTACTGTGTTGTCAAGTCGTTTACTTTAAAATGTATAATATATGTCTGAATTGTCAATATAAATGAGTCATATAAAATTAAATTATAAGAAGAATTTTTCACCAAGTAACAAAAAAGAAAATTTGTTTAATTTAATAATGTTTTTATTTAAAGAACGATTTCCGAAGTGGAAATTGTAACGTCAATAAATTTGTTTTTACCGTCAATTGTTAATTATTCCTATTAAAATAGTAATTACTTTAAAATGTCACAAGAAAATAGCTTCAAAACAATGTTTTTGCAAAAAAATTTGTTGTTAGTGTTTGTAGAAAATTAACAATTGCTTTATGGGAATATTAATAATCGCAATACAGTTAGAAAAGGTAAGTAATTAGTAAGAATTAATTAGTAAGTAATTAGTTAGACTATAGCATAATATGTTTTGTTCTTGCTTAAAAAATAGTAGCTTCAGTGTATTACTTTGTGTATGTATTCTATTTTTGTAACTTACAATTTGTAATTTGTTTTATAGAAAAAAGCTAATTTATGTATTTGCCGTTAAACATTCGAAAAGAAACTCCAAAAATCTTTGTATTTAACAAGATTTGAAAGTATTTCTCAACACTGTCACAAATGTCATGTTACTTTTCTTATCTCAGATTTAGAGAGTTTGATTTTTGCCAAGACGAGAATTAACTGATCACTTGCAGCTTAGTTAATATAAATTCATAAGCCTGTGACATTATCAAAGTTTTCTTTTGTTGCAATAGTTTTACCGGTTTAGTAACTTCAACGAAAATGAATTTTATAAGTAAGTGTTCACTGGTGTTTATATGTTTCTTAGGATGTGAAGGGGCTAAAATTTTAGGCATTATACCTACTGCATCTTATAGCCATCAAATTACGTTTCATCCGTTATGGAGAGAACTGGCACTCAAAGGGCACAATGTTACGGTCATTACAACTGATCCTCTAAACAACTCGTCACTGGCAAATCTAAAGGAAATAGATCTGAGTGAGATATACGACTTATTTACGACTATCAAATTTTACGAAATCATATCTGGAGAGCCAATATATTTTTGGAGGATAGCTCTGTTGTTGAGACAGGTTTGTTTCGAGTTAGCGAAGGTAATAATAGAACATGACGAAATAAAAAAGATAAAAAATGAACAATTCGATTTGGTCATTGCCGAAGCTCACTTTCCGTCGATTGTGGGCTTTATTGGTCACTTTAAATGTCCATGGATAGGGGTTTCGTCCATGGAATCTGGGATTCAGTATAACGTCGCTATAGGTAATCCAGCACATCCAGTTTTAAATCCAGATTATAACCTTCCATTAGAAAACATGGACAACCTGAATTTCATAGAACGATTGGCAAGTTTGGTGTACCGAGTCAGCTACGTTTTCCTTATAAATGTATACATATTTCCTACATTAACTGCAATATATAAGGACGTCGGTTGGAATGCGCCACCTATGGTTGAAGTACAAAATAATATTAGCATGTTGTTTGTCACTACACATCCCATATTTCACAATCTCAGACCTCTTTTACCTAATACTATTTCTATTGGAACTGGGATGCATTTTAAAGAGCCACAACCTCTACCTGAGGTAAGTACTATCCCACATTTATTCAATGCTTCCTATGATGTAATTATTTTATTGTGAGTAAAATTTATCAGATATTTTATTACCATGTCACATTAGTTTATTCAATGCTTCCTATAATCTAACTATGTTAATGCTAATAGAATTTATCAGATCAAACATATAAACGTACTCATCAAGTTAAGAATATAAAGTTAAACTCTTACACCAAGTCTGGCAACTTAAAGGGTTTTCACTTACGAAGGTACTTTTCAAAAAGACCCTTAATAACTTTTACAACTAGGAGACACTGTGGAGGGTTGAGCTACTGTTTTTCAGGAACCTGATTTTCACTGAACTTTTTTACATATTGATTAACTATGGGTTTTAGTATTTTAACGAAATAGTATGATTATTTTAAAAATTGTTATTTTTAGCAAAAAATAAATGATTTAAGTACAACATGCACTTGTTTCGAACCTCCTTTCTGAAGGGAGGCTTGAGACAAGCGAAGGGAGGTTTGAGGCAAGCATAGGGAGGGTTGAAACAAAAGTAGTAGGTAACGATAAAGTCATGAGTTAAAATCAAATTTATTAAAGAAAGTAACTAGGTATTATTTAACCCTGCAATAACAATAATTAAAAAAAATAGAAAGCTTTGAAAAATATGCCAAAATAGTATGTATCTAATTAGAATAAATTTTCATATTAAGAAAAATCAACTGAAAAAAAAGGGTCCTCGGTGCACAACATTCATCTGCAACATCGGGAAAAACAAATTTGTATCCCGGAGGTTTTATTCTCATGCACAATAGGTCGTAATCGTTGATATTAATATTTATGACTTTAGCAATGTAATGTCGGAAAGTCTTTTTGGTAGAAAATCGTAGAACATAGTCATTCTTACAAACGTCTTGATTCACAAAGCTTTCTTCAGCATTTTCTTGTTCAATCTGTTCCTTGATATCAGTTAACTCATCAGAACTCGAAAAATTGAAAGAATTGTTAGATTGTTCAGAGTCCTCCATGACCATCTTAATTTCATTTTGTTTAACTGAAACTTGTTTTTCATCTTCTAATAGCAATTTTTTAAATTTTTTCACCCTTTCCTCCTTTTTTTTATTTTGCTCTTTGTTCAAATTCTTTTTCTTTTTGGTCTTTTTCGGGGGTGTCCGGTAAAATTCGCGCTTTCTCACATTTCCTTTCTTCCCAGCTTTCTTTTTACGTAAAAGAGCTTTTGGCCTTCGGAAATGGCCTTATAACCTCAGGGCTTACAAACGCATTTGGATTATTTTGGTAATAAGTTAAGTATGAGGGGTAGCCAAAAGTAAATTTTCTGTAGCCTGTAAAGCTTCAGATGGATCTGCCCGGTCTGTAATTTCCGCACTGGTAAAATCAGTATCTGTAAATACAGCTGGATTGTATGGACAAATACCAGTATGTGAAAACCCACCTATGATATTGGCAGGTGTAAAAGCGCAAACGTAAGTATTTCCCACAAGTTCGGGCATTTCTTTTAAGGATATCAGCTTTGCAGGATTGTTAACCATCCAGTTATCGGTTGCTTCATTATAAAATCTTTTAAATGGCCCAAAAACGTTGGTATCCAAGGGCTGTAACTTATAACTAGTATGAGGTGAAATGGTGAGTAGTATTACTACATTGTTTTTACAGATGTTAAGCCCTTTTGGCGAAATATGGCTATCATGATTATCTAGTATCAGCAGACACTTGTGATTCATGTCGACTCGGGAATAATCTAAGTGCAGTAAATATTTTTCGAAATTCTTATGAGTCATCCAGCCTGATGGGTTAACAGCAGCATCAGCACCAATGGGAAGCCCTCTTGTCATGTAATCCTGGATCCTAACCCTCAGTTAATTTAACCCTCATCCGGACACTTATTTTTTCTGACGTAGCAGGATAGAGTGTGTCCGTCGGACACAGGGTAACAATATTATGGTATTTCATGTTATAATTATTAAAATATGTGACAATTTATTTGAATTTTTTATTTTTACCTAATAAAGTTATAATTAGTGAGTGCTCGGTCTATAAAACATAAAAAAACATTTCTGTTCTTGATTTTTTTAATGGACATAAGTAATATCTTCTTTTCTGTATTGACTGAGCTGTGACACTTGTGGCAGTTGCTTCTCCTGCAAAGTTCGCCATAAGGAATCTAGTTGATTTAAACAGTCCTACGTTCAATCTGCGGATAATATAGGGCTTTATAAGTTATTCTTTTGTTTCAATTATGAATAGACGTCTTTTTTCGTGTCGTTTTATGTTCCAGTTTGGATGCGGGTTGATCCAAATAACATAAGATGCTAGACAGCATACATCTAACATATTCATAAAATATGCGAAAATCCAACGGTTTGTTTTACGTTTGCACATATATTGATCCACTATCTGGTCAGGCGAGTCAACTTCACCTTTTGTTTTATTATAGTCGAGAATTATAATCTCTGGGTTATGGTTCATCTCTTTTCTAATCTTATTCGAGTAATGCATTGTTGACAACACTATGACACTTTTCATAGACTTAGGCACGTATGATACCAATATTACTATTTTGTAAATGTAGAAGACAATGACTCCTTGTTCTTACATGGTTGAAAGGAATAAACTTTTTATGTTTTCTAACTGTGCTAGCAATTGTTAAACCATTAGATAGCATATTATCAGCATTATCTAAGTCCGTAAAATAATTCTCACATGTTACGTTTCTGTTGATTTTACGTCCCAAACCAGTAGCTACTTGATTACCTTCTTTGCCGAGATATGGAATCACATTTAGAGGATAAAAAGTTTCTGAGTCACATGCCCACCATATTTTATACAACTGCTCGTCGTATTTCGTCCTGGCAAATAATGATTTTTCAAATTTCCTAGTACTTGATCCCATATATCCCGTATAGCAGCTAGTTTATCTTTTTTACGTCTCTTGGATCTCTTGGAAACAAATAAAACGCAAAAGCTCTTTGAACCGATTTATACCCATAGTGGCTCGAAAAATCTGTGGTCCATAAATTGAATTTCACAAAGCTTCATAACTTGCACAGTTTGATTTCAGATGCCCGGCGGTAAACAGGAGACCAAAGAAAGAATACATTTCAATTCTATGGTAGGACTTACATGGTTTATTTTGCAATACAGGATGAGCATCTAGATTGGTGTAAGGGACAATGTCATCCACAACATTTGCAGTCAAATATAAGCGAAATGTGTCTAGTGGGTGTTCAATGGAAGTAGAAGTTGAAGTGGAAGTTGAACTTTGTGTAGTGGTTCTTTTACTAAATTATGAACTCGTGTTCGTCTAGTCGGAAAAGGTTGTGATCACCACTCAGTTTTATTTTTAGCAACATACATTTCTGGTTGATTGTTTCTGATGTGTTGTTCAAGAGCTGAAATTTTATGATGAAGTATACTAGTCTCAATCTACGTTTTATTTTATACTTACTTATGAATTACTAGTCAAACTAGTCATAGCTTGTTTAGTACTTCACGTGACCGACAGTCGATAAATATTGATGACCAGTGGCGTGACCGCATCGAATAGCAAATTGTGTCCGGCGGACACGCACTGTCCGGTTACGTCAGTAAAAATAATTTTATTTTTTTATATTTTATTATGATTAGCTTAAAATATTTAGTTGTTGTCTCCAATAAATTTACTTTAAAGCCAACAAACTTTTAATTTTTGAGGTAATAATATAGTGTAATTTTTGAAATATACAGTAACGTATCTATAAGTGTGTCCGATGGACACACCTTTTCCGGATAAGGGTTAAAAATGGGGAAATAGTGTTACCGGACGCACTTATAGTGCATAAAACTGTTACCAGTGATTCTATTTCACACGATGTTGCCTTTGACACCTGCTTATGCCCTTTCTTCGCAATTATTTTTTTCGTCTTATGTGCTGTTATAACTCCCGTTTCATCTGCGTTATATATATATATATATATATATATATATATATATATATATATATATATATATATATATATATATATATATATATATTGTTATGATGTGTTTTTTGTTTGAATGATGAGCAATGAGTATTTTTAATAATATAATATATAGGGTTTTTATCGCGGTTCTCAAAGAATTAGCTTGTAAGTACTTTTTTAAATTATCTTTATTATAACTATTATGGAACACACATATATATATCTAACCTAGCCAATGTAAATTTAAAATAAACTATCTTTAAATTGATATTCTTATAAAACTAATTAAATTCTATAGATAATCTAAAATTTAAACAAAACTATCTTCAAAATTGAAATTGTTATGACACTAACTAAATTATATTAACAAAATTTTGTACCTTTCTTTCACTGAATGCCTAAATGAACTATTTTCCACTAAGTATATAGATTCTAATCACCACTGAATGTCTTCGTACTTCAGTTATCCTTGTTTTTTTTGTGAAATTACTTTTTTCAATTATCAGCTTCTACCAATTTAAGATATAGTTTTCTTCACCAGCATGTATACACCACCAACCAAACCAGCAAACAGCATTTATATTTATTCTTCTTTTCAATATACCAATATCCAATTATTATAAGTTGATTTATACTAATCTCCAACCACAATATAATTTAATTTCTTCCAATATACCTTTTTTATCTTCAATAATTATTTGTGTATAATTATAAATGTGCATTAAATATATGCATAATTTTTAATCTTCATTTAACTCACTATATTAAACATTTTGACTATTTGTACTTGATTCACTGACTCCAACTAACTTTCATAATAAACTGCTTGACTTCTGACTAAAAACTTCTAAAAACTGCCCAAAAACTGACTTCACTAAGTAAATGTATCTATCTTCTAACTAACTTTCATGATAAAACTCAAAAACTGCCATCTTGAATCCAAATCACGGGTATTTATATGTTTTTTCGATTTCTAGAACCATCTCGTAAGATATCATGTTCTATTTTGTTCTATTAACTACTTGTCTGAATTTTCTGGAACAAACCATTTCGCAAACATGGCCATCTCCGGAGATCCAGAGAATTCCATTCTTTTCTATTAATAATTTTGTTTACATTTAGGCTTTTCAGATCAGAATATATAATTAAATTAGTAACTAACACTCTAATTTAATAAAATACACAATTCAAATAATATATTATTATAACCCACTTTATATTCGTAAATATTTTTAAACGTCACTTCAGAGTATAAATATCTGTCAATCTCCGAGAGTATTTTTGGTTGCCTAAGCACATGGCTCACTTATATATATTTACAATATTAAAATACAACTTTTTACAATTATTATGCTAATTTATTAAAAATGCCCTCACATAAATATATTTTTATTAAATTCTCTAGTATATAACTTATTTAAAACAACCAAATATCTAATATTATGTAGTATATAACTTATAAATTATTTTCTATAAACCCTAATCGTCACAATACCCCAAAAATAATATTTAAAATAAATAATTTACTTATTATTTTTTCAAATATTAATTTTCTCATACCTTATTAAATTTAATAAATCAAAATTTTTTTTTTTATTTAAAATGTGTTAAATACATCCCTGTTCGCTGTCTATGTCACAACAGAGAACAACGGATCACAGTTCGGCTATTCTATGGTCAAACTGTCATGTCAAATGGAGCAATGGATGCGATATCAGAGAATAAAATATAACCTTAATTAAAAATATAATCTATATTGTGTTCTGTTTATTTATAGACAAAATCTAGGAATTATTTCCATTCAAAATAACTTCATCAATATAAATTGGTAAGTTTTTTTTTTTTCACTTTATTATATTAGAAAGACATTTTTATAGCAATTATAGTATCAATTTTGTGTCTAACCCCAAATTATGATTTTTAGGGTACAAATTAATTTCCATATATACAAAATTCAACAAGTATGATGTCAAATTGATTCAAAATAATGAAATCTACCATCTACCATTTAACAAATCAAGTCTATTGAATAAAATGGATATATCAGTAAGTTATTAGTGTTATTATATTTGTGTTAAAGGTATAGAAATCATTATTCAATCTCTTCATGATATTGAAAAATGTCGTTGATATGAAATATGCCTCTTAGTCTGTTCTCTGCATCTATTAACACATAACTATTTAGTCCATTCTGATTTTCAATTGTATATGGACCTTCAAACATTGGTTGTAATTTCTTACAACGGTTTTCTTTAACATTACTTTTTCTAAGTGAACGAATTAACACTTGGTCTCCTTTTTGAAATGTGATTGGTTTTTTTATATTTCGATTTTGTCTTCTGATATATTTTTCAGCTTTCCTCCTAATTCGGTTATTCACTTTCTGCATTACTTGTTCTAACATATCCTGATTATATTCACTAATCCACTTTCTGTTTCCTATATGGCCAAACATTAAATATTCTGGTACTTCCTCTGTATTCAAATTATGTGTATTATTCAAAAAATATTCTACTTGTGGTATATGTTGCTGCCAAGTTTCATGTTGGTTTTGGCACAGTATCCTTAAATATTTTATAACTTCTTTAATATATCTTTCTGCAGGATTTGCCTGAGGATGTCTGATACTTGTAAAATGAATGTTGATTCCCTTTTTCTCACAAAATGCCCGAAATTTTTGGTTGTTAAAATATGTAGCATTATCTATTATGCAATTTCTAAATGGTCCTATTTCTTCGAAAAATTGATTAATATATAATTTTAATGTTTTAACATTTGTTCTAGAGCAGGGATATAGTTTAATAAATTTTGTATATAAATCAACTATCACTAGTATATGCTTTTTTCCTGTTGGACTGAGAACTAAATTTGAAATAAAATCCATGGAAACTGTATTTAATTTTTCATATACAACATTAGATTTATATGTGTTCTGGTTTTTGAAATTCTTTTCTTTGTTTAGTTGACATATTGGGCATTGGGTAGTAATTTCTTTTGCTATACTTATGTCATTCTTTGCAAAATAATTGTCCCTAAATAGCATCCATAGCTTTCTTGAACCAATATGCATATAATCGTTATGTAAATTTTTCAATATTTTCTTTGCTAAAGTTCTAGTTATTACATATACTTCTATGCCATTTATTATTTTATAATATACTCCATCTTTCCTAAGGACTTTTTGTTTTTCACTCAAATTGATCTGATCTCTTATAATTTCTTCTTTAGAATATAATCCAGTACTTTCTACTAATTGATTTAGTCCAATTTTTATTGTTCGCTGCCCTTTTTGTGGTGTATTTTCTAACCTTGATAAAGCATCTGCCACTATATTGGATTTTCCAGAAATGTATTTGATTTCAAAGCAGTATTCACTAAGTATTAGACTCCACCGATGTATTCTACTGTTTCCATATTTGTTATTTAATATAGACGTTAAAGCTTGGTGATCTGTTTCTATTGTAAATTCATTACCCAACAAATAAAATCTTAATTTTGTGACACAGTGTATTATACTTGCTAGTTCTAATTCTGAAACTGAGTAACCCTTTTCATGTGGCTTTGTGATTCTTGAAATGAATTGTATTGGGTATTCGACCCCATCATGTATTTGTAATAATACCCCTGATAATCTCTCTATTGATGCATCTGTTCTTAATATGAATGGCTGTGTGTAGTCAGGATAGTATATTTTCAAATTTGACAGAAAAATGTTTTTAATTTCTTGGAATGCTAGTTCTCTTCTCTGATCCCATCTCCATTTTACACCTTTTCTCAGTAGTTCAAGTAATGGAATTTCTTTTATACTTAGATCTGGTATCATCCTTTTATAATAATTAATTATTCCAATAAATCCTCTTAAAGTTCTTAAATTGTGTGGTGTTTTATATTCCTGAATGACTTGTGTCCGTTCTGGATCCATTTCGATTCCCTTAGTGTTAAGTTTATAACCTAGATATATGACTTCTTTTTGAAAAAATGTACATTTTTCTTGATTTATTTTTAGTCCAACATTGTCTAATCTATTTATTATAATTTTTAGGTGTTTCTCATGATCTTCAGCCGTTTTAGAAAAAATTAATATATCATCAATGTAGTGAATTACAAAATGTTCATATTGATCCAAAATATCATGAAGACATCTACATAGAGCACTGCAAGATGATTGAAGTCCAAATGGTACTACTTTGAATTGATATACTACTCCATCTATCTGAAATCCTGTATACTGTCTACTTTTTCTTTCTAGAGGTATTAACCAGAAACTATGCTGTAAATCGATTTTAGTGAAAAATGACATTCCTGTAATTCTTCCTAATATTCCATCTATACTCATTGGTGCTTCAAATTGCTTTTCAGTAATCTTGTTAATATTCCTTGCATCCAAACATAACCTGATTTCACCTGATCTTTTTCGTACTACTACTATGGGGTTAATAAAACGTGTGTCTGCCTTCTCAATGATCCCATCTTCTAACATATTATTAATTGTTTTGTTTACTTCTTCTCTGTATTTATATGGTATTGGGTATGATTTTGTTTTAAAATCTTTTTCTTCTTTAACTTTTATTCTATGGATATAATTTTGTGCAATTCTATTTTCTTTATTGACAAGTCCCCTGTGTTGCTGCAATATGGAAATGACTATTGATTTATATTCTTCAGGGCAATTTAAAACTTTCATTATATCTTCTTCTTTACAAATAAAATTATTCTTCATTATGTACTCATTATTCCTTGCTTCCAATTTTACGCACTCCGCCTCGTAGGCATCCATCTGCTTAAAATTTCCATTCCTTAAATATTCACTACAATAATTATTCTTTACATTCTTCTGGGACATTTCCCTATCATCAAAATACATTTCTTCTTCATAAACATCATTATTTTCTTTTAATAATATCCTATCAACTCTTATTCCTTCTTCTACCTCATCTTTCTGCATAAATTTAATTATTTGCCCTTCCAAAGTTACCATTTTTTCTTCAAAATCTATCTTTACTTTCTTCTTTTCCAATTCATCATTTCCCATTAATATATCAACACATAAATCCTTGACAATAAATCCTTGCATATTAATTTCTTTATTAAGAATATTAATTTTAAAATTGGCTAGTTTATCAATTTCACCCAACTTCTTATTATTTGCACCAATAATTGTAATTTTTGGAATCTTTATTATATCTGATAGTTTTAATGTATTAAAAATAAAATTCTCCGAGACTAAAGTACTTTCTGAACCAGTATCTATCATAATCTTAATCATTTTATTTTTGGCCAAAGCATTTATATAAATTAAATTAATGGATTCAATAATTTTATCTTCATCTAAAGAAATAAATTCAGAAGGTTTTTCATAATAGCAATGGCCTAACTTGTAATTCAGAAAGTTTACTGCACAAAATTTTGATTATTAGAATTGTCAGATTGTATCTGACCACTTGGATCTGATGTACTATGTCTTTCCCTACTATGACTTCTACTCACATTTTCTTGCCTTGTACTATTTCGTTCCCTGTCTTCGCAGCTTCTATTCCTTCGAACACAATTTACCTGTCTGTTATAGTTAGGTCGCTCTGTATTTCTTCTATTGTTAAAATCTTGTCTATTATTATTAGTACTGTTATTAAAATGTTGTCTATTATAATTAGTATTATTAAAATTTTGTCTATTATAACTAGTATTATTATTAAAGTTCTGTCTATTTGGATTACTGTTATTATTATTAAAATTTTGTAAACTATCACCATATCTATTATATGATTGTCTATATTGTTGATTATCATTATTATATTGAAAGTTATTATTGTTTTTTCTGTTGTTATTATTACTTGTCATATTGCCTCTTTGTATTCTTTGAATAAAATTAATAAAACTATCTATTGTTTGAATATTTTGTACAGTTACGGTTTGCACAACATCAGCATCAAAATGTCTAGATACATTTAAGACTGTTTCATCCTCTCTAAGTGGTGGTTCTAAATATTTTGCAACTGTTATCAATTTCAATGCATAATCTACCATATTTGATTTTAAATTTTGATTATACTTTCCAAAATATAGAATTTCTCTAAACTTGGCTTGCTCTAGTTCACCCCAATAATAATTTAAAAATTTATTTTCAAATGTTTGAAAGTTATCTAAATCATTTTCAATACTAGCAAACCAAGTTGCTGCATTGTCATTTAATGTCACTCTAATATAATCTTTAATATCATTAATATTATTCACAAATCTTAATTTATGTTTTAAACTATTTATGTATACTCTAGGATGCAAATTTTTTATATTACCAGAGAATTTAATCCCAGTCTCATTTGTTAAATTTAAGTAAGGTCTCCCTATGTCTCTCATTTGTGAAATATCATCTATTCTCTGTTCCACATTTCTTATTTGATTACAATTTATTTGGATATTTTGTTGTATATCGTCTAATTTTTCTTCTGTGTTTCTCCTGTCTTCGTTAATTTTTACTTCTAAGTTACATTTCTGTAACTCTATTTTCTGTTCTATATCTATTTTATTATCTTGAATAATCCTCTTTACTTCTGTCCTCTCATTGTCTATCCTTTTCTTGTAGTCATTCCGTATACTTTTTATTTCATTTGCTACTTTTTTCTCTGCAGCTTCAAGTTTTTTATCCATTTGTTTTACAATTTTATTATTATTATCTTCTATTTTCTTTTCTAATTTTCTATAATTCTCTTCCAATTTCTGTTCCATTTTTTTCATGTCTTCTTTGACTTCTTTTGAATTCTCTTCCAATTTTTTTATGTCTTCTTTGATTTCTTTTGAATTCTCTTCCATTTTCTGTTCCATTTTTTTCATGTCTTCTTTGACTTCTTGTGAATTCTGTTCCATTTTGTGTTCTATTTTTTTCGTATTCTCTTCCATTGTCTTGTTCATCTGCATCAATAATGACATCAAAGCTGCCATATTGACATTTTCCTCTCTTTCTGGATTCATTTCTGCAGTATCTTGTGGAGCTTGAACTAAACTCTCCTCTTGTATAGGTTGTGTTTCTACTTCCACATCTTCTTCATTCTTTTTGCTTTTTGTACCTTTCTTTCCTTGAGACATTTTGAGACTTTACTTGTTCAAATATAATTAAAAATAAAATCTATAATTTTTTTTTTCTACTGATAATTAATTTAATTATATGAGAGCACTTATCTTCCCAAACTAATTCTTTTAAATAGAGAGCCACCGCGTTGGGCGCCAAATTGTTATGATGTGTTTTTTTTGTTTGAATGATGAGCAATGAGTATTTTTAATAATATAATATATAGGGTTTTTATCGCGGTTCTCAAAGAATTAGCTTGTAAGTACTTTTTTAAATTATCTTTATTATAACTATTATGGAACACACATATATATATCTAACCTAGCCAATGTAAATTTAAAATAAACTATCTTTAAATTGATATTCTTATAAAACTAATTAAATTCTATAGATAATCTAAAATTTAAACAAAACTATCTTCAAAATTGAAATTGTTATGACACTAACTAAATTATATTAACAAAATTTTGTACCTTTCTTTCACTGAATGCCTAAATGAACTATTTTCCACTAAGTATATAGATTCTAATCACCACTGAATGTCTTCGTACTTCAGTTATCCTTGTTTTTTTTGTGAAATTACTTTTTTCAATTATCAGCTTCTACCAATTTAAGATATAGTTTTCTTCACCAGCATGTATACACCACCAACCAAACCAGCAAACAGCATTTATATTTATTCTTCTTTTCAATATACCAATATCCAATTATTATAAGTTGATTTATACTAATCTCCAACCACAATATAATTTAATTTCTTCCAATATACCTTTTTTATCTTCAATAATTATTTGTGTATAATTATAAATGTGCATTAAATATATGCATAATTTTTAATCTTCATTTAACTCACTATATTAAACATTTTGACTATTTGTACTTGATTCACTGACTCCAACTAACTTTCATAATAAACTGCTTGACTTCTGACTAAAAACTTCTAAAAACTGCCCAAAAACTGACTTCACTAAGTAAATGTATCTATCTTCTAACTAACTTTCATGATAAAACTCAAAAACTGCCATCTTGAATCCAAATCACGGGTATTTATATGTTTTTTCGATTTCTAGAACCATCTCGTAAGATATCATGTTCTATTTTGTTCTATTAACTACTTGTCTGAATTTTCTGGAACAAACCATTTCGCAAACATGGCCATCTCCGGAGATCCAGAGAATTCCATTCTTTTCTATTAATAATTTTGTTTACATTTAGGCTTTTCAGATCAGAATATATAATTAAATTAGTAACTAACACTAATTTAATAAAATACACAATTCAAATAATATATTATTATAACCCACTTTATATTCGTAAATATTTTTAAACGTCACTTCAGAGTATAAATATCTGTCAATCTCCGAGAGTATTTTTGGTTGCCTAAGCACATGGCTCACTTATATATATTTACAATATTAAAATACAACTTTTTACAATTATTATGCTAATTTATTAAAAATGCCCTCACATAAATATATTTTTATTAAATTCTCTAGTATATAACTTATTTAAAACAACCAAATATCTAATATTATGTAGTATATAACTTATAAATTATTTTCTATAAACCCTAATCGTCACAATATATACAATCAGGTGTAATCGATTCCCTTTCCATGATGGTCTTTAAATTGTCAAAAAATAGCCGAACGGTATATTTATTAAATGCAGTGGCACGTCCTACACTCGTGGCTTCTAGTGTTCTAAGTTATAAATTATTATGTCGTGACATAAAACCTCTTAGCCAGTCCCGCGTAGAAGCTCTATTTTTTTCCCAAGCTGCTGACATTTTTTTTATTAATTTTTTTTTTTTGAATAAAATCCTTTATAAAAAGGTATATAAAAAACCCAGTTGGGCTATGTTAAATTGGCAAAACGTTTTCGGAATAAGTATTCCATCATCAGTACCAAGTTAATACATGGATGTAGCCACTAAATATGGGGTTACAAACCCTTTAAAAATTGCTAATTTAAATTTAGTTTACATAATGTCTGTTTTACAATTTAGATGGTAAAGTTACCGTTGGATTGGTAACATGGTGACATATGACTCTGCAATAAGTTGCAAGTCCTGAGACGGTATGTCTACGAGGACTTCAATAAAGCAACTTCAGTTGCTTTATTGAAGTCCTCGTAGACATACCGTCTCAGGACTTGCAACTTATTGCAGAGTCATATGTCACCATGTTACCAATCCAACGGTAACTTTACCATCTAAATTGTAAAACAGACATTATGTAAACTAAATTTAAATTAGCAATTTTTAAAGGGTTTGTAACCCCATATTTAGTGGCTACATCCATGTATTAACTTGGTACTGATGATGGAATACTTATTCCGAAAACGTTTTGCCAATTTAACATAGCCCAACTGGGTTTTTTATATACCTTTTTATAAAGGATTTTATTCAAAAAAAAATTTTTAATATATGGTATACAGCCAAACACAGGAACTTAGTTTCCTTGTGGATTTTAATTTGACGGTATGGTCAACTTGGCTCCTCAGTACATGCGCTTAGCCACTAAAAGATGCACTTTGAAGCTGGATATTTGGTTCATCTCCCAATGTATAAATAACCAGGTCTTCCCTACTTTTTGTAAGATAAAAACTCCAGGAAATGTTCCAGTCAACCTAAAGAACACCTTCCAACGGAAAATTCTGAAAAAGGAGATTTGTAACCATTATGGAAAGCTCAACTACATTGATTGTAAACTTAAGGTAACATATGACTCTCTACTTGATTGCATGGGCTTCGACAATTTAAATAATTTTTTGAATGATGTTCAGGACAGATTGGACAATGTAACTTTTACCAAATTCAATAAACTTAAATCTAAATTAAATAATCTTATCAAAAATAAACATAATTCATCAAATAGTAACAGTAACAACAACAGTAAATTCTCCAATTTTTCTTTTCACCCAAGATTAAAAAATCTCTCTTCAGTTACCTTCGACAACAATGAACTTCATCTTCTAAACCTAGGTCTCAAATACTCCATCCCCCGTAAGGTTTCCGAAAAAGACCTTCAGAGTCTCTCCATTGAGCTAGATATTATCATCCAAAACCTCTCAGTCCCGTTAAATCAAAAAACTTCTATCAGAAACTCTTGCTTCAATACCATCAACAAATTTAAAAACAAAAATTATCCTTCTAATTCTTCAACAGTACTTAATACCAACACACCCTCATCTTCCAACTTTTCTTCCAACGCACAAAATCTTCATTTAACACCCAATCTTCATTCAACACCCAATTTTCATCAAATGTCTCAAAACAAACGCAATGAACACCTCAAGACCCTTCATTCCATCAAGAAGAAAATCAAATCTAATAACTTAATCATCAGCAAAGCTGACAAAGGTAACTGTCTAGTGATTTTAGATCAAACATCATACAACAATAAAGTTTCTACTTTCCTTGATAATAATAACTTCACTTTACTTGCAACAGACCCCTCTAAAAAGTTTATAAACAAATTAAAAGATAACATTAAACATTTCACAGACTTTTTCTCTGAACATTTTGCACCATATTATAAAATCCCAAGTAACCCTTTGACACCCAGACTGTATGGTTTACCTAAGATACACAAGGAGGGCATTCCCATTCGTCCAGTTGTTAGTTTCATAAACACTCCAGTTTCCATTCTATCAAAATTTATATTGAATCTAATTAATAATATGACGAACTTCACCCCTCAATTCTCAGTCAAAAATACTAGTCATCTAGTCAATAATTTACAACACATCAATCTTCACCCCAACATCACTATGCTTTCATTTGATGTTAGCAATCTATTCACCTCTGTCCCCAAACTAGAAACAATTAATCTGGTTCATTCACTTCTAAGAGCCAACTCCATTACCTCATCTACCACTACCTACATTATCCAACTATTACAACTTTGTTTAGATCAAGATTTCTTCGTTTTTAACAACAATTACTATAGACAACCTGATGGCTTAGCCATGGGCAGCTGTCTCTCCCCTTTATTAGCTGATGTCTTCATGGATCATTTAGAATCCACACATATCATGAAAAACCCTGAAATATTACACTGGTTTCGTTATGTTGATGACTGTTTAGTCTTCATTTCAGGTAATTCCAATTCAGCTGAACTTTTACTTTCCAAAATCAACCAAATTCACCCCAATATCAAGTTCACCATGGAACTAGAATCTTCCAAGTCAATTAATTTTCTTGATCTAACCATCACCAGATTAAATGACCACTTCGACTTCAGTATCTATAGGAAACCTACACAGACTGACCACGTAATTCCGTTTTCATCTAACCATCCTATGTCACATAAACATGCAGCTTTTCATAGTTACATCCATCGTCTAGAAAGCATTCCACTGTCAGATTTAAACTACAAAAAAGAACTAAATATACTCAGACAAATAGCAGTCAACAACGGATATGATCACAACATCATTAACAAATTCATCCACAAAAAACGCCTCAAGACCCTGCGGGAGACTGCGTTCCCCAGAGACCTTACCACCAAACCCAACTATGTTTCACTCCCTTTCTATCATGAAAGTCTTTCTGGAGATATTAGAAATCTCATCCAACGTTCTGTTGAAAACATCCATGTTTCTTTCAAAGTACCCAACAATCTGGGACAACATATTTCTAATTCCAAAGATCCTATCAATTATATGAACCGGAGTGGAGTATACAGACTTAAATGTTCAGATTGCAATGCCACCTACATAGGTAGAACATGCAGATCTCTTTCTTCACGCTCTCTAGAGCACATAAAAAGAGAAAACACTTCCACTTTCTCCCAACATCTCAAAGAACACAACCACACCCTCAATATCCCAGAAGACGTTTCACTCATCCACAATATCTCCCAAAAAAATTTCCTCAAATTAGATTTATACGAAGATCTTGAAATTCTTAAAGAAAAACAAAAAAGCCCAAATTGCGTTAATCGCCATGTTTCATTCAATCGAGATTTTCTTCCTCTCCATCGCCAACTATTCTCCTAACCCACATTCCCAATTTACTTCTATAATTAAAAATCCATATTCATTAATAGTCTACCATCCTCCTTAGTTAATTCTAATAACTTTTCTTCCAATACACTTTACTCTCCATTTATCACACTCTTTTCTTTTCAAACCAAATTTCATTTCTTAACCACTATAACCAATACTTTACATTCCTCTATTTCGTCATTTCCAAATTCAGATCAGATCACCCGTCATCCCCCCACCCCTTCCTGACTATTAAATTCTTATTTTACTTCTCTACACAATTCCCTCAGGGTTTGGCTTCGGTTCTCTGGGACCTCAGCCTTCCGTAGTCTATCCGTTTATCACAATTCTCTCTAAAAAACACCTTAATTTTTATCCTCTTTACTCAAATTCTACAGAGCCACCAACAACAATTTCAGTTTACTAATATATTCAATATAGACCAATAGTTCATTCAACCCACCAACTTATAACTTAATCTTTTATTTTCCTTATGTACCTAGTGTTGCTTTATAACAGATAGGGCCTTTTCTCAAGTTATAAGTTGAGTACTTTATGACCAGCACATTATAAAACCACTTCCAACCATCAATTTTTGTCCATTTCAGATACCTGTAAACACTTAAAATATAAATACATAACTCAGTTTGTTAACACCCAATCAGATATTACATTTATGAACTTGCAACTCAAGAAATTCTACATTTTCCAGGTACCAAATGTTGTTTTTTGACATACAGGGCCTAATATAATTGAGTTATAAGTCAATTTTTTTTTTTTTTTTTTTTTTTTTTTACATCTATCTTATACTACAATAGTTTTATTTCATTCATTGAATAACATTCTCACATATCAAACATATTAATTCCTATACTTTTCAAGAACCCAACTGTCCACCTGTGTCTAGTTTCCATTTTCCAGGTACCAGATGTTATTAAAACATAAAGGGCCTTATATTAGAATCTTTTCATCTCACCACTTGACACTGTATAGTTGGTTGCCTAACTTTAATCACATAATTTTCTCACCATAACTTTATCTTACATACATAATTCACAACAATAACATTGATGGTTGATACTGTTATAATTTTATTTTATTTCAATTCATTCACAATTTTTAAATAACGTTGGCTTTTGTCTTAAATAGACATATATAGTTACACTGACAGCTCTGTCACAACTTCCGTCATAACCTGCTAAGATTGTCATTTTAATCAGTTGCTTTATTGAAGTCCTCTAGACATACCGTCTCAGGACTTGCAACTTATTGCAGAGTCATATGTCACCATGTTACCAATCCAACGGTAACTTTACCATCTAAATTGTAAAACAGACATTATGTAAACTAAATTTAAATTAGCAATTTTTAAAGGGTTTGTAACCCCATATTTAGTGGCTACATCCATGTATTAACTTGTAAGTATTAACCACATTTTACACTAACCTTAGTCAAAACTTAAATTATTTCAATTCTTTTTTAATTAAGTGGTTAAATACTTTTAGGGTACTGATGATTAGAGTTGCTTTATTGAAGTCCTCGTAGACATACCGTCTCAGGACTTGCAACTTATTGCAGAGTCATATGTCACCATGTTACCAATCCAACGGTAACTTTACCATCTAAATTGTAAAACAGACATTATGTAAACTAAATTTAAATTAGCAATTTTTAAAGGGTTTGTAACCCCATATTTAGTGGCTACATCCATGTATTAACTTGGTACTGATGATGGAATACTTATTCCGAAAACGTTTTGCCAATTTAACATAGCCCAACTGGGTTTTTTATATACCTTTTTATAAAGGATTTTATTCAAAAAAAAATTTTTAATATATGGTATACAGCCAAACACAGGAACTTAGTTTCCTTGTGGATTTTTTTTATTATTTTCAGTTGCAAAGATGTAAGCAAACTTTCTAACTGCGATTGGAGTAAGTCCATAATGTAAGTCAGCACATTTGAGTAGATATTGAACTAGCAAATATTCTTCTTGATTAGTAAAAATTTGCGAAGAATTAAAGTTTGCTACAAACGACATATTTTCGTTTGATTTAAATTTATTTACATATCTAGATAGAGTCTTTCTATCAATATTATATTTTTTAGCGACTGTACGGATTTTACTATTAGTGCTACATATTTCGCGCACTGCAGTTTCCAAAATTTCAGGATCAGTAGCTAGTCGGCCTTTCGATTGTCATTTAAAAGGCATCTGTAAAAAATTTAATATTGTAGATGCCGTAATGCACATTTTAGCAGAAAAAGCAAACGATTGTGAGCCCACATTTTTTAATATTGAAAAGAAAGAAAACATACTGGAAAACAGTTTTTTATCATGATGGGAGGTTTGAGCCATGTGTCGAGCCTCCCACATAAAATATGTTCACCCCTCTCCTCGTACCAGTAGCCACAATAAATTACATTTTTCATTTAACACATAACCTAACAAATAATTGAATACATGAAAGTATATGTTGAATAAGTATCATATTCGTATAATTCGTCCACATATTTCTAAACATAATAATGTAAATAAAGATTCCTTATAAGTACATTTTGTTAAACAACTTGCATTGTGTAGCCTCAAAAACAACTTTTCACTCACTAACAGACTTCGATTTGACATAGGACTTAGATAACGACAAAGAAGCAATGAGTAATACTAAACGGTAAAAAAAAATTTATTTAAGTATTCGTTATGGATGTAATATTTATGGCTCAAACCTCCCACCGGCTCAACCCTCCCCAGTCTCCCCTATACTACACTGCTTTATTGATTGAAAATAACTGAATTTAATTACAATAATATTTCTTTTATATAAAAATTACATGCTGATAAAACTGCTGATTAGGATTGCTGACCTCCGGGGTTACTGCACCGTAATTTCTTCATCCCATTGGGAAGTTCTGTGGGGAATGAACAAAACCGAAGGTATAGATTCTGGATCAACTGTATCTTCTTGTTCTTCTTCAGTTGTCTTCTTTTTCCATATCTCTAGTAATTTATAAATCAAAATAATTGTTTTTAAAGACACAAGTTGGAGTCATTCTTCTTCTGTTAAGAGTTTATGTAGTTCATCTAATTGTATTCTATCTAATTTTAGAGGCTTTACTGTTGGACCTTCCCCTTGAAGTTTAATTTTTATTTTTGGCAGGGTTAACGAGTCTTCCTTTATTGTTGCTTTGGAGTTGATGTAAACTTCGTTGTTGATTCTAAAGGGTACATCCTGGGGGTAGTTCTATTAGAAATGTTCCTCTGAGTACTTCAATTTTGGAAGTCGAACAGTAAGTGGAGATTTTAGTAGCTTTTGGGAAAACAGCAATATAGTGAGCTTCCGATACTTTTTGGATAATTGTCGTGCTAATTGTGATCGGTACGTTTTGACATTGGGAGTCATCATTGGATAATTTTAGGATTTGATTGATGCAGTCGTCGGTTTCTGTATTTTCCTGTGGGAACTTCTCTGGACAGATGAATTTCTTTGGTTCACTTTGGAAAGATTATTTTGCCTACCACATAGGGTATTATTATGAGGGGTTGAAAATTGGGGACATAAATTACGGGGCTAGAGATAGGGCAAGCAAAATAAACCGAAACTTTGGCGAACGGCCACTCAGGGTTTATTTGGAGAACTGGGTCGTGGATAAGTGAATGACAAGGGGACTGAAATTGGGTAACTACAAAAATGAAACAAAAGGGATACTTACATGAGTCTCCTGGACAAACAAAAACACAAGAAGGTTCTCAAAGCTATTTAAAATGGACGCCGCTTTGAAGATTCTTCTTGCTGGATGAACGAAAAGGTTCTTCCTTCCTAAAAACACAAAAAAAAGTTTAGAGAGTTAGTTAAAAGAAATAAACAAAATGGTTTAGGGAAAAATTAAATATTTATTACTGTCTCACCAGAAACAGTTACAAAAGTAAAAAGAACAAAAATACTATATTAATAGTTACAAAAGTAAATACAAAATAACAAAGAAAAAACACTTACTATATCCTATTCGTTTGCAAACTCTTAGAAGTTGGAGATACTACAAAACTCACAATTGTTAATTGTTCGACAATTTGTAGAATAAATTATTAAAATAAAAAAATATCTTTTTAAATGAAACTATGCATAGAGGTTCTAAAAAACAAAAACAAAATCTCAAATATGATTAGGTATTTACCAAATGTCAAAAAAATAAAGCTAGCTGTCAGATGTCAATATTAAATTTTAAAACTGAGAACAATTAATATGATAGCAAGCTAGGCCACACCCTAAGATCTACAATTTTAGGAAATGTTTATTTTTTCTTTAAAAATTAAGCACAAAAGTTACCTGGATTTCACTGAAATTTCTGGGGTTAGGAACTGGACTTACTAAAATTTCTGGGGGTGGAACTGGAGATTCACTGCCATGCAAAAAACTTCATCTATAGTCTGGAACGACGACCAGCTACAAACAATTGAGGATGAAAGTTGGCACTGGACACAAACTTTGAAAATATGCTTCTTAAAAAATTGGAACCATCTGGGTATTTTTACTAATACTGAATTAGAAGCTAAATATGGTCCAGGTGGAATAATTATTGTATTATTTATGGTTGAAAGTGAATATAAATGAAAATATGTAAATACTTTGGAATAAAGAATGGGGAAATGTAAGATAAAGACTAGAGAGTGGTTGGAGTAGTAACCATCTACTTCTTCTTCGTATTGGACATTTTCGTAATCCTCTACGTGGTTATCATCTCAATATGCGTCCTGATTTGGATAGTAGTATGCCTGTTCTCCATAGTAGGCATTGGTAACGTTTTCGTCGTGTTGTTCAATATTGAACAGCTCTTCTACGGTGAACTTTGGGGTATGTGGTTGCTGTGGCTGTGGCCTAAAGTTTCTGAAGCTTGAACCTTTGTTATGTCCCATTTGGCGTGTACTTACAGACATCGGTGTTGGTTTGTACTGTTGTGGTGGTCTGCTTGCTCATGGGTTAGGTCTTGGAGATTGTGTGTTTGCCATGAATTGCTGCCTTAATGGTTGTATGTGGGTAGAAATTCTATTTGGCAATGAAAAATTGGTTGTTTCGTTGTTGCGTTTCTGAACTGACATAACAGATGTCAATGGACCCATATTATTTTTTTCCAAATTGAAATAACTTTCGACTTTCAGAACTAAACGCCATTCTTCTGGAGATAAGACTCTACGTTTCGACTGTATTTTATTTTCTTCCAAATTACTCATTTTACTTTAAAGTACCGCTTCACTACACTACTATAAAAAATAGCTACTTATATACAACTACTACACCCTAAAAAGGACGAGGGTTGTACAACAGACGAAACAATCGAACACAAATTATTTAGCAGCCAATGTTAAAGAAGCATAAACACTGCATTGATTGTGATTGCAAAAACCATTCGCATGTTTTAAATAAGATTTTTGCTGATTATGTATTTGGTTAAATTATTAAATAACACTAATACAATCCACGGCCATCAATTAATGTTTAACGATTAACAGAAGTGTAATTATGATTGTGTAGATTTAAGAAATACATTACTAAACAATGTTTTAAAGTGTGTATAAAGGAGATTACAAGTATTATGACATATGTAACTTCTAATTTTTCAAATACTATGTCTTATCAAGACATACCTTTGATTATTGGGTAAACGTACATTATACGATACGTCAGAAGAAATTAAAAAAAAATAACATGTAATAAATTCACTGTTTAAATAAATATTCCATACTCGTACTATTGCAATAAAATATTAAAACCAATAAACAAGAACTTTTTGGGCAGTGCTGATTGAAACAACAGAGCAGTAAAATGTTATTCATAAAGGTAGTGTAAAATATATCGCCGCTTATCTGGTCCGCTAGTAATAACGTTACCATCATTTAATTGCAAAACGGTTTTCTTAGGTGGAAAATACTTTACCGTACATAGCCATATTACCTGCACATATCTTAGCTATCTTACATTGATTAGATATTGTTTTATTGTTGATAAGTAAAAAATGACGTTTAGTCTGTTGCATTTTGAATTATTTCTATTATCACATACTGTTATTACCAAATTTATCAAAAACAGTTATTAGATACCTGTATCAAACAGTGTCATGGAAAAATTGTTACTTCCTTAATCTATGAATGAGGATTAGATGAAATCCAATTCAGATTTTTAAATTAATATGCGCACCTATTATTCCATTTGCTATTGTGGTCATAGGTCAGATTATGATAAATGCAAAATATTGATTTTTCAGTTTTCAATATTGATTTTACAACGAAAGGTATAATATAGTACGTATTTAATATCAGAAACAGGTCTATGGGAAATAAGTATTACGAACATTATTTATTTTGTTATAAAAATGGTTGTAGTTATCATATTATGATCAAAAATATTAAGCAGTTATCATGGTATGATCTTCAATGCTGCGCATTATATAAACTAGTTTATTAAAAAACTCCTTTATTACTCTTTAAAACATCATAAGAATACAAATATAAAAGAAAAGTTAATATTAAAACACATGGATCTGATAAAAAAAATATAAATAATATTATTAATCTGAATCGGAACTGGAATCACTAATGTGTGATGTGTCTACTGCATCGTCCGTGGATTTTATTACATTTTTATAAAAATCGTGATACACTGAATCTATATATTGTAATAATGATAAAACATCTTTATGTTTTTCTTTAATTATTTTTAAATTGTTGTTGTATGCCCTCTGGACATCCCACATTGGCAGAGTTGATCGGCTGCCTCTAGTTTGCCTCTTCATATCACAAACTCTAAAGTTGTCTTCTACTCGAAGTGTGTACTTAAAAAAAAAACGACACGGATTTTCTTTCTTAACACGGATCCAAAAAATGTTACGCCATAAAAATGAATCATTATTTTGATCTTTTGTTTTCTTTATTAGAGTTTGCTGCAGCAGGCTTGAAAACGCAAAACTATTATTTTGTGTCATTTCAATTACTGTAAATTTATTGCTGACCATTCTTACAAGCATGTACCAGTCATTTGAGATTGAAATTGTACCGCTATATTTTTTTTTGGCACGTTCTATAGAGGCAGGAACTAGAAATTTATGATCAATAGTTTTTAATCCTTGTTTCTGTGTAAGTATGTAGTTATATACTGCAGGTAGTCTGTTATTGCGAGTCTGTCCTGCACAAGTATCGGAGTATATTATAACATGTTCTGTTACTTCAGGTAGGCTCATAATAAACATTTTTAGACATGACCCGATTTCATCTGCGCCACGTTGAGCGATAGCTTCGTGCCACATATAGCAGGAAGTTTTGCCCGTATTACAATTTCTTACAGTAAAATTAAAAGTCCATAATTTTCGTTTGTAAAATGCTAACACCTGTATTTAAAAATGGTGTTGCTAGGCATTGTTGTAAATCGCAAATTGCTACAATGGTCGTGTTATTTGAGGATTTTGCATGCTGTTTGTCTAATGATTTACATTCATAATGAAACTTTGCTTTTTGTTGATGAGAGACATGTTCTTCGTGCAAGCGATTTTTTTCGATATCATTAGTTGTAATTTTTATTTTTGTAACAAACTTGTCACAAGTAGAACACGTATCATTGTGCGATTTTTTAAATTTTAAATGTAGGCTTTTAAAAATATTACTATAACTAGAAAGACTAACTGCTTTTGTACTAACATGGTCTTTTTCATGCTGTTCTAAATATAAGGAAAATATTTTTTGTAAATTTAAGCCAGTATCCAGGTATTGCTTTGTTGTGTGACTTCTGGAACAATGACTTTCATATGCTGGGAAACTGGCAATGTGATTATGAACATAAGCTACTGCTGCAGTTGAATGTTTAATTTTTGGTTCATGTCTGCCTCTTTCGTCTCTTCCCATTATCCCCGTGGGTGTCTTTTTTTTCTTCTCAATAATTCCATATATGAAAGTACGATTCTCGCCATATACGGTACGAAAACATTGTTGACATACTTTCTCTCGTCTTCCGTCAATTTCTATACCATACTGTACAGATATGTCTCTTTTCTGTTTTGTATTTTCAGTTTTAACTCTAACTGGTTTTGATAATAATATGTGATGACTGAGATGTAGACGTTGCATATCCCGTGTTTGTAGTGAACGATAGTCGGTAAAAATACTTCCTAATTGTGCATCCGTAAATTTAGTTTTACATTTTAATCTGTATTTTTGTAGTACACCTACAGGCTTACTTAATATTTTCTTTCTGGATTGGTTTGTATATTCTTCTCCCTTTCTAATTTTTTCATATCTTTCCTTGCGTAGTTTTCTCTGCACCATGCCAATACCACGCTTTCTTTTAACCCTAACATTACCTTGCGTTTTTGCCGTCACCGAAGAAGTAACTGTATTTCTAGTATATGTAGAATCATCAGATGAAGATGACAACTGATCAGCATCTTGTACAGAATTAGGGATCCTACTTCGATCCATGACGTCATCATCAGATGAAAAATCTCCAAGTGTTGAGTCGGGCGTAGGCACTCGGTAGCCTGATGGACCAGGAATGGATTGCATGATATCCTGTTGTTGGGAACCCTGAAATATAAAAATTAACTATTTTTAATTAAATTATTATTTACACGTTACGTATTTACTGGATTGTTGGTAAATACAAAATATGAACATTCATTTTAAAAGTAGGTAACTTGATAGATATTATTTCATAATAAAATAATTATAAACCAAATGAAATCAACTTATAATAGGTATCTACCTTTGTTTCATTTTCCTTTACTGCTCCATGTGTTGAGTCGGGAGTAGGAACTGGGCAGACTGATTGAACAGGAATCGATTGCATAATATCCTGTTGTTGGGAACGTAGTAAATTCTGAAATATAAAAATTAACTGTTTCTAAAAAAAAGATTTTTTAATTAATTTATTATTTATGCATTACCTTACCTTATCCAAAATAAACACCACAGGAAAAACATATGGCCTGAAGATAAATGCTGGAAAAACAAAATGCATGACAATAAGAAAGGGCGCATTTTTCAGAGTACAACTGCACGTAGATAATGCTTCAATCGAGCAAGTGAAAACATTCAAATACTTGGGAATGATGGTGAATGACCAATGGGATCCTCAACAAGAGATAAAATGCCGTACCGAACAAGCAAGACAAGCTTTTCTTAAATTTAAACCGCTACTTTGTAACCGCAATCTTTTCTTCAATCTCCGTTGCAGAATGGTTAAGTGCTATGTATGGTCCATATTGTTATACGGCATGGAGACATGGACGTTGAAAATATCTTCCATTAACAAGTTGGAAGCCTTCGAAATGTGGACCTTGCGAAGAATGTTCCGCATACCATGGACAGATAGGGTGAGAAACGAGGAAGTCCTAAGAAGAGCAAATACTGAGAGAGAATTGCTTAGCTTGATCAAGGCACGAAAGATTGGATACCTGGGCCACATCCTGAGAGGGGAAAAATACGCAATCCCTCAACTAATTATCCAAGGAAAAATTGAGGGCAAGAGAGGAGTAGGTCGCAAACAAATGTCGTGGCTGCGAAATATAAAGAACTGGACAGGCGTAACTAACACTGGCGAACTTTTGCATGCCGCAAAAGACAGACGTCTGACCTTAAGATAATTCGCCAACGCACTATAGGTGCACGGTACCATAAGAAGAAGCATTACCTTCCTACTGGAATGTAGATAAATAATATAAACCTTCATTTTAAAAAGAATGTAACTTGATAGATATTATTTCATATTAAAGTAATTATAAACCAAATAAAATTAACTTATAAACATACCTTTGTTTCATTTTCCTTTACTGCTAACTCCAACAATTTTTTTGCTCGAGCACTCATCATATAAAATGCTATCTAAACAACTGTTTCCTGTGGCGCGAATACTACTACTAACGTAACGTACTAACAAGATATCGGTGAGAATTTGATACCATGCTGTTATGAGGACGGGGAAAGAGGAACCTACAGTAATAAACATGATTTTGGTGCTCGTATAAGTACATCGAAAGGACTAAATAATGTTTGATCATGTGTACAATTGTCACATTCTGATCAATACAAAACACCAACTCTGTTAGGTCAGACTAAAATTAAATTAGTTGTCAACTTATGATCAAACTACATGTTTAGATTTTGTACTTATCATAAACAGATCCACATAAATCAGTTAAGAAGTGTTGCGAATATAGTTAACATAATCTGACCAAATGAAAAAGCTTTGTTTGCTGGTATATATGTAGTATTAATCACAAATTCGATAAAAATGCACTTATCATTGTCTGACCTATGGCCACAGTATTATCATAACTTTAAATACATTATAAAGAACCTTTACACTCATATCGCTAATTTTTTAATCAATAAAAAAACTAATTTTTAATCAATAAAATGTACTAGTAATAAAAACTATTATTCGAAAGATAAGATACCACTTCTACACATAAGCATCACATGTCAATAAATTAGTTACAACCTCGATATGGCACGAATAATTGGTGTTTTAATTATAGTTTTAATACACTCAGCCACTAGTGCTAGAATTTTAAGTGCCATACCATCTGCCTTCAGGTCTCATCACTTGCCATTTCAACCGTTATGGCGAGAACTAGCACTAAGAGGTCACGAGGTTACGGTAATAACAACAGATCCACAACGAAATGCCTCTGTAGAAAATTTAAGGGAAATAGATACGAGCTTCTGCTACAAAATATACGAAAAACATAATGTGTTAGATGCCGTCGCCAACGAAAGCCTTAGTTCTTTGGAGAAAGCTAGTGTCCTACATAAAGCATTCTTAGAATGTGAGGATTATCATTTTTCGCTACCGGCAATCAGAGAAATGATACTCAATAAAGAAGTTAAATTTGACCTTTTGATTGTGGAAGCTCAGTTACCGAGTATGTTAGCATTCAGCTGGAGATTCAAGTGCCCAGTTATCGCAGTCGCTTCTATGGAACCTGCTCTTCAGTACCACGATTCCTTAGGTAATCTAGTGCATCCTGTTACTAACCCAGACTACAATTTGGACGTGACTGATTCTGAAAATTTGACCTTTATGGAAAGGCTGTTGAGCTTTCTTCAAGTTGTTATATATAAGGACCATATCTACAACAGGGCATTTCCGGTATACTACGAACACGTAAAGAAATACTTTGGAAAGGATTTGCCTCCTTTGAAGGAATTGCAGGATACTATTAGTCTTATGTTTATTGGTTCTCATCCTGTATTCCACAATATAAGACCATTAAATCTAAATACGATACCAATTGGAGGAGGCATGCATATTAAGGCTCCTAAGAAGCTTCCCGGTGTAAGTTTATAATTAGTTGAAATTGTTTTTTGATACATAGGTTTTTAAGAATGTCTTTAAGTGGTCGTTGATGGTTTTCAAGATGGTGGACTATCGTTGCTGAAGTGAAATCTTCTGGAGCAATTTCGCCTTGTCTTCTGGCATCACTTTACCACTTTTGTTCTTTATCCCTATACGGGGGCGGTGCCACTAATTACAGGTCTCTATATTCCTATTTTTATTTATACCAATACTAATATTAACCATAAATATGTTTCATTTGTTACTATTTGGCATTCAGTAAATCTTTTATTACGTGATTCTTGTCACGACATTTGACATGTTTAGTTAGGGCACAACAAATTTTGCTAACACATTTCGTATATTAATATTCCTAATCCTTTACTCTAAGTTAATCCCCCTGTTACGGTATTTCATCATCAATAGTTTCTCTTAACTTTTTATTAAAAACAAATATTAATTACCAAATTTCGTTTTAGGATCTTCAAAAATTTCTGGATGATAGCAAAACTGGTGTCATTTATTTTAGTCTAGGAAGCAACGTTAATTCCAATTTGCTGACCAAAGAATTCAAAAAAGCTGTAGTAGAAGCCTTTGCCGAAGTTCCTCACAAGGTGCTGTTAAAAATGGACGGTGAGATAGAAGGTTTGTCTAAAAATGTTATGGTAAGAAAATGGATGCCACAGCAAGACATTTTGAGTAAGTTAAATTTTTGTTAGGGTAAAATTGTATCGTAATATACATGAAGAGCCCCTAAAAATTAATATTAAACTCTTTAGGCTTCTGGGTTGAACCACTTCGATTATTACCGATTATACCAGTCTCCCGAGCCTCCAGACACTATTACACTGATTACTAATCACTGCACTACTGCTACTGGGAACAGCAACCGGTTTATTTGTACCGTCAATTGTGACGTGGTGGAGCGGAGAATATTTTCTTTATGAGAGGTCTCTATGTCGAGGGTAACCGGATGCCGTCATCTCTTTTATTGAGACAATTTGGCCTTCAGGCCCGCTGAGCTCTCTAATTTAAAACAAACCCTCATCCAAAACGGTTACCGCGAAAATTACGTCAATATGAACATCCACAGACATTAATCTCCCACTCAATCTCAACCAAAAGATTCAGACCTTCATCATACGAAAGCTTTTCTTCCTTGAATCAAATTTATCACTGACAAAATCGACAAAATTCTTAAATCAAGAGGAATACAGACAATATTTACCCCAACAAAAACTTTCATCTCAAACTTACTACTCTGTGCAAAGAATTCTTGGAAAAAATAGAATGTATCCTTACACAAGGCTTTTCTATAGTAGATGGTTGCATTTTTCCTGCTGGTTGCTTCTGCGGTGGTTTACACTGAAGACATTTTCAATATTGTCTAACATAGTCTGCTATTAGTTTGAACATATTATGTCAGTAGTATTTTTGCGCTATTTGGAAAACAGTGCAACACTTCCGAACTTATTGGTATGCAACTCCACCCTTTAATTTTCTATTTCGATCTTTTTCTGCTCATCCAGTACAACTAAATGAAAACTTTTTTATTTCAGGACATCCAAATATTAAATTATTTATAACACAAGGAGGTCTTCAGTCTCTGCAAGAATCTGTCGTCAATGGTATTCCACTAATAGGAATACCATTTTTCGGAGATCAAATAACAAATGTTAATAAAATGGTTAAAAAGGGATATGGCGTTAAAGTCGATAGAAGGAGCATAACCAAGGAAATTTTAGTAGCAGCTATTAGAGAAGTTATAACGAATCCAAGGTGAGATATTTAAAATAAATGCATAGATATATATATATATATATATATATATATATATATATATATATATATATATATATATATAAGAAAAAGGATAATGCGAGTTAATAGTAAAATAAAGGTTAATATGCTCCTTTTCTAACTTGGCGGCACCGTGCTGAAGACGACCAATAGTCAGAAATACGTATATACGGTTGCCTTCCATCTTTACACATATTTTATTATATTTTTCTTCCTATATATATATATATATATATATATATATATATATATATATATATATATATACAGTTTGTTATTTCCTGACCGTGAATATTTAAATAGAAACTTTTTTATTTCCTGGGTTTGTCGGTCTGATGTAAATAAAGCTATTTAAATTTTGCATAAAAGTTTCAGATAAAAATGTCAGATACCAATTTTTCATCCATGTTAAACTTTTTAAAAAAGGGTAAACATGAAATTTAATTATAAAATGTAATGTTTAAAGTTTAATAAAGTGCTTATTGAAAATGGCAAATTTGCCAAAGCAAAATTTAAATAGTTTTATTAACATCAGACCTACAAACCCAGGATATAAAAAAGTTTCTATTTAATATATATATATATATATATATATATATATATATATATACTGAAAAAGCGATAAACGTTTGTCATCAACGCTGATCAAATAGAATACAAAACTCAAATATTTGGGTGTGCAGCGGAAGATAGGACAAAGAAGTACTCTTTTTAGTAAACCAAGCTTTCACAAATCTTTATTTGCATCATCAGGGTGCTACAATAAACAAAATTAGTATAAAATACAGAAAAATAATTATTTTGCATCTTACATTAATTGAGGTTAGTTGTCGTGATGTTTATCAAATGAAATGAGCAACTCATTTGCCCCTACAAATGATGGCGAAAACTATCCAAAATTGTTTTTAAAAAAAGGTTCTTTAACAAATACATATTTAAAAACACTTTAAAATACATATACATGAACACTTAAATAAAATTATGTTAAAATAATTACAGAACATGTCATAAAATAAAATTTAGGTTATAAACATTCTTATCAGAAACAAAAGAATTAGTTGTGAATTCGTTACTGCCAACTTAAAATAATAGAACGTTAGACCTTAATGATAACAATGTAAAGGTAATAGTATACCTGATAGACGCTGAACTTCTTGAAACAGAAAAGGTAAAAAGACTTATCTTAGAAGAAGTAGGAGAGGTATTCTATATCTCATATATAATGAAACTTATATTGTTGATGATGAATTGTCTGTATTAGTAGATTCGTGTTTATCCAAAGTTAACAATAATGAATATAAGTTGCTTAAATTATTGGTATCTGTCTTTTTGTTAATAGTTTCTTTTTCTTGAAAAATGAAAGCCATCTCGAGAAACAATCTTTTTAAATAATTGCTCTCCGTGGATAGGATTTTTACATTTGGAAAATCGAAAGAGTGCCCTGTTGTGTTAGCATGTGTGGCTAGAGAACATCTATCAGGGTGTAACCTAATGTCACTCTTGTGAAGAGTCAAGCGGCTAGAAACTTTTTGGGAGGTGTGACCTATATAAGAACCTTCACAGCCCAAACAATTAAGTTTCTAGACAACATCACTTTTATCTAAGTTTGGTACTTTATCTTTCAATGACTTGTACAAAGATCCCATAACTATAGTGCTTTTATAAGCAATTTTTACATTTGGTAGGTATTGAGCAAAAATTCTGGTCAATTTGGGAGAGACGTCCTTAATAAATGGAAGTGATACAAAAGATATATTAGGAATATTGTTAGTCAGTAGAGTATAACAGAGGATGTGTTAAAGATGATTTTCCTAAGTAAGGATTCGGGGTAGGAATTATCTAGGAACAACTGTAAAAGGATGTTGAGATTCTTCTTTCTAAAAACAGGGTCAGCTAGTTTACAAACTCGTGTGGTCATTTGTTTGACTAGATTAATTTTCATGCTTGACTTGTGGTAAGAGTGGTAGTTGAGATATCTTCCAGAGTTACACTTTTTTCTATACCAATCAATTGCAATGATGTTATCCAGTTCTCTAATAAACATTGTGTCTAGAAAAGGAACAGATTGGTTTTGATCCTCTTTTTCAAGAGTAAATTGAATGTGGGAGTCGTAGCTATTGAAAATGTCTAAGAGCTCAAATTCTAAACCTTGTGGGCACGACATAATAATGTCATCAACATACTTTTTAATAAAAGGAACATTGAAAGGAACAACCTGAAGAATGATATCCAACAGATCATCCATTACATATGCCAGTATGATATACAAACTGCAAAACTGCTATAGATATACGCATTCGTATAACAATTAGTAGATACTATTATTAGGAAAATTCTAAATGGGTATTTAATTACAACAATACCGAAATTTCTACACGGTTAAACCACTTCTACAAACGCCCGTTAGTCAGTAAGCTATTCTACGAATTCTACGACTTTCACTTCGGAGGTCATTATCGAAATACAAAATATTAATCAATTACAAAAATTTTGTCGTTAGTAAAAACATTCTTCTAATAATTAAATTTAATCTGACTCATTCATATCGGCAAATCAGACATATTAAACATTTTAAAGTAGAAGACATCAAAATGATATTACCAATATTTATGAGTTACAAGGATTTTAATGAAAGATAGTTTATTCAATTATACGAAATCAACTTTAACTTAAAAATATCAGTCATAAAAATCATAGCATGTGATTAGTGTTTTAGGTTAAATCTTCGTATTTTGTGCTAAGGTATCTCCAGTTACTATATGGATAACTGTTAATGAAACACCCTGTATAAATAATACTAAAATATAAATGATGTATCCTCGATATATTTTTGACTTATCTACTGATCGTGGCATTTTCTTTCTATTCATTTCAATTATATTCAAAAGGTCTCCAAACATCCATTTCCGTAAATATGACAACAAGAGATGTAAGAAATTTTCTATTCGTCAAATATAACAGTGCTCAACAAATGATAAGGATCGAAGTAATATTTTACTCCAGAAATAGCCGAAGTTTGTAAAAATTTAATTTAATTAAAGTAATATTAATACCCCGACTTTACTATCAATTTTAAACGAAATAAAATAAATTTTGCCATCATGGCCATTTTTTACTAGGGTCAGCAAAAAGTTGAATATTAAAGTCGTCTATTTTCATTTATTCTATTTAAGTCATCATACTAGGATCTCAACAAACTTTTAAAATATTTGAAATCATAATTGTGATCCTTATCAATTGTTGAGCACTATATTACGACGACGTCCGAATATTTTCTGGAACAGTCATTAGGGCAAATCAGTGAATGTTAGTGCAAAATTGCAAGTGCTCCGTGTGTAAGGGAGTGTTAAGTTTGAAGCCGGCTCTGCCACGTTGAGGCCGACGATGAACTAGCAACGCTGCAGCGTTTTCTTCCATTTGATTAACATTGTCCGTAAGAGCCAACGCTGAAATCTACTGGTGAATCCGAGTTTAGTATAAATATTTTTGGTTTTGCATTTCTTTTGGCTACCTGTAGTAATTCCAGCATAAAAGAATCCTGGGAATATTAAATATTTTCATTCGTTAACCAATTCTTTATTTTATGTGCTGCGGTGTCCAGGAATTTATCGGTTACTTATTTAAAGTTTCGGAGTAGTACAGGGCATTATCCAAAATTATAACAAATGGTTCATGTAAACTTGGAAGCAGTTTTTCTTTTAACCATTCTACGAACATCTCTGTATTTATGTTGTCGTGGTAATCAGCCGATTTTGATTTTGATGAAAACACAAGATCCGTTCCATCAATAAATCTTCCTATTTTGTTTTATAGATTTTATACTCTCGTCCTGCCAAATCCGCTTTAATCCACCATCAACAAAAATTCACGTTTTATCTAAATAAACAAAAGATGCGTGTTCTGTTTTAAATTTATTATAGTCTCTTAAAAACTTGGTTTTTATTTGATGAACACTAGCTCTTTCACACAAAGGATTTGTATTGTCTTCCATTTTGAAACTAAACCCAATCAACAGTGTTCTTTCTTTTCACATAGTTTATATATATAATGTATCGAATTCCAAACTTATAACACTCAGGACGATTTTTAGTCTGTAATATATAACTAATAATATTATAAAAATTAATGGGAAAATCCCAGTAGTGAAACTGAATACCATCGTTTAAAAAACTTATACAGAAGTAAAACACTTCACATTTGTATTTAGGTATAAAACATATAATCAAAATTGTTTTCAAAAGTGTCGTCAAAATTTATATAGGAGCATAACGTGACGTTTTTGGTCTAGATCAGATTATCCTCAGTGCCAGTTTTAATTAGGTATATGTTTTATACCTAAATAAAAACGTGAAATGTTTTACTTCTGTATAAGTGTAATAATGTTATATTTTAGGTTTTGACCCATGCAGAACTTTTGATAGAGTATAATTTTTTGTAAAATAAAACTTACGTAAACACAATATTTGATGCGTTTGTTGAATTATTTATATTTTTATATTGTATCTACTCATTCAAGTATTGTTTCTTGTATGTATAAACATTTTACATTTATTTTCAGTTACAAAGAGACTGCAGAATCCATGGGGGAAATATTTAAGGACGAAGAAATTCCTAGTCTCGAGCGAGCAGTTTATTGGACCGAGTACGTCATAAGGCATAAAGGCGCCAAACATCTGCGCAGCCCTGGTATAGGAATGCCAGCTTGGAAATACTATATGCTTGATGTTATGGGATTCTTGGCATTTGTTTCCTTAACGATAATCGTTGCATTTTGTTTAATTTTAAAAAGATTAGTCAGGTAAGGTTTTTAAGTGATTTGTTTGTAATTTTTAAATTTACGTGTCTAATAAAAAAATATTATGTATATAGGTAAAATACAAAAAAAAACATTTATATCAATACACACTGAGATGACCATAAATCACATACTACCAGTATTTTATGTTAAATAACACTTTTTCCATTAGAAGAATCCTTTTGGAAAACAAAAAATTAAGCCTTGTCTAACCAACTGCTGTAATTTTCTCTTTAGTTTTTTACTGTAAAGTCATATATTTCTATGCACTATGGACTGTTACTTTCCTATTGTACGTTAAGTTTTGGATTAGATATTGCAAATACATAAAGCGCTAAAATCGGCAACAATTACATTACCTTCGTACGAGGTAATTGTAATCATCCGATCCCCTCCGCTCCTACACCTAGAATCCTAGACAGAAGACAGAAAACGAGAAAACCATTTAAACTCTAATTTCACTATTTGGGAGAGTGAGTCATCGTTTGAAGGCGTAGAAATGGGGAAAGACGCATGAAAATCCAGTGGCGTACACTCACTTTTATTTCAACGTTAATTATATTATATTGTTTAAATATTATTGTTCAAAATAGGCCACAATATATTTATCTGCAGGTTTTTACTGAAGTTTCCATCTCTATATCCAAAGACCGTTTTCAAAGATATAAATTATAGTTAAATTTATTTTATTTGTTTATTATTATATATTTATATATTCTTATATTTTTTTTTCCTAACTTTAAAAACGGTCTCTGTACTAGAGATCGAAACGTCAGTAAAATAAACATGTAAATAGATGTATTGTGGCTTATTTCCAACATTCTCCCTAAAAATACGTAATGCCACAAGCAAAAAGCCACAGAAAAATAAATATTGCTATCATTTGTATATTTGAAAACGATCCCTTTATATAGAGATCGAAACGTCAGTAAATTCAACATTTCAATTAAATATATTGTTACTTATTCCCAACATTATTTCTAAATATACAGAACGGCAAGCAAAAAGCCATAGAAAAATAAATATTACTATCACTTGTATATTTGAAAACGATGTCTTTATATAGAGATCGAAAAATCAGTAAATTAAACCTATAAATAAATATTTTGTGGCTTATTCCATACAGTCTCCTAAAAATACAGAATGCCACAAACAAAAAGCTATAAAAAACAAGTAATTTTTCAGAAAGCTTACTGATGCCATCAGGCTGTCGCGGAAGTTACGCTAAAACGTCTTTTGACGTGACCCGTCCTTAAAGAGTTACACAATGAAATTTTTTTAAAACAAATTTTAAGACAGTTTCCACACCACCCGAGAGGTATGTCTTTTGGAGCGTCACTTTTTTAAATGGGTGTTCGCCAAGAGCCATATTGTCCCATTAAATAAAATAAACAAAACACTTAAACAGTATAAAATAAAACAAAATAAAATACTATAAAATAAAATAAAATTCACACTTACTATGTTCTTCTCGTTTTTTTTTGTTTTTGGTTTTTTTATGCTGATGCCTACTAAACTATTAGAAAATATTATTCGCTGTCTAAATCTGAAGATGCAGTGCTGCTATAGCTGTCATTATTTTCACCTGGTGTAATTATAATTGGCTCTAGTAAAACTTTGACATGAGTGTCAAGTTCCCACATACGATATTCTTCTTTAATTATGTGGCCTATACATTTAGCCCATTTCTCTGGAATTACATGGAGGATTGCTTGAATCAAAAGTTCCTTAACTTCGTTTAATTTGAGCGTTTTGTTATTGCGTGCTACTTTTCCTTTCACTTGCACCCAGATAAGTTCAATGGGATTAAGTTCGCAATGATAAGGTGGTAGACGTAGAACTTTGACACCATAATCTTTTGCAGTTTCATCCACAACATATTTAAGATATTCACTTTTCCTTAACCGTGCAATGTCAAGTAGTTGAATTTTGAGCATTGATTCTTCGTATGCAATCCCCTTTTCTGTAAGCCATTCTTGAATTCTCCCTTTCCGCCATGCCGTCGTCGGTAATTGTTCTAGTCTGCGGCTATGATATGGCGCATTGTCCATAACAACCACAGACCCAGATTCCAATTTTGGTAAGATTCTCTTAAACCAGCGCTCAAATACTTCGGAAGTCATTTCTTTATGATAATCACCTGTTTTTTTTTTCGACTCAAATTGAAGCAAACCATCATCAAAGAACCCTGTATCACTTCCTATATGGGTGATGATTAAACGCCGTCCCTTTTCTGATGGAGCTTTTAATCCTGTAGACCAGCCTTCTATAAATGGTTCGCGTTTACTTTTGACATTTAAATCTTGCCAAACTTTTCCAACTGTATGACCTTCGTTAATCCAGGTTTCATCCAAATAATATATTTTGCATCCAGTGCTGCGAATTTTTCGTATTTCTTCTAAATATTTTCTTCTCCGCAGAATAATTTCATTTTTTTCTAATAGCATACTTTTTCTGTTGCGTTTTACATATCGAAAGTTCATTTCGCTCATGGTTCTGATTAAGACCCTATCAGATATCTTGGGTAAAGAGTCATCGTTTTTGAGCTCTTGAGAAAATTTTTTCAGTGTTGAAATTTCACTCCGAAAATAAAATGAATGAATTTTTCGACGTATAATATTCCTTGTCTCGTCATCGAAAACAATGCTTTTCCTACCTCTAGTTTTACCTTTTTCTTGCTTTTTATTTTCCGATGTATTTTTAAGTACACGATAAATACAGCTAACGGATACTTTTGTTAAACTGCTACAAATGTCGACCGCTTGGCTAACATTTAATACCATTTTTCTGCCGACAATTCCTTCATAAACGTTTCGTATCATTACCTTCTCTTCGGACGTTAACATTTTCCGTCTCTTTTGCGGCTTTTCATTTTTGGAATCAACATCAGAATTTTTCTGTCTTCTCTTGGAACAACTCGGTTTTTCGTACATTGTATTTCAATAATCTGTGTATATACTATATATACAATAATTTCAACAATTCTGTATAAGAATATAACTAAAAATTTACTATAAAACAACAAACTATAACACTCTTATTATCAATAACACATTTTATCAATACTACAATACAGTATTGTTAAAACAGTATTGACAACAATAAGTATACAAACTTATCACATAAAATAGACTCACAAAATACACTACCCATAGAAACGATAATGTAAAAGAACCATTTCTTCTGCGAAAAAACAATAAAAACTAGTTTTACGGCATGTCTGGGTCCGAATTGTAAAACGGAATTTCCTCGCTAATTCCAACATTGCCAAACGATTGAAAAATAATGTTTTAAAATATCGATTTTTATTTTATAAATTTAAATATGTAACGAAACGGAACATATAAATAAAATTTATTTCATTACAATTTTGTGCTTAATTTTTACTATTGAAAAAATCATGTTTTTTTGTATTTTTATGACGGTAATAATCACTGCGTGGAAGAATACAGGTTTTGCATGACCATAATTACTACTTGTGAACAAGAATTGGCTACACTGTACGACAACTTCTGGTCAAGTCTACTATAGAGAAGCACAAATAAATATACTACTTTATATTTTCTGTAATTTCTTATGAGGAAACGCAAATTGCAATCGAGAAAACAGGCAGTTTTCGAGGGCCGCTGTGTACATTTAAATTTGAGGATATTCAGCATTTAAGCTATGAAATCACTCTTCTGAATTGAGGGTTTCTACTAGGGTAATACATAACAACGCAAGGGATATGCAACTCCGTCCGTCAATTTTTGTTTTGCTTACGTACACCTGGTTCATTTCTTTTAACACAAACTCGATAAAAATACACTGACCATTATAAGGCGGTGTATTTGCATCGGTTTTTTAATGTGAACAATTTTTTGTGGTTGAATTAAAAATAAAAGCGCATTTCTTTATTAAGATAAAACAAAAAATATACTCCACAAGGAAACTAAATTTCTATAGCTGACTGTATACCATGTATCATAAAAAATTTATTTAAAAATTCCTTTATAAAAAATATGTATTTAATATATACCTTTTATAAATGAAATAAATAAAAAATATACTCTTGTTGAAAATAAAAAATAGTTCCTAATAAAATAAGAAATAATAATGTATTTTCTACAGAAGTGATTCAAATATTTTACCTTTTACGGCTGAACAGTGTCCCAGTCCGTCATAAAAATTTCTGCAGGCAGATGCAAGAGTTTCTGCTGTAATATAATTGGAGACTTCTCTTATTCGGTTTCTTAATTCCTCCAAAAAAATAAGTCCATGGGTGTAAGATCTGGAGATCGCGCGGGCCACTTAATATCGCCTGTTCCACTGATAACTCGTTTCGGGAAAGTATTATAATATAATATAAACTGAATAATAGTCTTGATGAAATCAAACGTTCTCCAGATTTACATCAGGAAGGTTAAGAATAGCGAGAAGAACATGATTCTGTAACAAATTGAGGTATACTCTACTATTCAAGTTGCTCTCAATCAAAAATGGACCTATTATGTGGTCTCCAAAAATACAAGTCCAGACGTTAACTTTTTGAGGACGTTGAGTTCAGTAAGCAACACTTCTGGGCTGGTTTTCCCGCGCTCAATACCTCGTAATTTAAAGATTGTATCTCCCTAGTAAAGAAACAGAAGATTCATCAGTAAATAAAATGTTTTTAATAAAATTGGGTTCATCATTAGCCTTCGTTATTAGAGTTTTACAAAACTCCATTCTTGGAAAGTAGTCGTCTGGATAAAGCTGCTGCGTTTTCGAATATTTAAAATTCTTGTAACCATGCTTTTTCCACACTTTCATTACAAACAGTAACATAACTAACATCTTACTCCCTAGAAACGCTTCTACTTGAACGTGTTGAATCTACTTCCATTGTTGCACAAATTTGTGTATTCAGGTATTCTCTTTCCTTTTCTGGTGACACTTCTTGAGCTTGAAATTTTCTGCAATTTTTAGACAATAAGAACTCTCAAAATTCTTAACAATATTATGAATCGACTGTACGCAAGGAATTGATCTCCTCTCAAAAAAAAAACAGAAAAGAAATCTGCACACTGTTCTCCAGAATTACCACCATAAAACCATTTTATTATGAATTTAAATCTTTTCTGTGGGTGTATAAACAGACATGTTGTTTACAAAAGTAACTTAAAAATCTACGCTGTTATTACTTTAAACAACCACTGTATAATGACAAATTATTGGCGACGGGGCAACCGGGGCAACGGAGGTTTTTGGAAAGTCGACAGCGCGCAGTTGCCATTTACAGTGTGTATATCTAATTTAAAACTACTAGACGTACTATATATAGGGGTAGAGGGGGCACAGTGTTACACGGGGTACAATGTTAAATTCTCCGCCGTCTTCTTAAAGTTGAACTTAAAACCGTACCGTCGTCGTCGTAGTTACTTTCCGTTATTTGTTAACAGTAGGTGTGTTTGTAGACCGTCACTGTACATTTGAGTGAAAATATAAGTGTTTTTCTGTTTTTGTACCACCAAAGTAAGTAAATGATACGTATTAAAAACTGTTTTAACTCTTAGTAAATAAATATTACACATTGTATTGATATATATTACTATAAATGCGTCTTGTAGCTACACACTCGTAGGACTAACATAACCCCAAAAATTCGTGACTCGGCAAAAATATTATTTGAATGTAAAAACGTCGTTCGGGGCACAGAGTTACAACTTATGAAGGGGTACAGTGTTACACTACTTAGGCGTGGGGAACAGTGTGATATTTCATTTTTTGCTAGAAAAACAATGAAAATATGCATGATGTACAATACTAATTTTGTACTAAATTGCATATGGTAGTAGTAAGATGTTTTATTTACTTTTGTATTTTTATTTCAGAATCAAAATGGTTCGTAACAGAAAATCCATCAGAAAAATAGCCTCATTTACCCATGATACAATGAAAACGGCCGTTCTTAATGTAGTTAATAACGGATGGTCAGTAAGGGCAGCAGCCATTCAAGCTAATATAATTCATATGACTCTAAAAAGATATGTTGATAAATACAAAGCTTTGTCTGAAGAAGAGCGAGTAAATTTCAGATTTACGCCAAACTATGAAATAAATCAAGTTTTCTCGAAAGAGCTAGAAGATCAACTAAGAGATTATTTGATTATAGCTTGTAAAATGCACCATGGCTTAACCAGAAAGAATGTAATGCAGTTTGCATATGAATTGGCTGTGAAAAATAATCTTAAGTTTCCAAATTCATGGAACGAAAATAAACAGGCTGGAGTAGACTGGTTGTACGGTTATATGAAACGATACTCCCAGCTATCCATAAGAAAACCTGAGGCGACTAGTCTGAGTCGTGCAACCAGTTTCAACAAAACAAATATTAACGAATTTTTTGACAATTTGGTAAGTGCTTTTAAAAAATTTCGCAATGGTCCAAGTCCAGAAAATATCTACAATTTGGATGAGACAGCACTTACCACTGTTCACAATCCTCCAAATGTAGTAGGTCCCAAAAGGCTTAAAACAAATTGGACAAGTAACTTCAGGTGAAAGAGGGGTATTGGTGACGGTATGCTGTTTTATTAATGCAATAGGTAATTCTGTACCGCCCTTCCTTGTATTTCCCAGAGTTCATTTTAAGGACAGAATGTTGAAGGGAGCACCTCCTGGATCTGCAGGAGCAGCAGTAAAAACAGGTTGGGTCAACGGAGAAGTCTTCATCGACATATTGAGACATCTCCATCATTTTACAAAATCATCTTCAGAATCTCCCATACTACTAATTTTGGATAACCATGAGTCGCACATTACAATTGCTTCATTGGAATTTTGTAAGTCTAACGGAATTATACTTTTAACTTTACCCCCACACACAAGCGGAAAACTTCAACCTTTAGATAAAGCATTATATAAGTCATTAAAAACTCACTTTAATAAAGCCTGCAATGATTGGATGATAACTAATCCTGGCAAAACAATAACTATCTATGAAATAGCTGAACTCTTGGGCAAAGCATATCCACTTGCGTTTATTCCAAACAACATTATTAGTGGATTTAAGTCAACTGGAATTTGGCCATTGAATCGGCAGATCTTCTCTGAAGACGATTTTCTAGCATCTGCAGTAACTGACCGACCGTTTCCCGTAGAGCAGATGACAAATGAAACAGCTACGTTACCAATAAAACAAGTCGTTACTGAAACGCCTGATATGGCACCACAGCTAGTCAATAATGAAACTGCTGAGATAAAAACACATCAAATACCTGAGATAATGCCTGTGGCAACTGCATCATTTCAGCTGCCTTCATGTTCGGCAATATCCTCAGAAGTTCCGTCAACTTCATCATGGTTGTCATCGCTAGTCTCTCCAGAACAAGTTCGCCCTTTTCCTCGAGCAGAAGATAGAAAAGAAGGAAGAGGAAAGAACCGAAAACGTAAAAGTCAAATATTAACAAATACACCTATTAAAGACGCACTAATTGCTGATCTAAAAGTAAGGCATGAGAAGAACGCAACTAGAAAACGCGGTGAAATAAACACGTCAAAAAAATGTGGTAAAACAAAAATGTCTGTCTTACATAAAAGGATTCAGAAACAGACATCAGCGTCAGAAGACGAAGAGTCGCCTAATAAAGATGAAAATGACAGAAAGCGAAAAGAAGTTGTAAAAAGAAACGTTTTTCAATCAAATACACGTAAACTTCAAGATATGGAAGATTCTTCTGACTCAGAGAAATCGGAAGAATCTTTCTCTTGTGCTGATAGTGAATCAAGTATGGGATCGTTTATAAGTCATGACGAAGAGATATCCCAAATGGATTACGACGATAATAAAGAAATAAACGTTGGCGATTATGTTCTCATTAAAGAAGGTATCTCAAAAGGCATAGAAATATTGTCTATAGGACATATTATTGGCAAAACTGAAACTACAGTGAAAGTTACCTATATCCGTCGTTTATTTCCCAAGTTCACATTTATTTCCTCCAATGAAAACTACGTATTTAATGTCTCCCAAGTTGTTTTAAAATTACCAACTCCCAAACCTTCAGGCCAGACAGCACGCAGAAGTGAAATGCTGGTGTTTCCCGTAGATTTTCAAAATTATTATAATGTATTAAAATAAATTTTATATTATTTGTATGTAGAGTTACGACAAATAAATGGTATTTAATATAAAATTCTCATTAATCACTTCAGTATTCCTTGTGTAACAGTGTACCCCATAGTATATAACACTGTTCCCCACTAGTGGGGCACAATGTTACAATTGTATTTTCTCTACAAAATCGTTTTTACCGACTAGTCATGTAAGTTTTTCCTATAGTTGATTATATAATAGTATGCGTCAAATCCAAACGAGTTCTAAAATATTAAAAATTTTATTTTTAATGAAATCCTGTCAAAATGACATCAAATAAAAACATTTATGTAACACTGTGCCCCCTCTTCCCCTACATATATATGATTTTCTTTTATCAACAAGTTTTGTTTAAAATAAAGCATTTTATTTTTAGGTGGTTAATATATCTAGTGAAAGGAGATGCTAAAAAATCAAGAAAGACAAAGAAACATTAGTTCTGAAGTTCTAAAATCTACTGTAATAATTGATTGACAGCATTATTGCCAGAATACATCACTTTAGACATCAGAAGTTCAAGAAAAAAACAGGGGCTTCCCAGAAGAAATTCAAAGACTAAAAAATCATAATATTATGTAATACTTACAGTAATTTACTTTTTTTTATTAAATATCAAAATAATCTACATGAAAACTTTAAAACGTTTACTCTCTGTTTACATTATATGTGAACACACATATTACGATGAATCAATAGCGAACATAAGCATTATTGTAATTGACTGGGCTGCGTTGATGCGATGGGACCACAACATTTGAAGTATATGGTGCAGCATAGGAGTACCTTTTTTAAAAAGACGGTTGGCTCATAGAGGTATTGACTTAAAACATATAGTTGGCAAAGAGCGTATTAACCACTTTTTACATAAGAAGTTATCTATTATTACCAAAACTTGGAAACAAGACCAAGTGTCGTGAAAGCCAAATGTGGATACAGAAAATAGTGTATGCAAAATGATTCGTTTCCTTCGACATATGTATATACCCCTTAAATACTATATGAATAGAATGTCACTTTAGAAAACGTATAAACAAAGTAGATAGTTATTAAAAAAGGAGCCGTCCCAAAACGCTTGCAAATGTCTATGTTGTATAAAATATGCTTATAACGAAAAATTTTACTAAAAGATAATTTATAAAAGGTATTTTTATAAAAAAAAATTCTTTTCGAAATAAATATTCCATCTTCAGTGCTGCTACTGGGTATACATGTTTAAAGCCACTAAATATATGGGTAAGAACCCTTTAAATGTTATTTAATTGATATTAGTTTTTATATTGTTGCTGATAATTATGTAGGATGTTAAAATTTTAAGTAGATTCACTTCATGGCAACGTAAGTTCTCGACGAGGGTTACTGGTCCGGAGGTGTAGTCTCTAAACAGAATTCAGGTAGCAGCTGTTGCTAAGAAGTTTTAATAAAATCAACATATAGTTAATACCAATTGTAGAAATATTGTTTAAATTTTGTAAGTCAATCATTTGTTATTATTGTAGAATAATATATGTTATACATGTACTGATATTATTTATTAAAATACTTTTTGTAGAAATTATGTATTTTATTTCACGCTTCCGCGTAAGATAATAATAAGGTAAAAGAATATCAATAAAAAATAGACAGTTTTTAACTTTTTCAAGGTCAAAAATATTCCGACAATATTTGCTCCAAGTGGGCAATAGTTTGTTTGGTTATTTAAAAAGTTTTTGGTTAAGTTCAATATAATTCTAAAATTCCCAATATAATGATGATTACATTTTTCTGATTATTATACCATGTTGCCGCCTATGAAAGATCGAGCAGTTCCGTATGGGTTTCGTATTATTATCTGTGTTAGGAAAATTTTAACTCTAAGGTTGACGTTTTGGAAATTTTAAATATAAGTGACGTCACTTTATATAAATTGTGACGTGCAACGTTTTTACTTTGAAAAATGGTATAACTGGTATTTACCAGCTGGCAACCCTAATCTGCAAAAAATTGTTTTTAGGCAACCTTATATCATCATATTAAGAAAAAAATTGCTTTAATTTAATATAAAAAATAAGCATATACTCGTGCGTTATGAGCAGCGTATTTTTTTAAGCAAATGAAAGAAATAATTTGATTTGAAGCATCTACAATTTTCCGTGCATTTGGCTTGTGCAATGGCGATAAACAAATCTCAAACACAATGGTTGAAAGTTTGTTTGTCTCATCGTTTTATACTTACGCACATCAAAAAAGACCAAAAATATTGTTTTATCAGAATGCACTAACTTTATCAAATTTTTTCATAAAGAATGTTTTTGAGTATTTTTTTGTTGTCTGTTAATTTTTAGTTATTAAACTTTGACACATTATTTCGAAGTTCACCAGGTGAGTTAGTTCTCAATAACAATTAAATACTCTTGGATACAGTAGGTACTTAGCTTTGTCTGACGCTACTACGTATACTGATGTTTTTCTCTTTAATTTATTACAAAAATTCTGTTCATTGAATAACATTGCATGTAACGCAAAATTAGACTTTAATTTTAATTGGTATTAAACAATGAATTTGTAAAATAGACCACTTGTCCGAAATATTTATACAATAATATTAACTTATCCTAAAAACAAGTATTCTTTAGATAAGAACCTATAACAAGAAAGTAGGGTCCAATAATTTCGTTACTAAAAATAGTTGTTCATAATCAATGACTATTATTTGAACTAATAACGTCCTATTTAAGATAACTTTTATTGTTTTTTAATTTTTTGTTTTTTTTTTGGATTAACATGTTTCAGTAACCAAAATCATTGATACATTTACAATAAGAGATAAGAATATATACAGGCAACAATTAAAAAACAGTAGTAATTAAAAAATAACAATTTACCAGCTGATACATTTACATTTTTGTAAACAATGACAGAAATAATACTAAATTTTGTAATGCAATTGACACGTTTGTCAATACTTCTTTGTAGTCGCCTAAAACAGTATGCAACGAAGTGTTGGAAAATGCCAAATGGGTTTTATATCTGGTAGATCAACTACTGACCAGTTTCCTAACTGAGGCAAACGCTGAAGAAAACAATGAAGCTAAACATACCATCGCATCATCCGTTTTGTGGACTTTAACGCTGCTTATGACACAATAAATAGAAAATAGTTTCCACAGAACAAAAATATCAATTTTGATATTTTAAGTAAAAAATGTGTGGTAGATATTCTCAAAGAAGAAAAAATGTCAATGTTAAGACAAAAGTTTTATGTTAAAAGCACTCAAAGAAGAAAAATGACCATTTTAAGACAGTTTTTATTTTGAAAGCTCCCTTAGAATGAAAATGTCAATCTAAAACAACATTTTTATTTAACAAGCTTCCATAGAAGAAAAATGTAATTTTAAGAAAAAAATTGTATTGGAAATGTTATCACAGGAGAAAAATCCCAATTTTAAGACACAAGTTTTATTTTAGAATTTTCAACAGAAGCTAAATGTCAGCTTTAAGACAAAATTTGTATGGTAAAACTTCTCACAGAAGAAAAATGTCAATATTTAAGACAATATTAGAAACCATTTAATTTTCTTCTTGGCTGCTACTTGTTGGGCTAACAGTTTCATCCTTCTGGTAATATACCCATCATACTGAAAACAAAAAATAACAAAAAAGTGTTTAAAACAAAAATAAGTGAATAAAAGATTTAAAATAAAAAAAGCTCTTTGAGATAGCTACTGATAGTGGATATACTACACAACAATCATCCACATATAACCACGATTGATCGATTTGAAGTTGTGTACTTATACTTATATCTAAAACAATTACAGCGGCGGTAATTATCAGGCTAGCCAGCCAGGTGAAGAAGGTGCAGGTGAGCTTCACTAAAAAATATAATTAAATCGAGACACAAAAATAAAAAAATAAAAGCAACATGTAATGTCTACTTCGTATATATAATATATAATATCTATATTATACAGGGTGAGTCTCCATTATCGGGACGGAAGATTACAGCGAAAGAATAAAAGATTAAAAAAAAGTAAGTTGATAAAATCAACATTTTAAAATAATTTTCAAATATACAGGGTGTCTCAATAAATTTCGGCGTATGAAAGTTATATTTGTTTATGGGACACCCTGTATTTTATTGCATTTTCTAATTTTCCACAAAACATGAGGTATAGTTTCATTAGAAATTCTCTATACCCAAAGTACAGAGTGTTCTGAGGTATGTCGACTTTTCTTAAGATCTAAAGTATTAAAAGAAGAGTAATTCCCAACTTATTTAAACAATTATACCCAATTTTCTATTATATCGAAATAGTTGAACATTTGTTAATTGTATTCCATGATTAAGCAATAAACATGTCTTTACAAAGTGTTTAAAATTTACAGATTCATTATTGTATGTATTTTATGTATTTTAATAAATTATTATATTAAATAATTTTTTTTTTCTTTCGAATGGTACACTCTGATACGATCATAAAATCCGGGTCACCTTGAAAATTTCAAGTTTCTTGAATATTTTTGCCTCTGGTACAGTAATAACCTTTAAAAAAACGGTTTTTTATTAAAAGGGCAGAAAACAAACTCAATTGTTGATAAAACAGACCTAGGAAAAAAAATGAAAAATATGGAACATGGTAAACCATCAGTGAAATTTCAATGACTAATATCGTACATTGCCTCCCCTTGCTCTAATAACCTCTTGCAGACGACGGAGCATACTCTTAATTTTTCTCCGGATTACATGTTGTGGTATGTTGTTCCACTCTCTCACTAACAGATCCTTCGGCTCCTGTGCGTTATTAGAAGGAGGTGTGGGGGTTTGAATACGTTTTCTGAAATTGTCTCGTATTGATGTAACCTCGTAATTCCAACCTCGTCCAAGTAATGCATACTGATTGCCCTGCAATGGTGGGCATAGCATGTTCGTCCAGAATCTCCGTAATGCACCTTCGTGCAGTTAAGGGCCCATTTTCGATGAAGGGTAATTCTGTGCGGAAGTCGGAAGATACATCTCCCCAGGCCATGGTTAAGCCTCCATAAAAAGGGAATTCTTGGAGCAATGCAAGCTTGTGAAAATCGTTCACCGGTTCTCCTCTAAACTCTTACACGTCCATCGGATCAGGTTAGGCAGAAACGGGATTCAACTTAGAATGACACTTTGCTCCATTTGTTAATTCCTCAATGCGCGTGTTGTCGAGTAAAACCTAGTCGTGCAACTCGATGCGCCCGCGAAGTGGCGGTCCTGTAACCATTACCCGAGAAGATAGTCCAGAAGAACGAAGTCTTCTTCCGACTGCTGCAACGCTAACATTGCCATTTCGTACTTCCTGTAGACGATTTCGATACATAACCGCAGTTAAGGCCCGGTTTCGTAAAGCCTGAAACACAAGGAAACGGTCATCCGTGCCGTGGTCATTCTCCTTCGTCCAGATCCTGGTCGTCTGGTTAGCAAACCCGTCTCCTGAAAGCGTTGAAGCACTCGTTAAACTGTAGAAAGGCTTACGCCAACATGCCATTAACTGTGACCGTCTTCCACACGCGCAACAATTCGTGCGGTTTTAACAACAGTTAAAGGCATTTTTGGCAAAAAATAAACAATAATAAACACTAATAATGGCACTAATAAACACTAATGGTGGCAATAATAAACGTTTGTTCGTTGCGTTTGAACAGAAACTCGAAGCACAAATGAGACATTTAAAACAAGCGGCAATTACAGGTACCGTTAATTTTGGGAAGTGTTCACTTTTCCGCGAAATCGGCACTGTTGGAATTCTTTGTTACAAAGAAAACTGTTTGTTTTTGTGATATTATTATTTACGATAAAGCTCGTTAAAAATGAAATCTCGGTGATTTTTAAGGTGACCCGGATTTTATCATCGCGAGTATATGTAAGATTGTACTATACCTAGGTGTATACCCATGATAGTTTCTTCAAATTCTGTTCTTAGCTTTAGCAACGATTCTTTGACTCGGTTAGAAAAACTATGGTGAGCGAGAAAATCATCAAGGGAACCAGTGAGTTTATATATTCGCCAAAGTTTTCGCTTAAGTCAAATTAAGATGTACTTGAGAGGTTAATTCAAGGTTTTAGTCGGTTTCTGTACAGTTGCCGTTCGGTTGCATGATCAGAAATTGTTGAAATAGCAGTATAAGGAAAAGAGACCCACATTAACGATAGATCTGAGTGATTAAGAAAGTAGATTGCCAGTCTGTCTGGGATAAAACTGGATTAATATTAAAGAAATTAGTAGTGGCGCACGTTACGAAATTAGTTTTGCAAAGCGGTGTTTAAGTAAATTGAATGTGAGCAGTAATAAGCAAGTCGTGAGAAAGATCCACAGGAGAGGACACTTCAAGTGTAGAAATGAATTATTGATCTTCATTTATAAAAAATAAGTCTTAAATTGAAAAATTATTGTTGGCTCTAAACCTTGTAGGCACAGTTGCAAGTTGTAGTAAATTTGATTTCATGACAAAGTTTTTAAACAAATTTTGAGTATTGATAGTATCAATTTTGAAAATAATGAGCAATCATTGGATGTTTTAATTACAGATGCATAACTTTTAGGGTTTAATAAAGCAAATAAAAGTTTTCATGAGAGAGGATCATTTAAAGCTTCGAGATCGTCTGCAAAGTCAGGACATTACAATGGAGGAGAAATATTTGTTATGGGGAATTTCAATGTTAAAACATATGTCTTCTTCTTGTTGTTTCTATCATTTAAATTAGAATCTTTTATAGGTTGGAATGTATCTTTCTACTTATACTCAGTATTTGATTGTATTAAAATTCTTGTACTGTTCTGAGATCTTTTTCATTAAGCCGTAGTTCCTTAAAATTCCTGGAGATTATAGTTTCACTTGATTTTAAGATAAGTAAATAAAAGTAAATTGCCGTAATTTTTAATCTTTTTTAATATTTATATTTGATCAGGTTTAACAAATATTATATTTTGAAACGGATTCTATTAATGTTATCACTTTCAATGTAGGTGTCAGTCAAGAAGTAGACAGTGGTATTTGTGCATTAACTTCTCCGTTCTTTATATCAAGACTATGGGTAAATAAAACATAATAACACATTGTGAGTAAAATATTTAGCTTCGTTTTATTTCTTAGAGAAAAATTAAACAGTACTTTTATCGTATTTTTTGTTCTTTTTAATTAGGATTTATTTGATTTATTTTTCGGTAATTGTTCTCTGATTGGTCTAAATAGGTATGTCCTATTATTTTTCTTTAATTTAAATTTAAATTTAAATTCAATAAAAACAAGAAAGTTAGAATATCTCGGACATATTACACGTGGAGAGAAATACACCTTGCTTCAACTGATTATGCAGGGAAAGATCCAAGGAAAGAGAAGCATAGGGAGGCGTAGAATGTCATGGCTGCGCAACCTGAGAGAGTGGTACGGATGTACATCAAATGAACTTTTCAGAGCAGCCGTCTCAAAAGTCCGAATAGTTTCTAAATTGAATAAAATTGAAATTAAAGATAAATTTCTTTTAATTCAAACGAAATTTATTTTATAATCAACTCACATTCATAAGTGTATTCCATAAGTTTCGTATAAATTTCAAATAGTTTACATCCATTAATCAAAAATAATTAATGAAGTTGAAATCCGACATCCAAGAAAAACCCGTAAAGGTCTCCATAGAGTCCACATTTAAAATACTTCAATGCAGTTCAGTTCAATATTGTTATATATTGCGCAATTCATAGTCTCCTCCACAAATCACCTCAGTGGTCTGTGCTCTCCTCACTAAACCCACATAACTGGGCTAAGAGATCACGTAGTCTTAAAAGACCACGTTTCTGCGCTATAAAGTAAAACGGGCCATACGTAAGTGTAATTCCACTTCAGTGTAACTGGAAGACTTATTTGATTCTATCTAAATTTAACTTCATCACAATTCTATTTTTTGTTAATCATGATGCCCATAAATTTAAATCCTGATACTCGCTCTATAGTATTTCCGTTAGTGTTATCCAAATGCAAGAAGAAAGCTAGACTTAGACAGTCTTGATCTTGGTCTTGCGCCAATACACCTGGTCTTTGTCTTGGTCTTGGTATTGCGCTCCCGGTCTTGGTCTTGGTCTTGCATCAAGAGTCTTACAAGTCTTGCAATTAACCATTAGCCTATTGCTATTTATTAAACGTTACTTTAGATCTTAGAACAACGTAACAGAGTAGGTACATTTTAAGCTTGAATTAACATGGCCATAATAAAGGTCAACCAAATTAATTAATGTCTAAACAACTGACATCGGGTGGGGTTTGAAGCCACAATCTCAACGATCCGTGCGTATGCTCTAGTAACTAAGCTATCCAATATGTCCCATGGGAGTCAATCTATTGTTTAATAAACTTTTGCAAAAACTTAAATAAAACTTAATAAACTTTTGCAAAAGAGTTATACAATTTGCCATTTATTTAAATAAAAAATAAAATACAATAAAAATTAAATTACAGAACAGTACGCAATAGCTTTGATATTACTTTTCTTCTTAACATGCCATACACCAAAGTGCGTAGGCGACTATCTCATTACTAGAATTCTGTTCTTGGCGGCGTGACACAGCTCGCCTGTATTGTGTATTCCTGTCCATTCTTTAATATTCCTTAACCAGGATAATTGTTTGCGGCCGGCTCCTCTCCTACTTTAGATCTTCCCTTGTAGGATTAACTGTGGTATTTCATATTTTGCTCCTCTCAATATGTGCCCAAGGTAACCAATCTTGCGTTTTTTAATTAATTCAAAGAGTTCTCTTTCCACGCCGGCTCTCTTAAGGACGTCATCGTTTCGAACTCTATCCACCCAAGGTATGCGCATCATTCTTCTCAATGACCACATTTCAAATGCTTCAAGTTTGTTGATAGATGTTTTTTTCAAAGTCCACGTTTCCATGCCATAAAGCAAGATGGACCATATGTAGCACTTGACCATTCTGTAGCGTATTTTGAAATTTAGGTTTTGATTACATAGGAGCGGTCTGAATTTCACAAAAGCTTGTCTTGCCATTTGTATTCGGGTTTTTATCTCTTGTTGTGGATCCGATTGGTCATTGATTGTGGTGCCAAGGTATTTAAAAGTTTTCACGCGTTTTATGCGATCCCCACCTATGCATATTATCGGGTTTTCTGGAGGGTTTCTGCTAATGACCATATATTTCGTTTTCAAAATGTTGATTTTGAGGCCATATTACTTTTACTTTATAATAATTCCTTTGACTAAGAATTAATACAAAGTAACCACCTGGCTGACTCATCACTTAACCTATTTCTATGTTTTCTAATTACTAATGATGCTTTAGAAAATAATCTCTTAGCAGGTACTGAAGTTGCAGGTATTGAAAGAAAATCACGGGACATCTTCGATAAAATCGGATATTCTGTCTCGTGCATTCTCCACCACTCTAAAATGTCTTTCAAGCTGCCGGCTCTGGGTTTACTTGGGAACTCCTCCAACTCGTCAATTACTAAGCCGTGATGACAAGATCCAGATAAAGTCGAGGGGCATGCATACAGTTTCTCAAAGTCTATTAAGTCTTCATCTTCATCATATTCACATACTTTCTTTTCATTTCTTGCTAATTCTAGAGATTTATTCACTGAGTGTAGTTTTATATTATTTATAAAGTTCATTAAATTTGCCCAGGATTTCTGTTTTAATTTGCTTCCCCCATAATGTCATGTCAAAAGTCTCAGCCGTATGCCTTAAAGAGATACAATGAATCCAGTTGCTCTTCTTATAATGTTTAAGCATTTTGTCTCGAGCTGCTTGAAAACACAGAATGAGCCTTTTATCCACTTCAATCAATTAGGTTTCTCATCTGATTGTTTTACGATGGATTCAATTTTATCGAACAAGCGATTAAATGATACATTGACTAGTGGTGGGGTAACATATTTTTCTCCACCATGTTTCGTTGACAAAAGTTTAAAGTTTATTAGAAAATTATGTATTTTTTCGAGTATTTCCCATTCACTATCTGTGATTTGAAAATCATTCAATTCGATGACACATGCGCACAATATATTAATGCCAGTTCCCACTTTTAAACCAAATCCAATCATACTATGTGTCATGTGTGGAATTCTATCTCGTTGGACAGTCGAGTATGGGATTCAAATTTGATGGCACGTCAGCTACTTCACAAGCAAAATAAAACTTAACAACCCACATAAATTTTGTTATAGCTGTACGTGAGTCAGCAATATTTGGCGCATATTCGTCAACACTAAATCAAGCCTTAATGAGGGGGGTTAACGAGGCTAGAGCTTGGAACCGACTTCAAAACATCAAAAAGTTAATTTAAGCTTTTTAGTTAGTTTTGAAGTCGATTTTAATTTTAATATAGTTTTTTAATAAAAAATAAATGAAATCCTTTCAAACCTGTATAAAGGGCACATAACTGTATCAAGGCACAGATTCTTTTGGTGACAAGATAAACTATAATCCGCTTATTACAGCAAAATAAATGTTGTTAACAATCTTAGCCCTAGTTTTATATAAAAAAACTAACTTAAAAAATAAAGAATAGGTAAAAAACAATGATAAATTAAAACAAGGTATTTTAAATTAAGGAGATACCTACTTAATAAATACAGTAATTTACCAAAATAATGTAGTAGGTATAACTTAAGTAGGTATACTTAAATATGTAAATTGTGTGATAAGTGTATTTTTTCTTATCTGTGCACTTTTTCCAGCGGTTATTAAAAAGATTTTAATATCTCCACCTAATTTTGGTTTTTCAGGAAGAAATATTTGTGATTCCTTTTTGTGGAAAAACATTAGTTGCTTCCTTAAACCTGAAGTGTATCTGTTTTTCATTTTTATTTCAACTTTTCTATGTTGGCACAATTTCGAATTTCCCACCCAAAGCACTAAGAAGTCTGACCCATATTCTTACTTTATCACAGGTAGCTATCAGATCTTGTTTTCAGTTCCCTAGTGCTGGTGAGTACTGTGTCTAGGTAGCTGATCTGAAGTTGAATCGGTCTACCTACAGCTCGAGAACAATTCTTCCTTCCGCTTGCTGTGTGCAATATCCGCTAATGTTTTGGTACCAAAAAGTATGAGTTGGATTTTGTTAGGGTTAGGTGTTACTCTTAATTTTCTGCATCACCTATTGAGATGCGTCAGGTGATTTTGAGTGTATGTTCGGATGACATCTAAGTATCGTGATGCTGTTAAGAAAACAGTGTTATCTGTGTAGAGTAATGTAATCGTATTAGTTCCTCTGAGATTGGGAAAGTCACTGTTATAGATGGAGTATAGTGTGGGTACAAGAATGTAATCTTGGATAATTCTGCGATGGAAGTAAAGGGTGTGAAGAACGAATTCTTAAACTTGACCTTTATATTCCTATCTTCTTCTTCTTAAAGTTCCATCTCCTATCGGAGGTTGGATATCATAACGGCTATGGTCACTTTGTTGGCTGCTTCTCTGAAAAGTTGTAGTGAACTACAGTTAAACCATTCTCTAAGGTTCTTCAGCCAGGAGGTGCGTCTTCTTCTTATGCTTCTTCTTCCTTGGATCCGTCCTTGCATAATAATTCTCAGCAGCTCATATTTTTCTCCTCTGGTTATGTGACCCAAATATTCTAGTTTTCTTCTTTTTATGCTGTTCATAATTTCTAACTCCTTATTTAGACGTCGTAGTACCTCAGCATTGGTAATCCTTTGAACCCACTGAATTTTTAATATTCTTCTGTAACACCACATTTCGAACGCTTCTATTTTCCTTATGTGTTGTTTCTTCAATGTCCAAGCTTCCATTCCGTATAGTAAGATAGAAAATATGTAACATCTTAGAGCCCTCAATCTGAGATGCAACTGAAGGTCTCTGTTGGTAAGCATTGTCTTCATTTTCACAAATGCTTGAATTGCAGTTTCAATTCGGACTTTGATTTCTCTGCTTTGGTCATTTTTGTCATCAACCCAGGTTCCCAGATATTTATATGTCTCTACTTTTTCTATTTGGGTTTGCTCTATCATTAATCTTTCATTTCCATGTTGCGTTTTTGAGACAATCATAAATTTAGTTTTTCTCTTATTTATTTTTAGTCCGTATCTAATGCAATAATCGTTAATTCTATTTACCAATTCTTGTAGCGATTCCAGGGTGTCTGCCATTATAACGGTGTCATCAGCGAATCTTATGTTATTTACTATTCTTCCGTTTACAGAGATTCCATCACCCAGATCCGCTATCGCTTCCTGGAATATGGCTTCACTGTACACGTTAAACAGTAATGGTGACAGAACACAGCCCTGTCTTACTCCTCTCTTTATATCTATATTTTCGGACTTTTGTTCTTCTATCTTTATATTGGCCTTTTGATTCCAATACAGATTGATAATGATTCGTAAGTCTCGTCTGTCTATATCTTTGTTTCTCAGTATTTCTATTAGTTTTTCATGTCGGACCCTGTCGAATGCCTTCTTCCTGTCTAGGTTCATATCTAAGCATCTTTGAGAGAGGACATTAAAAGCAAACAATGCCTCTCTCGTTCCCAGTCCCTTGCGGAACCCAAACTGAGTATCATCCATATCATCTTCTAGTTTTCTATATAATCTTTCATGAATCACCTTTAGAAATATTTTGAGGGTATGGCTTATTAGTGATATTGTCCTATAGTCTGAACAATCTTTGGCATATATTGTTTTTGGTATTGCTACAAAGGTGGACACCAACCATTCCTGTGGGATTTTTCCAGTTTTATATACTTCATTAAATAGGTCCAGAAGTACAGGTAGAGTTTCATCGTCTAGACATTTCAGTAGTTCCGCAGGACCTACAGTTTTTTCGTTTTTTGCGTTTCGTATTGCTTGTTCGATTTCCTCTATTATGATCTCTGGCCCCGTTTCGTTGTCGATTTCTTCCGGTTCTTGCCGATTATTCTCAAACAGATCTGTTATGTATGTCTTCCATTTTTTTAATTTCTCTTTAATTTCTATAATGATTTTTCCATTTGCGTCTTTCAGAAGGGCATCTTTCTTTTTTCTCAGTGTATTTGTCATTTCCTTTATATTCTTATGCATGTTAAAGCTAGCATACTGTTTAGCATATGCCTCTATTTCACTTCATTGATTAGCAAGCAAGGTGGATTTGGCCTCTTTTATTTTCTTTCCTATCAATCTCTGTAGTTCCTTGTATTTTGCTTTACTCCTGCCTTTATGTTTCCTTCTTTCCTCCATTAGATCTAAGATTTCTGAAGTCATCCATCTCTGTTTTTTTCTTATTTTTGTCTGCAGTAGCTTTTCTCCTGCCTTTATTAAAGTTTCCTGTACCATGTTCCATTTGTCATTAACATCTGTTGTTTTTATCACGTCTTGTTTGATTTTCTTTAAGTTATCATTTATTTCTTGTTTTAAGCTCTGACGTATAGGTTCTTCTTTTATCTTTGAGACATCAAACCGTGGTATATTTGTTTGTTTTTGGATCTTCTTCAATTTTATCTGCATTACGCCTACTAATGGATTATGGTCTGAATTTACGTCAGCTCCGGGGTATGTTCTCAGAGACTTTATAGCGTTTTTATATCTAGATTTTATTAAAATGTAATCTATCTGGTTTCGAACAATGTTGTCTTCTGAATCCGCAGCTGACTTCCAAGTATAAAGTCTTCTTTTAGGTAATTTAAAATTTGTATTCATTATTACCATCTCCTCGCTTTGGCAGAATTCGACAAGTCTGTCCCCTCTTTCATTTCTTTCTCCCAAGCCAAATTCCCCCACGCATCCGTCCACTTTTCCTTTTCCAACCTTGGCGTTGAAATCTCCCATCACCAACAATATATCATCTTTTTTTGTGGATCTTATGATTTCGTTTAATTGCATGTAGAACCTCTCTATCTCGGTCTCATCTTTGTCGGCAGTTGGTGCATATATTTGTACAATGTTTATCTTTTTAGAGAATGTCTGCAATTGAATCATCATCAATATCTCTGAGTAGGGAGTAAAACCAACTACTGATTTATTTGTCGCTTTGTCTACAAGAATGGCAACTCCATATCGATGTCTTGGATCATTGTTACCAACGTAATACATCATGCCGTTGTTTGTGGCTAGTTTTCCTGAATCGGGCCATTGAACATCGCTGATACCGAATATATTTATCTTAAGGCGATCCATTTCAGCTATTAGGTTGTCCAGCTTACCTGGTTGATATAAACTCTTCACGTTCCATGTGGCCAGTCTTAGGGTTCGTCCTTTTTCTAATTTCTCTAAACCAATGCTTTTCTTGGTTTCCTTATGATTATAAGGGTTTCGCTTGCTGACGACCTGAGAGGCCTCATATTCTTCAAGTGTACCTCTCCTGCCGGATCTTGGTTTCCGACTGCCATGATCAGTAAGGTGTCTTTGGGTTTCTGAAAACGCCATTATGATTTTCTAGGAATGTCATTTGAGACATATTCCTATCTGAGATATATGAATTGGGGAGTTTGACAAAGCCAATGGGCAGTGCGATGTTTAGTAGCTTCTGTAGTACGCCGATATGCCAGACTTGATTGAAGGCTTCCTTAACATCAAGAAAAATGTCAAGTAAATCCCAAGTTTTTCATCTTTTAAATTTTGTGTGAGATGAGTGCCGATTTATATCAAGGCAATATTTGTGGAATAACCTTCTCAGAAGCAGAATTGGAAAGAAGAAATTATATTGTTGTTTATGGTAAAGTGTAGGAGTCTCTCCTTAAGGATTTTTTCAAAAACTTTGCTAAGCATGTTAGGTAGAGACATCGGCCTACACGCGTTAAAGTATGTCATAGGTTTGCCCTTTTTAGACAGCATGCTGGTGTTCGTTTGGATTTTGATATTTTTATATCTCCGAAGATTTTCCGTAGGATTTTTCTTCCCCAAATATCGATAATTCGTTTTTCGTTCTAATTCATATATCATGTTTCACATGCGTGAAACGTATAATTTCACATAATACCTATAATGCGTATAAAATAATAATAAATGAATGATTCAGATATCACTAATTTAATAGCACTATTAGAAACAGGCAATCATTCTGACTAGCAAATAGTTTGGACTAGGAGATTAAAATCAGTCTATCATTTATTTATTTTAACTTTTTTTTCAAGTAAACAAAACAACTATGACGTATTTTAACTTGGATCATACAGGATTGGCTTTTAAAAGCGTTAAAAGCAAATTTAGGTAAAGAGATTGTCTTATCTACTTCGAAATTGATAAAGATAAATATATTAAAATTATATGGTTAATTCCACGTTTTTTTCATTTTTTACATTTGTCACCTGTTTGAATTAAGTAAAATCAACTTTTAAACATATGTAAAACATTTTTAAAGTAAATTAGATGATTTTAAATATTCAGAAAATTCAGATAACACAACAGATTTAATTGTAAGTAGATATTATCATTTTTTTTATACAATAGATTTAAGTTTAAGGATGTTTAGTTTTATTTTGTTTTAATGTTCCAAGCTTATTCCCTTTGTTCTTCTTCTTCGTCATCGTCGTCGTTGCGACCATCAAATTACGCTCTTCCATTTTGTTCTATATTATTTTGTTTTCTGCAAATGATGGAATATATATTTAGTTCTTCTCTTAAGTCTTTTTTCACCGGCTTGTTTTCACATTCATTCAAGTTAGGCCACTTTCCGATAAACTTTTTGAAGCGAAGCTTCTATCTTCTTCTATCATATTGGCAATAATAACTTTGTTTACGGCGGCTCTAAATAAATTAGCGGTGGTCTCTTGATACCATTTTCGAAGATTTCGGAGCCAGGATGTTCTTCGTCGGCCTGGGCCTCTCCTTCCGGCGGTCTTACCCTGTGTTATGAGGTGTAGAAGGATATACCTCTCTGGATGTCTCATTCTTCTTCTTCTTCTGGTTCCTATCCGTTTCGGATGTTGGAAATCATATTGGCAATCATGACCTTGCTCGCTGCTGCTCGAAACAGCTCCGTTGAGGTTTTCTTAAAGCATGTTCTTAAATTCCGCAGTCATGATATTCTCCTTCTACCGGGTCCTCGCTTACCTTTGACTTTACCTTGCAATATAGACTGCAGCATGGAGTAACGGTGCTGATTTCTCATAACGTGTCCCAGATGTTGCAATTTTATGTGTTTGATCGTAAACACAATCTCTGGTTCCTTCTTCATTTTTTCTAGAACTTCCTTGTTCGTGATCCTTGCTGCCTTGCATTATTCTATAAAGCCACATCTCAAATGCTTCAAGTTTTTTAATAGTGGTGTCTGTAATCGTCCATGCCTCCGCCCAACACAACGTGTACAACAACACAGAGAAAACATAGCATCTCAAATGTCTCATTTTTGTATCTAGGGATATGTTGTGACTTTTGAAGATGGCTCTCATTTTGTTAAAGACCGTTCTTGCCATTCCTATGCGGCACTTTATTTCCTGTACATTGCTCCACTGTTCGTTTATAATAGTTCCCAGGTAGCAATACTGTTTTACTCGCTCTATCTGCGTCCCATTAATGTATAGATGAGCCCCATTTATATTCTCCTTGCTGATAATCATTTGTTTCGTTTTGTGGGTATTAATGTTTAGTCCGTACTGTTGACTGTATTCGTTTATTCTGTCCATTAGCCTCTGAAGTCCCTCTAAACTATCTGCTATCACCATGGTGTCGTCGGCATATCTAACATTGTTTACTCTTTCACCATTTAGAAGGATGCCTTCGTCTATTCCGTAAAGAGCCTCGTTAAAATTTTTCTCTGAGTACATATTAAATATCAACGACGATAGGATACATCCCTGTCTAACTCCACGTAGTATTTTTATGTGATCTGTTTCTTCTCCGTTAATTTTCATGTATGCGGTCTGATTCCAGTAGAGTTCTGAAATTATTCTGAGGTCTTTGTCATCCAGGTCTGCTTCTTTTAAAATGTTTATCATCTTTTGATGTTGAACTCTGTCAAATGCCTTTTTATAGTCGATCAAGCACGCGTATACGTCGCAGTTAACGTCCCTGCATCTTTGAATCAGTACCTGTACTCCGAAAAGTGCCTCTCTGGTACCCACTGCGTTAATGAAGCCGAACTGTCTGTCCGATATTTGTTCCTCGCACTTCTTATAAATTCTTCCATGGATGACTCTAAGAAACATGTGGCTCATTAGGCTGATTGTTCGATATTCTTCGCACATTTTAGCCCCCTGTTTTTTAGGTATCGCTATGAATTCTGATTCTAGCCATTTATCAGGGATGATTCCTGTATTGTATATTTTATTAAAGACAGCCGTGATCCAATTTATTCCTTCTTCCTCCAAGAGCTTTAGAAATTCAGCTTCGATATTATCAGGCCCTACAACTTTCCTGCTTTTCATCCGTTTTATTGCTTCTTCTACCTCGGATTTAAGTATGTGCGGGCCCGTCATCCTCTCTGAAAATGGATGCCTATAATCCGTTCTTTGATCTTGAAAAAGTGTCTCCAAATATATTCTCCTTATTTCTTCGAATTGATTGATTTCTCGTTGGATGTTATTTTCTTCTTTTGGTTGTTTAACTTGGTTGTTAATATATTCCCCCACTTGCTTTTTAACTTCCGGATGTTGCAGGGCTGTCATGTCGTAGTTAGGTCTATGACTCCCACTAAAGGTATGTGGTCAGATTCAATGTCTGCTCCTGGATATGTTTTGACAGATTTAAAACTGTTTCTGAATCCTCTATTTAAAAATATATAATCTATCTGGTTTCTAATTACGTTATGGGGTTTGTCTGCTGGTGCCTTCCATGTATACAATCTCCTCGGTGGTAGTTTATAAAATGTGTTTAGAACCACTAGCTTGTTATCTTCTGCGAATATTTCTAGTCTGTCACCTCTTTCGTTTCTTTGTCCTAACCCAAAAGGTCCGATTAGAGACGATTTCCGTTCGGCCCCAAGTTTTGCATTGAAATCCCCCATTATGATGCTGACTTCGTGTTAAGGTATTCGTTCTAATATATCCTCTATGCTTTGGTAGAAAGTCTCTACTTCCTCGTCGTCTTTATCTGCAGTGGGAGCGTATATTTGTATTATGTTTACATTCACTGGATTGGTTCTTATTTGCAGTACTCTGTTGGACACTGAAACAAAATTTAAAGTACATCTACTAATTTTTCTCGTTATTATCACACCAACTCCATGCTCTAGTTTTCCATCTAGTGACCCTGAGTAGAATATTCTGTGATCTTTTTTGTCAATGCTTCCTGTTCCTGGCCATCTCATCTCGCTTATTCCCATTATGTCAATGGTCATTCTTTCCATTTCCTGAATGGCATTGTCTATTTTTCCACTCCTTTCCATAGTTTTCACATTCCATGTGCAAATTTTTAAATATTGTGGTTTTGTGCTGCTTTTTCTTTTTCATAGAGACTCATAACTGTCCCTCCCCCCCCCGTCTCCCCTCCTCTACTTCTGATGACTGCATTTATGCGTCGAGGCATGCTTGATATCAAATGTTCAACAAAAGCTTGCGAAATATTCTCCCCTTCTTCAATAACGGCCTTAATGAGTTGGTTGTGATTGGCAATAGGGAGTCTACGACTTCGAATCTTTTTTTGAGATAGTCCCATAGATGCTCTATAGGATTCATGTCCAGACTGTTAGGTGGCCACTCTAATAATGGAATATCAACATCATTTAGGTAGCCAATAACCTGTCGAGCCACATGAGGACGAGCGTTGTCTTGCATGAATAAAAAATTAGGTCCAAGAAACGGAGCAAAGGAAACATGTTCGACAATAATGTCGACTAAGTAATAATGGGCATTCATAGATCTCATACGTATGGGGAACAACACCGTACGAGCTTCAAAACAAACTCCCCCCAAAACATTTTAGAGCCACCCCAAAATGTACTTTAGGAGAGATATTTCAGCTGGCAAACCTTTCTCCTCGCCTTCGCCAGACACGCTTACGACCATCTGGAGCTTTTAAGCTTACTCTAGTCTCATCGGAGAAAAGAACTCGTTTTCAATCATCGATGGTCCAATTTTGATGCAATCTTGCAAAATTCAATCTCTGAACCCTGTGTTCTCTGGTAAGCAAGGGTTTTTTGGCCGGTTTCCTGTTGCTCAATTCTGCTTCATGTAAACGTCTTCTAACTGTTCGAGACGATATCGCGACATTTCGAACATCTGCTAGTTCATTTTTTAGCAAATTGCTGGTGCCTCTCCTATCTCTAAGAGCACGTTGTCTCAAAAAACGATATATCAATTTGATTAGTGCAACGTTTTCGCCCTTGCCCTGGTCTTCGATGGTACGACCCTGTTTCATTATATCGCCTCTCCTTGCGACTGATGCTGGAATGATGTCTTCCTCACAAACCTGCAACGTATCTCATTGAATATCCTTATCCATTGCCTCATCCATTGACAAATTTCTTTGGCGGTTCATTTTTTTATTTGATTTTTATTCAAATGAACTTCCAAACATGCATGTGATGAAAAATATCACAATAAAAAGATTGTTTCTCACAAACACATCCTCACTTTTTATAAAAAGTTTAACTCACTTTTAGTCTAAAACGAAGTTTAATACAAATTATTGTTAAAACAAGACTGTTATTAGGTTACATAATAACTGTCACTGTCAAACAAGGTCCATAGGCAACTTGTCGTACAGTAAATTATCAATAAATAAAGATTATTGTAAATTGACTAACGACTATTGTAAAAATAAAGCTACAGCCTTGATATTGGGTGGAAGGTTAGAACTAGTAGGTTAAGGCCTAGTATTTCAATTAGTTTAAAAGTTATTCAATTTGTTTATTGTAAACATGTTTTTTAGGATAACGTAAGTCAGAAAAAATGAACTCTCTCGCTTGTGCTACCCGTAGAAAAATGATTTTATTGGTAGCGAGATTGTGAGAGAGTTATTCTATCGAAATAATTTTTAAAAGCTTCGTTCCTCTCACGCGCCTTATATGATACTGACCTTGTATCATATGAGGTCATAGCACTCGTGTACTAAGTGGTATGTATTTCGGGATGAGTAGATACATAAAACGCATCACCACGAACTGGATGCAAGAAGCACAAGATAGGAATAGGTGGAAAATTTTACGGGAGGCCTACGTTCAGCAGTGGACAGATATAGGCTAATTGATGAGATACATAAAAAGTAGAAACTTAAATCAAAAATAAAAATATACAAAACCCTTACACTGCCTGTAATGACATATGAATCGGAAACATTGACCATCGTACGGGAGGCCTACGTTCAGCAGTGGACAAATGTAGGTTAATTGATGAGATACATAAAAAGTAGAAACTTAAATCAAAAATAAAAATATACAAAACCCTTACACTGCCTGTAATGACATATAAATCGGAAACATTGACCATTTTCAAGGCAGATAAAAACTTGTTCACATTTGAATGAAAGAGAACAGGGAGAAATATTTAATGGCGTCTGCGAAAATGCTACATGAAGGATGAGTTCCATGAGATACATCACAAATACAATCAGATATCTGGGGATAAAGACGTGGTATCTCTCATAAATATAAGAAGACTAAGATGTGCAGGACATCTAACGAGATTATAGCAAACCAACACTTTTAGACAAATCCTTGTGTCTCAGTCCAGAGGAAATACACACTCAAAAATGTTTTGCATAATGTAATATTTTCAAAATTATCCATCTAATCTGGTAAAATCTATTTTTTTTTAACAAAATACTTTATTAAATATATAAAATTGTATGTTTTGAAAAAAACAATAAACAAAATTTAAAGGATTAACAATTTATTATCATTATTTATAATATGTATTATAAATATATTTTTTTAAATTTGTACAGATATAGGAACTAATACTTAATATACCGTATTTCCACCTCTTGTATCAATGCAAGACTGAATGCGATGTCCCATGCTTCTTATAAGTGTATTAATGTAGTTCTGGTCCATGGTACCCCATTCTTCAATCGCTGCTATTCTAAGGTCTTGTAGTGTCCTTGGGGGTGGCTGCCGAGACTGAATTTTTCTTTTGAGCATATCCCATCCGTGCTCAATGGGATTGAGGTCAGGTGAGCAAGGTGGCCATTGTAATCTGACGATATCTTCTGTCTCTAAAAAATCTGCCACATGTCTCATACGATGGGGAGGCGCATTGTCGTCCATAAAAATAAATTCTGGAACAACAGCTCCTCGCCACAAGCGTACAACAGGCCTAAGAATGGTATCAATATAAATTTGTCCATTCATGTTACCAACAATAGGAATTAAAGGAGTTTTATTATTTAGCATGATGCCGCCCAAAACATTATGGAGTCACCTTGATATGGGACTCTTTGGACAGCTTGGTTAAGTCTATCCTGTCGATTTGGGTTCCTCCAAATCCTAATTCGGCGATTATCCGACAAAAGGCTGATTTTGGTTTCATCAGAAAATAACACGTTTCCCCATTTGTTGTCATGCCATTGTAAATGTTCATTGCATCATTCCAGTCGAGTCCTTTTCTGCTCTAACGTAAGCTTTGGTACAAACAATGGTCTTCTTGTAAATAAATTCGCCGAATGCAACCTGTTTCTAATAGTCTGATCGCAAATTACAATATTATGAGCTTGCTGGAGCTCTCTTCTAATAGCTGGGGCAGTCATAGTGGGGTTTCTCCGGGCAGTTAACGTTAAAAAGCGTTCTTGGACATTGGTAGTAATTCTGGATCTTCCGCTTTTTGGACGATCGCTAACAGAATTCGTCTCTCGATATTTTTTCACAATCCAAGACACATCACTCTGATTAACTCCAACCCGGACAGCAACGTCGACTTGTGTGTGGCCTTCTTCAATCAAAGTAACGATTCTAGCTCTGTTGAACTCAGATATCACTTGTCTATTCATATTGTTTACTACAAAGTGAATAAAACGCAAACCAATTTTTACAAATATCGGTTTTCGAAAACTGATGAACACAATATGAATACTGAGAATCTTTTCGACGATTAAGAAACAAAAAACAAGCAATAAAATACATTATTTTAGTAGACAAAAAGAAAACAGCGCAAAACATTTCAAATGAGAAACGTTCAGTGGCGTTACAGATAATATGCAAAACATTTTTGAGTGTGTATAGATGGAGAGGTAGGCCAAAACGTAGATCGAGGGATGGTGTAGAAAAAAATGGCTTAGGAAGGACGAAGCTCTACTATAAAGTTGTAGCACAATTTTTTATGATGATAATTAGCTCTTTCTTACAGCTTACAAACTTCAACTGGTACTGTCTCATTTGCGATCATAACACAGAAATTTTTTTCCAGCGGCTTTGCATAAACTTTCAATTTCACATTTTTTCCAGCACATTTCTTTACTAAAAATACTAACTAGATAAATAACTTAATTGTTTTGAAACTCATTACGTTTTAAAATAATTGTTTACTACAATTCCTATCACCAAAGCCAGGTATAACTTTTTGTATCGTGTTTTTCATACTTTCACATACTGTTAATACAAGGTACCACAAGGTATATTATATATATAATTTTGTTGATTCTAAGTTGCAGTATAATAAGCATTACGGTTTTCGATTAAAACGTTTCAAGTGAGCGTCGTAAAGTTTTATTTTTCATTAGAAGAGGTTTTTGCCATCTTAATATTAAGTCTAATTTTTTTTATTTATTTTTTTAAGATTATATTTGGCCCAATGGAAAAAAACATCTCTCTTTGTCAACCATTTTTCATCCACTCCCGAATGTAGGTCTCTCCCAATTACTTCCATCTTTCTCTATCTTGCTCCAATCTAATCCACTGTTTGCCTGCCACTGCTCTTATGTCATCTACCCATCTTTTTCGAGGTCTTCCCATGCTTCTTGTTGTCGTCCTTGGTCTCCACTCTAGAATTCTCCGTGTCCACCTGTTGTCATTATATCGGGCTATGTGACCTGCCCAGCGCCATTTCATTTTTGTAACTTCTTCCACAATATCCCTAATCTTCGTTCTACGTCTAATCTCGATGTTTCTAATCTTGTCTCTCAGTGATATTCCAAGCATGATTCGTTCCATTGCTCTTTGCGTTGTTTCTAATTTTTTAGCAGATTTTTTGGTAAGGGCTACTATCTCCATGCCGTAGTAGAAAGCGCCCCATGCCAGTTGTGTTCTTCTTTTAATTTCAGCATCTTGATTTGGTTTTCTCAGTTTGATGATATGACCTAGATATACATCATAAGATAAAAAAAACATCAAAGACAATAAATTTGGTTGGAAACAAAAAAATTGCAATTTTAGATTGCTTAGGAAAAGGATCTACGGCAATTGGAAAACATTTTAGTTTAGGCGAATCAACTGTAAGAGCCATTAGAAAACACACAAAACTTACAAAGAATGAAGTTGCTATTTTCTCTAGTACAAATATTTTGCAGACCTTTCGACGCAATTTCATTCCGTCATTATATCTATACCTTGTATTTGGGTTTTACGTAAAAACCACTCGAGTTTTTCTTCGTTATATTATCTTTCTCGATTCTCGTTATCGATGAAACATTCAAATTGTAAAAACACATTTTTTATTAACCTATCTACTTCTGTATAGCACTTTTAATTAAACCAGAGCTTTCCTAGTTCCATGACCTTAATTACAAAATTCAAACTGTTCACGGAATTCATGTTGCTCATATTATATATAAATTTTGTTACGGAATTATGTTGTGAATGTGGTTTAAAAACATTTTTAGATATGACACCAAAATAAGCAATTGGAAAGTTTAAGATCAAAGTTATTTTTCTGCGAAGGTATAAAGAAAAAGTGTTCTAATTTGTTGAGAATTAGCCTGTTCTGCGCAAACTGCACATTTAAAATAAAAGTGTTTTATTTAATTTTAACCAAATTCTGGAGATTTTATACCATTGGCTGAGTATCCAATGCTTGACTTTAACATCTCCATATTTACTTCCTATAACCGTTCTCATCTCTATAAGCCTTTTCGTGAAGTAATTGTGCATTTTTTAAATTAATATGTACTTCACAAAGTTTTTCATAGCTTTTTTTAACTTTATTCTAATATAATACTAATTTTTGTTTCAAAGGTATCACTGTGACTTCGGACGATAGACGACTTCGATGGACCTTGTCATATTGTTGATTGGGTAAGTTTTACCATTTGTTTTTTGAACAAATTTATTTTGTAGGATTTACAAATTACTAAACTGTCTTTGGTGGTATGAGAAAGTTATTAATTATTTATTGTTAAGTGGCCACTTCTTGGGTTTTCTAGTTTACAGGTTGACAGTTTATTACAAGGACGTAGTCAGGGGGGTTCGGGATTCAAACTCCGAAAAGTTAACATTTATAAAATTCAAAGTCTTAAAAGTATTTTTCAGTCGATGAGCAGTTGTTTTCTGAAAGAGAGAGACACCAACATAAAATCCAAAATAAACCTATTCAAATCGTAAAAGGAATAATTTTAAGAGGTAAATCTGATACGACATCGATCCACATTACATCAAGTCTGAACAACTACTTCAGAATGATGGTAATTTTCGAGCACTGTTCTGGTACGTAGCTGAATCTGGGGAATCTAAAGACCTTTTGAAGCATTTGGTCACTTCTCAGAATAATGCCCTCAAATCCAAAATAAAATTTCATTTGTGCTAAAATTATTCAACGTAAGATCATTGGTGGAGTAAAGTCTAAATTGTTTGCGATTCTCGCTGAAGAAAATGTAGCAAGTCTCGATGTGTAGCCATACGAACTGCAGCCTTTGGTATTCCCAGAGTTACGGCCGGTTTGTCAGATTCGTTCGATCCTCTTTTTGCAAGTTGGTCTGCTTTTTCCTTGTCTTCGATGCCCTAATGTCCTGTTACCTAGACAAGCTCAACCTTTCGGTCTGCCAGATCATTCAGTTCTTTGATGCAGTCCCACACCAGCCTAGACGTCACTTCCTGATACGCCAGTGCCTTCAGTTCCGCTTGACTGTCAGACAATATATCGATCTGCTTTGTTTCAAGAGCTCTCTCATTATTTCCTTTTGCACATTGAATTATCGCATAAATTTTCCCTTGAAAAACGGTGCAGTTCCTCCTCAAGCCAAAGCTTTCGCTAATTCTTGGATTACTGGAGTATATTCCTGTCCCATACTCTCTCTAGATTTAGAGATTTTCTTAGAGTATATTCCAACTATTAACGTGACAGAATCCAATCTTCTCTCTCTCTCTCTTTTCAATGGCGCTCCAAGCATCCCTTTCCAAGGCTGCAGTTCTCCAGTTATCCACCCTCAATATCTCTTTAGCATCGGTTCTCACTTTGTATAATCACCTCTTCCTTGTTCTTCTTAATGACCGACGTCCCACCAGAGCTTCACTAGGCATTCTACTAGGTGGTATTTTATTTTCCATTTATATAAAGTAACCTGCCCAGCGCAATGTTTGTATTTTTGCATAATTTGCTATACAAGGTTCTTTGTAATATTGATATAACTCGTGGTTAAACCTTATTCTCCTATCCTTCTAAATATCTTTCTTTCAAAAGGTTTATCGTTTTTTCTGTCATGGGCTTTATTTCTGCGTCATCTGTTGCTAGAATCTGGTCTTGCAAATCTCATAATTACAGCTCTGGAAAAGCATTGACTTGAATGTTTTCAAGTGGTTGGTCAAGGTTACAATAAGGCTGAAGCTATGAGCGTCTTTTTCAATCTTGCTATTGCTGACTTATTTTTATAAACACATGTGCGACTTTTAAATCATGTAGTCTGTTGGTTCCTACTTTTCAGCTCAACTGCCGTTCTGAAAAAAAATTCAGTATCTGTTACAGGTTAATCATCAAAAAAGTCTGCTTGCGATATGCGAAACGCGGTAGGTTCACAAGCATGAAGACATTATAAGTTTCAAGGAAAATTCAGCGATTATGCATGCTCCCGAAAAATTAAAATCTAGCCACAATAAAGAAACATCAACTAAATGCTTGAGATACTTCGATCTTCGTATTCCGTTATGTGCTTAGTGATTCTTCAAAATTCCTGGGCTATATACTGTCGCTATTAAAGCAACTGCAGGCGATTAACACAGACCTCATAACAGCATTCAGCCACGTAAATAATAAAGCTTTACGATTTTTGAGACACAAAGTTGAATAAGAGTATGAAAGTCAGTTCTTCGCTTGAACATTGCTACGTCGGATATATATTTTTTTTTTTTTTTTTTTTTTTGTGGCATTGACTTTCGTCATTCAGCCAGTCTCGAAAGGTTATAATATATTCCTTAAAAAAGTATAGACAGATAAGTACAGATTATTTCTCTCAGACAAATGCACAGCGATATCCCTAAAACGAAATAGACGAATAATTAATAGAAGAACACGTCGAAGGAAAATACAAGGACACTCGCTTCTCGTCTAGGGGTCCGTCAAGACATTTATTTTAACAGACAAACAATACTGGACCACGGATAAGGTATTGTTACATATAGGATAAACAAAGGGTACAAGTCTAATCCTATACACGCTCATGAAAATTTTCATGAACGAGTAGCAGATTTATAAAGCTATGCATGTGTCTGACAAAAATTCTATAATTAAATTATATATTGTTACAGAACCTATGGCTAACAAAGACTGTATATTATATGGAGCGTATGTATTGCATTTAGTTAATTTTGTATACAGGGAGTTTGAATGCTGAATAAATTTAGGACATTCAAAGAAGATGTGATCGAGGTCACCTAGCTTGCCGCAATGTTTGCAACTATCATCATCGATGACTTTAATTTTAAATAAATGGCATGGGTAGCATGCATGTCCAAAGCGTATTCGATTTATAGTAGTAATATATTTACGAGGAGCTTTGAAATTCTGAAACCAGGTTGTTTGAGGTAGAGTTGGTTGTAAAGAGGTATACCTTTTAGAGTTTGTAGAACAGTAATGTTTCCATTGCTCTTTCCATCTAAGTTGCTGATTTTTTTGAAAATCGTAGTAACATCTGATGTGTTAAGCATATATTTCAACGTAGAGCCAGTTGTTACACTCATTTTAGCCAAGTGATCTACATATTCATTGTGTTTGAGACCAATATGTGCTTTGACCCAAATAAATTTTATGTTGACTCCAGTCGATGATAAATGATACAATCGGTCTTTTATTTCAAATATGTAGGGGTTGCTAAATGTTGAGGGTAATTCAATGTTTTTTATGCTCTGCAAAACTGAAAGGCAATCTGACAGAATTAAGATATGTCTATTACAGGTGTTTTTAACATATTTTAGAGCTTCAAGTATAGCTATTGATTCCGCTGAAAAGATTGAAAATTCATATGGTAGTTTATACTTGAAATCTACGTTTGTAGCAGGTAAAAAGTATGCGCATCCCGTCCCTTCTATTGTTTTTGATGCGTCCGTGTATATTACTGTGGCTTCCCTATAATCCTGCAATAGAGATATTAGAAGATTGCTACTCATAATGGTGTTCTCACTATAAGTGGGTATTATAACCTGAGTTCTGTGGAATAAAGAATAGTAGTCTAAGCTTCTGTCAACCGTGTCCAATTTCTTGAAAAAAATAGGATTATTCTGTAATGCCATGCATAAAGGCGGGGAAGGTTTTTTCTCCCAATATTTGTTTGTAAGATCTGACTCGTTAAGTTGACGGACGCTTGAAAATAACTGGGAGTTAGTTAATAGAATTTTAAGAAGGCTTTTTTCACTTAAAAAATTTCTTCTATTTTCCAGGGGTAGCTCAGCGGCTTCAACATATAAGGGTTGTATAGGGGTTGATCTCATAGCACCCAAACATATCCTCATAATAGAATTTTGAAACGTGTCGATTTTTCTTAAAAGGTTCTTAGAGGCGGAACCATAAAGAGTAGCACCGTAATCTAGAATAGATCGTATATATGCGCGATAAAACAACAAGGATGTTTCTACATCGCAACCCCACCACGTTTTAGTTGTCATTCTGAGGAAATTGCTGCCTTTGTTACATCTATCAAGCATGTACTCTATGTGTTGTCTCCAAGTTAACTTCTTATCCAAAATAAGGCCTAGATATTTGACATGATTTTGAAGCTTAAAATATTGATCGTTCAGAATGATATTTTCATTTCTAGGAATGTTGTGTCTTGTGAAGATGGATACTACTGATTTTTCTATAGATAAATTGAGACCATTCTCTAAGAACCATGAAAAAAGGGATTCACATACTTTGCTAAGGCTTTGTATACAGGTTTCATATTTTTTGTTTTCTGTATAGATGCAGAAATCGTCGGCATACTGTACGATTTGGAATGAACTGTTATTTATTTGGATGTTATGTATGTCAGAGCTGTATATGTTGAATAAGATTGGAGATAAAACTGAGCCTTGTGGTATACCTTGATAATTATATCGCGGTCCAATTAGCTTGTTATTATGATCTCTTACATAGATGATCCTCTTTGTGTAAAATCCAATTATTGTATCCACGAATGTGATTGGCATATGAAATAAATTAACCATTTTATTTCTTAAAGTTGACAAGCAAACTGATTCGTATGCTCCCTCAATATCCAAGAATAGTCCTGTTAAATAGTTGTTTCTGGTTAAGGTATTTTGTACATCTACCACAATGGTTGTTAGAGCATCTAGTGTTCCAAAGCTTCTTTTATAACCAAACTGATTTTCTGGTAGCAAATTATTTTTTTGTAACCACCAATCCAGTTTAAATTTTATGAGTCTCTCTAGAGTTTTAAAAACACAGGAAAGTAACGATATTGGTCTGTATGAATTTGCAATATTTGGATCTTTACCAGACTTTAGGATAGGAACCACAATGGCGTTTTTAAATGAATCAATAACGATGTTATTTTGAATGATGTCATTAAATACCTGTAACAGCAGATCTTTAGCGGCTCTTGGTAAGTTGATTAACATAGGGTATTTGATTTGATCAATCCCTGGGGAGGTATTATTGCAATTTTTGAGAGCGAAATCTAATTCAGATTTAGTGAAAGGTTTCAACAAAAAGTGATTGGATTGGTGACTTTGTTCGGATTGGTTAGAGAAATATTGAACCCAGGGAGGAGAAACTTTATTAAAGAAGTCATCTAAAACTTCATTGCTGAAAGGTTTTATACTATTCTGCGGTTTTCGATTCATTTTGTTGGCCTGTGACCATATTTGCTTAGCAGAGGTATTTTTGTTTAAATTGGAGCACCATTTGATCCAACTGGATTTAGCTTTTTGCTTCAACTGCTTTTTTGTTCGAGCAGTAACTTCCTGACATTTTAAGTAGTTATCAAAACTCGATGAAAGTTTGTAAGCTTTTAAAGCCTTTTTTCTTTCATTAATTATAATATCACATTCAGGGTCCCACCATGGTGGTGGGGACGATTTTTGAGTTTAAGAATTTTATATTGAGGGATAGATTTTGAAGCAGATTCATTAATACAATTAATAAGAAAATTATAATTTTCGTAAGTGTTTAAAGAGATACTATAGTTGACAAACATGTTTTCTATTAAGGATGTATAAAGTGACCAATTGGCTTTATTGATATTCCATTTGCTTTTTGGATAAATTGTTTCATGTGATGTGTTAGTTGTGGAAAGGTTCATGGTTATAGCAAAATGATTTGACCCTAAGGTATCTGAAGATACGGACCAGGAAACTTTACTGGCTAGATTAGCTGTACAGAGAGAAATGTCAATCATAGATTTCTGAGTACCATATTTGGAAAGATATGTGGGTTCCCCATTATTCAAAATAATAAGATCTAGGTCCTCGACACTGCTGACGATTTGATGACCTGCAGCATCATTGTGCAGTGAGCCCCATAAAGAGTTATGAGCATTCATATCCCCTCCAATTATACAAGGTGATGTAACTTGAGAGAAGATATTTTTCCAATCATCTTTAGAAGTATGGACTTTAGGAGGCCTATACACAGACAAGAAACTTAATTCTAAATTGTTAAATTTAACGGAGATGCCACAAACTAAAATTTTATCATTGAAATTTTTAGTAATATTCACTTGACAGAATGAGATAGAAGTTTTAATCAAAATTGCTACACCGGCATATCCATCGTATCTATCCTGGCGGATTATATTATAACCTTTAAATATATAGTTTTGATTTGGTTTGAACCATGTTTCACTTAACAACGCTATATCAATGTTTTCAGCTGTTAAAAAATGAACTAAACTATTTTTATTGGATGCAATGGACCTTCCGTTCCATTGTAAAATTCTCAGAGTTGTTTGTCCTTGGAAAACCTTATTTACTGAAGATGTCCTCCAACATCTGATTCTAACGAATAAGTAAAAAGTTGTATAATAAAATAAGTGAAAACATTCATATTTGTTTTTTTAATAGTGCATTTTGATCTTGGATTAATGTTTAAATAAGAAATACTGCCAGAAAAAAGTTCCATTTGAATTACATAATTTAGATAAATAATTTTGATTTTGATATATGCTAAGAATTTTATTTCAATGTTTTAGTACCCTCCAATACTGAAAATATTTTTTGATTTATGCTCTCATTATCTACAGATTTTAAATCCTCAAGTGTGTGAATATTTTTTAAAAAATTAATGACACACTCCGTCACTGCCTGAGCAATATCTTTATTATCACCTTCTGTGGGTTGAAAGGTAGATTGCTTTGGATACTGGGGAAGAGGATGTGATGGTCCAAAACGGAAGTTAAACATGGGAGGGTTCTGTAAGTTTGGGGATGAGGGAGAAGTAGTGGCTTTACGTTTTTTGTTGTTATGGGTTAGTGCCATAGGTCTGCTACTATCCGAACGTTGAGAATTTGTAGGTTGTGGCTGCTGGAAAGCATGTTTATTACCAGAACTTTGAGGTAGTTTCGGGAAATCTGCCTCGTAGTTTGTTAAGGCAGAAAAGCGATTGTTCGTTGTTATTTCTGAATATGAAGATTGAAAAAGCTTTTTGGCTTCTAAAAAGGATACTTTCTGTTCTATCATCAAATTTTTAATACGTTTCTGTTCCTCGTAAATTGGGCATAGTTTGGAAATCGATGTATGCTGTGTACTCTTGCAATGTATACATGATTTATTGAATTCAGAACAGTTATGTTCTTCGGTTTTGACAGATCCACATAAAATACAATGTTCTTGGCTGCTTTTGCACTGTTTTGATATGTGTCCGAATCTCAAACATCTATAGCATTGTGTGACCCTGCCTATAAATTTTTCCACATTAAAATAAACAAAATTAACGGATATATGGCTGGGTAATATGTTTCCTTCAAAGCTGACTACAATGGTCTTCTTAGGTACATACTCAGCTTTACCATCTTTTTCAATTTTCCTGTGCATTCGTCTGATGTCTAGAACCCTTGAGTTTGAATTTATGTTTTGTTTTAAATAATCAACGTCGTAACTTGTGTCAACGTCTCGGATCAGACCCTTGACCTCTAAAAGGTGATTAGGTATGAAAGCTTTTAAGTTTAATTCTTTTAAATTTTTATTTGTGACCAACTTATTAGCTTCTGCTATTGAATTTAATATTACTTTAACGCGATTTCTACCTATTCCCTTAATTTCCTGAATGTTTTGTACTTTTAGATTTTTGTGTAAAATATGTCCTACAAACATAGGATGCAAACGACCCAAACTTTGCTGATTAGTTTTTTCAACATATACGCAATAATTATTTAACAAGTACTTATCTGGATTTATCGAGTCAAATAGTTTTGGTTCGTCCTCCTTAGCACCTATTGTTCCCGTTTCCATGACGGCAGCAGTACTTTCCATATTGGAAAAACTATCACTTTCACAAGTAACTCCACTATCACCATCTGGCGTCTTATTTTTTACGCTCCCCATGGCGGGGGCGAAGTTTTTAAAATCTAACTTATTTAAATTGTTTTGATAAATTTAGCAACACGAAAAAACAAAAACTTGAACACTAATTAATAACAAATCGGTAAGCCGGTTATTGTTGTTTGACTTCTCTCTTCGAAGGTTCAAACGAAACTACGTCGGATATATTAATATATTACATAATAAATTTATTCGTCCCATTTCTCGAGCATATAATTCAACAATTAAGTAAAAGATTTATAAAATCAGTAATATAGTATCAACACCGTCTGGTGTATTACCGCCAAATTTTGCGGCCGGTTGCGGGTACACTTGTCGTCAAAGCAGATGTTGAAGTGTGAAAAGCAGCTTTAACTCTCACCTTCTCTACTCCAAAATCAGCTTTAGGATGCTTAAATAAGTGGGACCAAAAACTATATCCAAATTTTTACGCGTTGTTGCAAATATGGCTACCATACCTGTTTCCACTACTACCCCAGAAAGCAGAACAGCTTGGCTCTCATGGACATTCACTATGGAATACAAATTATTTAGCCTATAGCCCTTTTTTCTGTACCTATCTATTTTTTATATTTTAAATATTTTTCTGTTGAGTATAGGATGTATGTACTTTTGGTCATTTAATTTACCTGAAACTACTAAAACCTGGCAACGGTCATGGTTTATTAGTACCACAATAAAATAGTTCTTATAAAAAATGGTCACAATCTTTACGAAATTACCTACAAGTATTGTACAAACATCTTAAGAATAAAAACAAGTAATTAACTGGCCATTATCCTCATTTTAGTATACAAATTGCAAGATTAGAAGGTTAAATCCATTGGAGCGGCCATAAGCCACATCTACTTTTATCAATGAAGCAAAATTTTCCACGATTTCTCAAAATAAAACTACCTATCGCAAGCCAAATAAATATTTAAAATATTAAATAGTTATTTAAAAATCAAAATACCTAATGCCCGTATTTATAGTCGGTACTCAAGCTCGTGCTTGAGCACTTGCTCCGCCAAGTCGAACTTACGTCAAAGTCGTGCTCAAGTATTTCTTGTGTTCTATAAACGATACTTCGGGTGTTCTCGTACAAGATTGATCTCAAGCACGAAAATTAGGGATTTTAAGTAAATTTGATTGATGACATCCAATAAAAAGAAGATTCTGTCAATTATTACCATTGTCACAAAACTTTATTTAAATATTTTTAACGCCAAATTTAGCTTTATTGAAGAAGAGGCGTGTTGTATATTAAACAAAAATTTATTTTTAATAAATTATTTTAAGGTATGTAATATATTATAAAAAATATGCATTCGAGGGAATAAATTTTAATTATGTGGATTTTTAATGAAATGAAAATTTTTAGTGAAATTGTACTAAATATGCAATGTATTAAACAAAAGGAAAGGTGTTTTTAATCCAGCTGTTCAAGGAAAATAATACTGTAGAGAATAAAAGGACATACGGTGCTTCCTTAATGAAAAAAGAAGGGTTGGGAGTACAATACAGCATATTATATAATACTTTTATTTATTTAAGCAAAGTTTTTATCGTAGAAAATGCAGAGAAACAACAGCATGCTGGCTACAGGTGATGGCCCTTTGAAAAAGCCAAAGCCTGATGTAGTGCTGGAGTTTGTGAAAGTTGCTGTTCCCAACATATATGTAAGCATTGACTGTCCTTTAGACAGCACAGAAGTATTTGGAAGAGGTAAATTTACTATATATTCATACTTAGTATAATTGTAGGGCAAAAGGAGGCCCACCAGCTAGGAGGACATGTAAGTTTAATTACTGTAACATCAGAAGTATCTGACTCCCTCCGTTGCTTTTCCAGTTCTAAATAAAGAGTTATGTATGATAATTTTGAGAAATCTTACCTGTACATTTAATAATAATTTCAATTAATACTTGTAATATGACACCTGTTATTCCTATAGAATATGTCAATGTGCTTCAAATGGTAAGTAATATTAAATCTACCTATGGCAATATGTAACAATAATAACAAACACTACTACTAATGGAGTAGTAGCTATTATAATTGCAAATAAAAAACATTCGCCAAAAAATATGTTTGAATTATTAAAACAATTATTTGTATATAACTATTCTTATTTTGTACTTAATGTATGTATTATATTCAAACTGTTAAAATTCTAAATGTAAATACTAGTTGTGCATATTTTTTTAGATTTTGTTTTTAATGTATACTATGGTGGTTGTAAAGCGATTATTATATTATTTTATATTTAACAAGCCTCATATTCCATTTTTTAGTTATATACATTGTTACTTTCAAATTTACTTATCGTGAAGGTTTATAAATATATTTTTAAATAAAGAATACTAATATTTTAAATGTGTAATTAATTTTATATTTGATAAGGAAATGTTTTATGAAAGGAATAAACACTTATTTAAAAGGAGGGAGACAACTTGAACTCAATAAAGATATACTTGCTTAAGTTGTCTGAGTATAGTACCTTATAAGTCTCATTTATTTTAAATTAAAATATAAAAAATACATTTTGACAAATACAATAAAGAATTACATTTAACATAATATAAGTATGCAATAATATATTCACATTCTGATGTATAACATTGTTGAATAAAATGTCTCCTAAAATTTAAACCTTGTTCCACATCATTAACATTTCTATTTACTGGCACATCAATATTTTCTAGAAAATCATCATCACTATCATTATTTTCCTGTAAACATATATTGCAGAGTACTGCTGTAGCATGTGTGCACACAGGGAAACCATATTTTCCAGGTTCTAAATAGCCTTTTGGCAACATTTCTTATTTATGATATGTGATTGATATGTGCACTATTATATCTATTTTGTTGATCATTACCTAAAAATACACTCGCGATCATAAAATCCGGGTCATCTTGAAAATTTCAAGTTTCTTAAATATTTTTGCCTCTGGTGCAGTAATAACCTTTTTTTTGGCTAATGTATTTTTTATTTGTCATCTATGTTTGTTTTGAAAGAAAAAAAATGGTTTTTTATCGTTTTTATTAAAAAAAAAAAACAGAAAACAAATCAAATTGTTGATAAAACAGACATACGAAAAAAGAATGGAAAATACAGAACGTGGTAAAAAATCAGTAAAATTTCAATGACCAATATCGTGTATTGCCTCCTTTTGCTCTAATAACCTCTTGCAGACGACGGGGCATACTCTCAATTTTTCTCCGGATTACATGTTGTGGTATGTTATTCCACGTTCCAAGAAGAACGAAGTCTTCTTCTGACTGTTGCAACACTGAAATTGCGATTTCGTACTTCCTCTAAACGATTTTGATGCATAACCGCAGTTGAGGTCCGGTTTCGTAAAGCCTGAAACACAAGGAAACGGTCATCTAGTGCCTTGGTCGTTCTTCTTCGTCCAAAGTCAGGTCGCCTGGTTAGCAAACTTGCCTCCTGAAAGCGTTGAAGCACTCGTTGAACCGTAGAAAGGCTTACGCCAACAGTTCTTGCGACTTGCCGTTGAGTGTGACCGTCTTCCACAAGTGCAACAATTTGTGCCGTTTCAACAACAGTCAAAGGCATTTTTGTCAAAAAATAAACACTAATAATGGCACTAATAAACACTAATGGTGGCAATAAAAACCTTTGTCCATTGCATTTGAACAGAAAGTAGAAGTACAAACGAGACATTTAAAACAAGCGGAGTTACAGGTAGCGTTCATTTTGGGAAGTGTGCACTTTACCGCGAAATCGGCACTATTGGAATTCTTTGTTACAAAGGAAACCGCAACAATTCTCAGAAACATGCATTAGTTTGTATTTCTGTTATTATTATTTACGATAAAGCTTGTTAAAAATGAAATATCGGTGATTTTCAAGGTGACCCGGATTTTATGATCGCGAGTGTATATATCTATCAAATAACCTATTTTTTTGTTTAGCCCATTATCAATAAATACCTTGCTTTAATACTGGAGTAAGTAGATAGTGCCTGCGCTGCATGCATATTCACTATTCATAATAATTCACCTATTAATAATTCTGGAATTTGTCCTCTTTCCATTCTAACTCTTAATCAATTCTGATCAAATATTAAGCTGCCATGACTTAATCCTGGATGTTGAACAACAATATCCATAAATAATCGCAAAAAACAAAAAAAAATATTGTATTGGAAGCGAATTGGAAAAAAATATAAATATAAACAAACAAGTTAGGTTAGAATCTCGTGCTCAAGGCAGGTAGATCCGATGCTTGAGTACGAGCTGTCATTTCTGCGTACTCAATACTACTCAAGCTCGACTTCGTGCTTGAGAACGATTTATAGAACACAAATTTGATTCAAGGTCGACCTCAAGCATCGACCGATACTTGATTGGGCATCGACTATAAATATTTTGTCCTAACTAAGTCCTTTTTTTTTCGACAGAATAGTTTAAGAAATTATAGTGTAGTGCAAAATGTGTCGGTCTATTATTATTTACTCCTTAGACACAACAACACATTCTTCATTTGATAGAAAAATTCATGCAAGAGGCGACAAAAGGTTTTTTTGGCTTATCCGCGATACTGGCGTCAGCTTATTCATGACGGTACGAAGAGGATTTTTCTCAAATAGCACTAGATGATCCAGGTACTTGGCCTAACATTTAACGAAAAAATATATTTATTGGTACAACATGATCTTCGTCTTCTTCTTCCTTCTTGTATGTAGGCCTTAAAGCTTGTTTCTTCTTCAATATTAGAATCCTAAATTGTTTAAATTATTGCACCATCTTTTCTTGGTCTGCCAATACTTCTTCGTCCATTTGGTGACTTATCTGGTGCTATTCGTATTATCCTATCTTCTGCCATTCTACTAATTTGTTCGTTCCACTCCTGTTTCTGTTTTGTCACCCATCCATTTGTGTCTTCTATATTGCATGCTCTTCTTATGTTTTCGCTTGTCTTCCTATCCAAAAGATTTTTACCTGATATTGGTCGAAGTATTTTCTTCTCTGTTGTTTCTAGTAGTCGTGTCGTTTTAGATGTATCAGGTCTTGTCTCCGCCGTGTATGTCAATATAGGTCTAATTGCTGCTTTATAGGTTCTTGTTTTTGTGTCTTGTGTTAGGTATTTGTTCTTCCAGATTGTGTCATTAAGAGATCCTTAATACTGCTTGTATTATTTCGTCCATTATTATATTAAAGAGAAGTGGGCTTCTAAATAACTGATCTCCCTGTCTGACTTCGCTTTGTACTGGTATACACTGTGTTATTTTTCCATTTATCTTTACCTGTATTTGATTATGGAAGTAGATGTTTTCGATGATTTGTATAATGTTGATTGGTATGTTTCTTTTATACAGTAGGTGTAAGACGTCTTCGACTTGAATGTGATCGAAAGCCTTTGCCAGGTCTATAAAACATAGATATACTTTTTTATTTTACTCGATGGCCTTTTCTGTAATTTGTCTTAGTACAAATATGGCGTCTACGCAGGATCTTCCGTATCTGAATCCTTTTGTGATAAGCTTAAGTGCGGTGTTTAGTAGAATTATACCTCTCTGATTGTTAAGGTCTTCTTTATCTCCTTTCTTGAACATTGGTATCAATATGCTGTTTCTCCATGCGCCTGGTATCTTGCAGTGCAATATTCGTTTTTGTATAAATTTTGTCATCTCTAGGGTTATACTTTCTCCTCCGTGTTTTAGGAGCTCGTTGTCTATTTCGTCTGGTCCTGGTGACTTTCTATTTTTGAGTGAATTCATGGCTAGCTCTACTTACTGAAAACCAATTTCTATTTCGTGTTTTAATTCAGGTACGTTATTGTGTTGATTATTATTTTCTTTTCTTTAAACAGTTCCGTTAGGTATCTTTCCCATTCATTTCCTGGTATGTTATTGTATTCCTTCAATTCTGCCATTTCTTTCCGTTAGTTTCTTATGAATCTGCATATTTGTTTTTGTACAACATGGTCCCAAAATAAATAACAAAATTTAAAACAAAAAGAGAAATCAAACGATTTCTACTTAGCGAAACCGAATTCAAATCTTAACCACTGTGTTTCCTAAAATTTGCGAAACAAACAGCTGGATGAATTAATCGGCAAGGGAATCTAAAATTGCATTCCACAAGCCGTTCATCCTAGTCAAAATTCGTAGTGAATTCAGTTTCTCGTACTTCCAACGAAGTAAATAACAAAACAGAATGACGGTATTAGATTTTTGTTTTGATAAAGTGCAGCAACAACCGTTGATACGTATTTCGACCTCCGTAAGTCTCTTCAGAACGGTATAGCCACTGCTCTGCTCTAGAGCAGTGGCTATACCGTTCTGAAGAGACTTAAGGAGGTCGAAATACGTATCAACGGTTGTTGCTGCACTTTATCAAAACAAAAATCTAATACCGTCATTCTGAACAAAATTTAAATTTCCGGCCGACAAAAATGGCAGAAAGTTTATCTGTTCATTATTATAACAAAACTTTAGTAGGCGGGGAGAAAATAAATCGTGTGTGGCTCTCTTATTTCATTCAACTTAATAGTAATTTGTGGTTTGTATGTAAATTATTTAGTACCGCTAGTTCAATAAAATTTGCAAGTACTGGCTTTTGTGATTTGCCACCTTGTTCGGTCTTCCTTAAAAAGCTCTAGAATACTCCAAAACACGTAAATTCTATTAGATCTTAGTGCAAGTTAAAGCTGAGACTAGAAAAAAATTGTACTATCGTCACGGAACAATAAGGTTTTTTCAATCGAGAGAAAATGCCATCATTGAAAGACTGATTACTAGACTTCGGCAAATATGCAAATAAAAATGTAGAAAATATGCGCATAAATATGCACGTGTTTACCCGAAAATATGCAAATATTTTACAAAATATGCATACAAATAAATAAAAAAATCGTAAAATAGTAACAATTTTATTTAAAAAAAGTGTACATAACTAAATATTTCCTACTATTCATTAAGATTTACATTTATTTTAAGTAACTACATCATTTTTAAGTATGAATAAACTTATTTAGAATTATGGTAACAATAAATGACCAAGTGGTGTTCAAAATTTTCTAACAAAAACTTGTGGCTTCTGTCTGAGTACATATATTTATATATGGAAAAATTTCGTTCAACATCAACTGATGTAACGGGAGCATTTCTCAAACTAACCAAAACATTTGGTTCTAAATTAATTGTTTCCGAAATATTTCCAGCTAGAACACTGACTACTTCAGAAAGAATATGGTAACCTTTATTTTTTTCCATAGTAGCTTCAAATTTTTTTAAAATATCTTTTCCAATATTACCTCTAACGTTCCGACAACATGACGCAAATTCTTTTATTAATGCTGTACTTTCGAACAATGACAGTTTTGGTGATTCTAACTGAGTAATTGTTTTTTGAACAAAACTAAAATTTGATTTTATAAATGAAAGTTCTTGTTGAAGCAAGTTACTCTGAAAAGTTTGTTTAGAATCCAAAAGAGATTGGGAACTTTCATCTGTTAACGTATCAATTATGTTCTTTATTTTAACAAAATGATCTGCATAAAAATTAGCTGCTTCTAACCATGTTCCCCATCGCGTTAAAATAGGTTGTGGTGGAAGAGGAATGTTAGGTAGCATTTCTTTATAAAGTTGAATTCTTATAGGAGATTTAAGAAATACTTTTTTGACACTGGATATCATGGTATTTACAAGAGGAAACTTTTTTCGTATTTCCTCTGCAACTCTGTTTAATCCATGCGCTACACAAGTATGGGAAAAATATTTTTAAATTTTGTCCTGCTTTCACCATATAAGGAGCAGCATCCCATAAAATAAGCAGTAATTTATTAGAAGGAATAGTTGTCGGAAGAAAAAAAGTTGCTAATGTTTCTTGTATAAAACGCAAAATTGTTAAAGCATTTGTTTTCTCAAGTTGCTGGCATGAAATAAGATGAGATTTTGGTAAGGTATCTTCTTTAAGAACACCAATCAATAAATGAGCAATATACTTTCCTGAGGAATCAGTGGTTTCGTCTACAGATATGTAAAAATAATTATCTGCAATTTCTTCCTTAATATTAATTAACACCGACGAGTATAGCCCGTTCACATTATTTCTTCTTAGAGACCGATCACTTGGAACATTAAGTTTGCAATATTTTTTTAGAAACGAACTAAAATTTACATTTGCTAATTTTGAAAGCGGTATGTTTGCAGACACTAATGCGCGACACAAGTCTTCATTAAAAGTTTCTTGCTCATCTAATTTTTTTGAAGTAGATTGGAAACATTTAGCCATTGAAGTTTGATGTTTTCCTCCTATTTTTCCTTTTTTTGCAATGTGTGAAGCAGTTCTCACATGTTGGTCTATCTGAAATTTCTTCTCACATGCTATCTATAAATAAAAATAAAAACCTTTATTTTAACCCAACCTTTAAAATATAAAAATATACAAGGTGTTTTTGGTTAATCAAATAACTGGTTTGGAAAAAAAAACACTCGCTAAGTGTTTTAAATGCAGTATTAATCCACAAATTAGTTTTTGTTACTAACCATTAGTACATCATATAACTTATTTTAAAATTCAACAAAAGTTTTTTTTTGTTAATTCAATTACAATAAAAATAATTGTGTTTTAGAATAGCTGACTTCATAAAAAAAGTAAAGGTGAAAAATTTTTCTAAATACACACCATTGTATTGTACCATGGACAATTTTTTCTCACTAAAGGAAGCTATTTTTCATTTAAAAACAACCTACGAGTACTAAATTTCAAGTAAATACGTTTATTGGTTTTAAAGTTATTGTTGTTATTAACTAAAAGAATTTAATTTTTTTTAATTTTAACACCCTGTATCTCGAAAAGTAAATAAGTTTGACCCCTCATTAACTATATCGTTTTGTTCAATTTTTCGAGAAGTATCTACAGCCAAACGTTGTAAGTGTCATTTGGAAACACCCTGTATGTATGAAATATTTGATATTTAATAGAAAATATTAGATACTTACAATTTTGCCACAGACTGAACAGTAGATTTTTCCCATATCCATAGACAGCTCTTTATAAGGTTTAATCCAAGTTGAAGCACTGGTTGTTTTAGGCATTATAAAATCACAATCTTCCTTTTTGTTACGCACAACGAGTGTTTACGCTTTGAATATCAAAACAAAAATGATTTACAAATCTGAGCATCAAATTAGAAATGTTTAGGTACCTAATTCAATAAACTGGGAGATTTTGGAAAATCCCTAAATTAGGAACAAAACTATTAGCCGTTTACCTGCTGTTAAGATACAATAAATTGTAGATAGATTTGGGGATTAGATCATAAAATGCAAATGAGCGAACCCTTAGCGATTATCCAATAACTGAATGCCTCAGTGACCGAGACTTTCTAAGAATGTTGAGGGCTACTTAAATTGATCTTCTTTGAAATTGTAAATGTTTTGTACCTGTAGAGATTACGTACTTAGATCATTTCTTGATTAAAATGACTACAAAATTTTATACAAGAATTGAAATAAATTGGTATGTTTAAAAATTTTCAAATACAGTATAAAAATCTGAACTTTTATGCACTTTATGCAAACTTTTATACAAATATGCCAAAATATGAAATATTTGCATAAAATATGCACAATATGCAAAATATGCAATATGCATATTTGCCGAAGTCTACTGATTACTATAATATAATTTTTAGAGAGTCAACATTTGTCATTTAGAGGAACTAGTACAAAGTTTAATCATACACTCATAATGGTAATTTTTTGAAGGCAATGAAGATGGCCAAATTTAATCCAGTTTTTAGAACACCTTAACACAATCAGTAAATGTAAAGATAACAAACCTTTATTTCACAGTACTTGGAACAGCATTTTCAAACTAAGCTAATCAATATTTCAGTCAAATCAATTCGTAATAAGATAACACGCATTATCAAAAAAGCCAAATATTAAAAAGTATTTGGAATTTGGACGATAATTTTAAAATATTTCTCTAGCTACAATACTTGATAGAGATTTAGATTTCGAAGCTTAGGAAAGAAGTCCGTGTATTTAATTACGAAATAATGCGACTGACAAAAAAAACGCGAGATAACGATGATTACGTGTGACTTTAACGTCAAAATTGGTCGTGGTGCCGAAGGAGACAACATAGGAGCACACGGTCTCAGTACCAGAGACAATAGGGAAGATAGACTGGTACAATTCTGCGTAGAGAACAACCTGTTTAATCAACATTCTAGAAGGCTATACACTTGGAAATCACCTGCAGACAGAAAAGATAAAATTGTTACAAATCAAATTGACTTCATTTGCTCGACAACAACATCAAAAACTGCATAAAATCTACTAAAACATATGCTGGAGCTAACATTCATAGCGATTACAATCCAGTTATAATGGATTTTAGACTAAAAAGGTTTCTTAGCGTCAAGAAAAATAGATATCTCACAACTGAAGAATCCCAAAAAGAAAAATGAAATAAGTATTAAGGTTGAGAAAGAAACTCTAGAGAACTTGGTACAGACAGACGTTGAAGTAACATGGACTGCTCTAAAAACTAAAATAACAAAGATACAAGAAGACGACATCGGGTTCACGAAAAACAACAGAAAACAAGAATGGATAGGTAACGCAAAAGATCATGGACCTCGTGGACGTAAGACGAAAACATAAAACAAAGCCAATAGAATACAAACATTAGAACATTAGAGTGAAAACATTAGAATTTATGTTATTATCGAGGATCTGTCTTATCTTAAATTCACCTGGTCAATTGTTGATATTCCTGGAGTGATTTCGGCCAAAGGTACACATCTGTGCAATTGATTTTAAAAAGGCTTTTGACAAAACCCGACATAAAAAATAGAAATATAGGGAAATAGGGATTTTTTAATTACACTGAACCGGTCAGATACCTACAGTACAAGTCTGGTTTCTTCATTTATTTATTTTTAATTTTCTGTAGATCTTTTTTCACCATGAATCCATGACAATTTGCTGGTTAACTTTTTTTGTTGCCTGATTACATTAACCTCATGTTGTTTCTTTACTTACTACCTCCATACAAAAGGCAGGTTGGATTTCTACTCCTGAACAAACAACATGGAAGGAAAGCATAAACTGTTCGCAAAGTGCAAAAAACCTGATCGATGAGAAAAGAAAACTTAGGAAAAAGTTGCAAAACACACACGCTCCTATTGACAAACAAAATTTAAACAGATTTACCAGAAGACTTAAAAATCTATTAAAAGAAGAGAAAAACAGGGGGATCCAAACTTACTTAGAAAATTTGACTCCGTCCAAAGACACCAATTATTCTATATGGAAGGCGACGAGAAAGGTAAAAGGTCCACAAGACGCCATACCTCCTCTAAAAAATGTCAAAGGTAAATGGACAAGAACAGACACAGAAAAATCTGAGACATTCGCTGAACATCTTTCTACAGTATTTAGTCCATTTAACAGAGTAGTGCCATTAGAACAAGAAGAACCATTTAATTCTTTTCTTGAGGCTCCATATCAAATGGAACTACCAATCACCAAGTTTAATATTAAAGAAGTAAAACAGATAATAAAGAATGAGATACAACCCAATAAGGCTCCGGGATTCGACCTCATAACGGGTAAGATTCTCCAGGAACTAACCAATGACTGTTACAGAATAATCACTATGATCTTCAATGCTATGCTTAGTCTGCATTACCCCCCCTTTGCAATGAAAAGTGGCACAGATTATACTCATTCAAAAACCTGGTAAAGATCCAAAAGTCCATGTCAACTCATACCGACCGATTAGTCTACTCCCAGTCATCTCTAAGGTCTTCGCAAAACTTCTGCTACGAAAAATCAAACCAATATTGGACGAAAAGTGTCTCATACCTGACCATCAATTCGGTTTTCGTAACCAACATGGTACAATCGAACAAGTTCACAGACTATACACAACAATAAGAAGTAGTCTCGAGAACAAGCAATACTGTACTGCAGCCTTTTTAGACGCCTCTCAAGCTTTTGACAAGGTGTGGCATACAGGACTTCTGTAAAAATTAAAGAAAAATTTACCTTACCCTTACTTTAAACTGCTTCAATCATACCTTACAGAAAGGAGATATCTGGTGAAATATAGTGAAGCCTATACAAAACTCTACCCCATCCTGTCTGGTGTACCTCAGGGTGGTGTGCTCGGACCGATTCTGTACCTGATATATACGGCTGACTTGTCAATAAGCAATAACCTAACGCTTGCAACATTCGCAGATGATACTGCTTTCTTGGCCTCTCGTGGCAACCCAATAATAGCATCAAAGAGACTGCAACTACATCTGAACAAAACAAATGAATGGCTTAAATTCTGGTGAATTAGAGTAAACCCCTCAAAATCCACACAAATTACATTCACTCTAAGAAGAGGTACATGTCCACAAGTTAACCTCAATGGACATCCTTTGCCCCAAAAGCATGACGTAAAATACTTAGGTATTCACCTTGACAAACGTCTAACTTGGACCAAACATATATGGAAGAAAAGGCTTCAATTGGGAATTTTATACAGAAAACTTTACTGGATGTTGGGAAAAAACTCTCACCTCTCAACAATTGTCCCAATTTAGATGTGTCAGAAATTTTGGTATTGTGAAAAAGTACACGCTCTTGTTGATTCATAAATCACCTACAAGCTAGTCATTGAATATAGCAGTTGAATATTTACGTGTTGGTTGGATTCAAACCTATTTCCGGTACAACTAGCGCAAAAAGGTACTTTTTATCTATTTTAGCATTAGTTATCGCAAATACGTAATATACTAAAAGTAAATACAAATATTTACTAGAACGCCGAACCACAATTATTTGTAATCGGCAATTCCGACGATAAGAATATTCTTACAAACTCATCGAATACTTCATGTGGTATTCAGGCTAATTCGAATTTGTTGGAAGATAAGATTATCTTAAAAAAATTATATATTTTAAAATATCGAACTCGCTGATAGTTCTTCTAATACTTGTATGTGTGAATCCAGTCAATAACGCACGCACAAAAATTCGTTCTATTATTCTAAAGATAAGAAGATAATTTTCCGAGTATTGATTTCCCTACACAAACGACCATTTTTTTGCTTTTATTACTTTATTGACCGAGATAATAAAATTATAGAAACATGGGAAAACTTCGATGTTTTGTAAGTGATATTTAATAGCAGAATAAAAAGGATGTTAGCAAATAGTGTATGTTTTGATTACAACTAATAATTATTTTTAGCGTTCTAAATCAGTGGATTCAGTTTATACATCTGTAGAGAATGGTCAGAACGATATGAATAAAAAACAGTTTTTTAAGAGTTGGAAATTGTGGCAGAAGATAGCGTTTATTTCGGGTGTAGCATTGTAAGTAATCAAAATATTTTTTAAATTTATATCCCTTTGTCTTGTATTGTCTAGTTTACCATCATACTAAACATATTTAGTACCGTGAGCGTGCGGAGTATTTTTTCGTGTGGATGCAGGGCCATTCCGAGGGCATATGCCGTCCGTGTGTGGGAGTAATTTGGCCGCCCTCCCCAAACCCAACATTCCCAGAAAGTTTATAAGCATTTGTAAATCAAAAAGTTAAAATAATTTTACGTTAAAAAAAAAAACAAAATTGTAAGAAGCATACAGAGTTTATACAGATTTAATACAATATTATAATTTTACAACGTATTTGTAATGATCTATATTAAAGGAATTAGTACATAAGTATAAATACAGAACAGGATGTTAACATAAATCACTAATAAGTTAGACAGTAAACTTTGCTTTTCTAGCCTTTTTTAAGGCAAATGTTTTAACAATGTTATATATAACACATCTATATTTTCTAAAATATCTTTTTTAATACTTCTTTTTCTTCCTCTTTATAAGAAATTCTGCTTATGTGGTTATTCCATCCTTTTTTCTATTTTTTTGTCCATTTATTTATACACTTTACATTACATTTTCTTCTAATGTCTTCACTTCTCCTTCGATCTCTCAGTATATTTCTTGTAATTCTTCTCAGTACTCTCGTCTCTGCCGTTTCCAGTAACCTTTGCGTTGTGGCTGTGTCGAGTCTTGTTTCTGAGGCATATGTCATTATTGGTCTTACACTGGCTTTATAAATTCTTGACTTCATCTCAGTGTTAATGTGTCTGTTTCGCCATATAGTGTTATTAAGGCATTCTGCCAGTCTATTTGCTTTTTGTACTTGATCTCTCACTTCTTTGTCGAGGTCTCCAAAGCTAGACGCTGTAATTCCCAGGTATTTTATTTCCATTACTTGTTCATTACTGATGCCATCAATTTCTATTGGTCCTTTGCTGACTACTATTATCTTAGTTTTCTGAGATGAGATTGTCATATTAAATTCTTTTGCTCTTATGTTAAATTTGTGGACCAGTTTTTGCAGACTATCTTGGGCAATCAATCTTGCGTCGTCTGGGTAACAAAGTATTTTTATTCTTTGTTTCCCATTCGGTAACCTCTTCCTTTGTTAACGCTTTTGATGATTTCATCCATGATTAAGTAAATTGAAGAGCATGAGGCTCAATGAGTCCCCTTGTCTTATTCCGCTGCCTTTTTGTATAGGTTCTGTAAGTTGTCCATGTATTCTGACTTCCATTTTGTAGTTTTGATGGATGTTTTGGATAGGTTTTATAATATTTAGGGGAACTCCTCTATTATACAGAAGATGAATTACATCTTTGAGTCTTACTCTGTCAAACGCTCTCTTTAGGTCAATCAGACTCTAGTGATTTCTCAGTAATTTGATTTATAACGAATATTGTATTTGTACACGATCTTTCACTACGAAAACCCTGTTGTTCTGCTAAACTTTTCCTCTGATTTATTAGTACTTGTAAAATTTTAGTTGTAAGCTTTAGGGTAGTATTTAACAACTTTTCAATACTAATGCTGGATAAATCTGAAAGCCTTTTTTGTCCCATTGTGGATCGTTGATATTTTTTTATTATTTTAATTTTCGAAAAGCTTCTTTCCCCACTAGCTACTGGCACAAGTAATGTTAAGAAAATTCGCATGGCAATTACTAAATTTGGAAATAGATAGATGAGGTTATTGGTGAATACTTAGTTGATGACATTGAATGTGTTCGTTTCAGGTGAAATATAGGGTACATAATTGTCAATTTCATCATATAAATCTTGACTTAAAACATATTTTTCATTTTTCGCAGGATCATATAAAATATTTTCAAGAGCTTTACATTTGACAGACCTAATTGCATTTATTTTAATATCTTCATTTTGTTGCTCATATATCTTGTTATGTTCACCCTTAAAAACTTAAATTTTGGTAGGCAAAAAATAAATAACAAATTATAATTTTTAAAATAGAAAATCCGTCTCTTTTTTTCCATATTATTAATTTCTCATTTATTGAATCAGTTGTTGTTTTAGAAGAAATCGATAAATCGATAAATTCAATATATTATCCAACTTTTTGATTTTTCATGCCATTCTATAACTGACTTAAATACCTCCAATCATTATAACACTCAACAAAACAACTAGGAAAAGTTTTAGACATTTTTCAAGAAAAACAATATACACAATCTTTTGATTTAGAATATTCCAACCAAACTCTTGGAATTATTTCCGCATTACACAATCTTTTTATAATACAATAGGGTCTCGTTTTATGCGGTGGATACGCATATAAAAAAATCGCATAAAAATACATTACTTGCCTTGAAAAAGTGGGGATACGTTGTGTAGGCCTTCTAAAATTACATAAAACCAAGACAAAAACAAAAAAGTTTCCAGAAATTAAAAGAAATAGGCTGCATGATAAATGACGTCGAATATCTGGAAAAAATTCATATAAAAGCTTAAGAAAAACTTGTATTCAATACTTAATTAATTTTATTTTATGGTAAAGTAATAGGTACATACTATAGTTTTACATTTACATTTTTAATCGTTATCGCTATACTTTGCGAAGTATCTCAAAATCGTCTTCATCGTCAGAAGAAACTGTCTCTGCAATAGATATTTGTGGTAAATGCGATGGATTTTTACAAACTTCATTCTCGTTCTGTGTTACTCTTATTGTCTTATTTGAACGGAAGCAAAAATGGAAAATTGCTTCAACACGTCTTTTACTGTTAAGTGCTCATTTTCTAGTTTACTTACAATTAATTTGTAAGTTGACTTTATGAAATATTTTTTAACGTTGCGATTATGCCTTGATCTATTGGCTGAATAATGCTTGTTGTATTGGGCGGAAGAAATACTATCTGAACGTTTGGATGTTCCAAGTGTGGATGACCTGCTGCATTGTCAATAATTGATAAAACTTTAAAATAGGCTTCTACTTCTGACACGAAGCAATTATTGAACCATTCTGTAAAAACGGCTGTTGTCAGCAAGGCTTTCTTGTTGGCCATCCAATGCACTGGCAATTGTTTTAAATCTTCGCCTTTTAAAGCACGTAGTCTAAGAGATTTATTTATTAAGAGCGGTTTCCACATCCTGATGCATTGCTACAAAGTAATAATGTTACTCGATCTTTACTTGCTTAATATCCACTTGCAGTTTTTTCATCCTTTGCGATGTAAGTACGGTTAGGCATTTTTTTCCAATACAGTCCCGTTTTATCAGCGTTAAATACTTGATCGGCACAATAGTCTCAATCTCAATAATTTTCGCTAGCTCCTGTGAAAATATTTTTGATGCTGCTTCATCGGCTGTTGCACTCTCTCCTGTAATCTTGATATAATGAAGCGCATTTCTTTTTATAAACCCGGTTAGCCATCCTTTGCTAGCTGAAAATTCTTTACCAGGTTTTTTTTTCTTTTATGAGAGGGGGTGGTACAAATGTTCGAAACATACCTCGGTCCTAGAAAGTGGGCAGAACCGCCTTCCAGCCTCGGTTATGCAGGACTCCTCCAGCGTGGCCACGATGATATCCGAGGCCGCGCTCTAGGCTTGTTCGAACACCATCGCCGTCAGTGCCAGAGACCTACCTGCTAAAAAAACACCCTCCTCAGCGGTGAATTACCGACCGGATCGCCCTGATTGGCACGCAACATCGGCACAGCAGTCAACCGATCTTTCATTCACGCACAATTCTCACACATTCTACGACGGAATCCTTCTCTTCCTCTAGTCCTCCCTGTTCATGTCAATCTCACCCCTTCTCATTCTGCCTTATCTTCTTTTTTGGTCCTGGACACCTTGCCTACCTTCGGGTCGCCTTTCTTCTTGTTCCTTTCTTTCCAATGTTGTCACATATCTCTGAACTGCTCTCCACCGATCTGACGACCTAAGCATCTCCTTCACCAGTTCAGTGACTGATTGCACCATGGACGTATAAACACAGATGGACTCAGTTATTTACATAAAAATGTGAAGCCAAAATTATTTGACTAGGTCACATTCTCAGCACCTTCAAATGTTGTCACATTTTTTTATTAAAATATCTTATTCACGTATCGCTGAAAATATTACTATATTTATTTTATACTCTACAGGTGCTATCAAACCAAAATAACAATTTATTACTTATATTAATATATTTAATTGTAATTAAAACATCAAATGTGCACATAGTGTGCATATCATTTAATAATAGCGTATAACAGATATCAACCAATTATTTTATATGTAGAAGCATTGAAACCTATTTATTAATGGCAACGGTGTTTACATTTCTCTGTCTTATGGCTCTACGTCAAACTTCAAATGCTGTTCCATGTCATGTCCATGTTTGTTTACTTTTTACCCAAGATGAGGAAAAGTTGTTTTTCGATATTTTGGCTGTATTTTAAGTGATATTTGTAAATAGTGAAATAAACAAATTATAATAATGATGCTACAGTTTTGCATTTGCAAAAAAAACGAAATATTTACATCCCAATGTCTCATTTAATTTGTAAGTACTGTTTGTTTACATTATTTAAGATGAGGAACTGAGGAAGCCTGTGTGTTTATATTTGAAAATATGTCTTTCATAGGCGTACCATTGGGCTTATTCATATTAATTAATGTATTGGACAAGATATTAGTTCAGTAGTAGTATAGACATTTTTAAATTGTAAGTAGACATCTGATTAAAAAGATCTGTTTAGTAGCTTTTTAATTTAATATTTCTCATGAATTAACAATAAATTAGTGAAATGAATAAAGCTCATTTATTTTTCTATGTAGGTTTCCAAATAATATTGATTAATGATGAAACTTACTCTAAACTTCAACAGAGAAAACAGTATAAAAAAACCTTTCAAAAGCATCCTTTTTGGTTATTTAAACTTGTAAGGAAGCTGAAAAATATTTCAGATTTTTTAATAAAACTATAAATATCTACAATAGACTAGTTAAAAACCTTATGAATATTTTGATTAATAAAACCATACAAAATGTCCCAAAATCAATCTATGAGCATTTTGGTGACCATATGTATGATGAAGATGCAATCGATGGTCACTCTATGCAACTTTTAAAATTGGTTCTTGAGAAATATTTTAAAATTGGAATTCATCATGAAACGAGGACTACTTTAGATGATAACACCGTGCGCATAAGAAGCGTTCTTACTAAGATTATTTTATTTCGCAATCAATAAAAATTTATTTCTATACCAACGTCTTCTATTATGTCTATTTACCATTTTTACTTTAATATTTCTGTTCGGTAAATAGCTTTCCAATAATTTATACATTTTCACGCCTACTTTTTAATAAGTAGGTATATTTGCAAATAATTTTATGTCAAATGCCAGCAACAGCTTTGGAATGATCAATAAATAATTTTGTAGCAGAAACCCTTACTACGTGGAATCTATTGATATTGTATTCAAACAAATTTGTCACAATTTGAAAAAATATGTTTTAACACATTATCAATAAATATAGGTATGTACTTAAATTTGACAAATGTATATTTTTTAATTGTTTTTTTTTTATCGTAGGATTATTTGATACCTATTAAAAAATTAACTTGAGCTCAACTATATTTTATTGTATTAATTTTAAAGCAAATAAAATTGTATTTTATTTTTTCTATAAAAACGTGTTTTTATACATTATTACTACTTCCAATTATTAACGTCTCCCCGCGAGTAAAAATTCAAGCACGCTTATGCTCATTGAGGAAATATCACAGTCTATCGATACCCGTTTTACCCCCCTTTACCCTCTTGACCAGGAATATCGAAGCTTCAAAACAATGCTTGTTTAAGGTATCTTATTGCTGGGTCCATCTATGTTTATACGTCCATGGATTGCACCCTACTTCCTAGCTCTCTCTCAAGCAGGCTCCTCTCACCTATCCATCTATCGCATACCAATAAAGTGTGTGAGACAGTGTCCGATATTTCACAATACAGGCATAGACAAAAATAAAACAAGAATTTTCATAAATATAAATAAAATTATAGTTAAAAAATTTTATTAATTGTATTTGAAAATTTGAAATACATTATTAACGTCAGTGTTATTACTGAAACCATGCTAAAGAGGTAGATATTCAAGGATTTTTAGGTATAAAATTTTAATAATCTTATATAAACAGCATCCCTTTAATTATAAATATTTATAGAAATTTAAATTTAATTATATTTAAAATTTCTATTCCTTTATTCATCCTTCTCAGAACCTCTTTGTTTGTGACGTGTTCTGTCCACGATATTTTCAGTATTCTTCTATACAACCACAGCTTGAATGATTACAGTTTTTTCATTGATGTCGCATTCAAGGTCCAAGATTCCATTCCATAAAATAAAGTCGAAAAAACATAGCACCTCGCTAACCTAACTCTTAGTTCCAATTTTAAATCCCTTGTACGTAGCACTCTGCTCATTTTGTTGAAAATTGCTCTAGCCTTTTCTACTCTGATTTTGATCTCCTGAATGTAATCATTTGTGGAGTTAATCATTGTTCCCAGATATGTATATTTGTCCACTTGTTGACGTTGGTTCCGTTTGTTAGAAGATTCTCGTTATTTCTTTCGAGTTTTCGATATTCTCATACATTTTCTCTTCTTGACATTCATTGTTAGACCATACTGTTTTCCATACTCCGCTGTTCTGGTCACCAGTCTCTGAAGATCTTCAATATTTTCGGCTAAGATCACAGTGTCGTCCGCATATCTAATGTTGTTAATGGGAACTCCATTTACCTTTATTCCAGCTGTTTCACCCTCAAGAGCGTTTTTCAGAATCTCTTCGGAGTAGGCATTAAAAAGAATTGAATTTACGAATTGATAAATTTATAATACTACACAGGTATTATAATAATAAACTACAAAGGTTCAAGTAGTTCAAATGATTTCAAATCACGATAAATGTAAAATTGTACAATAGTTATCTTTTATCTTCCAGCATCTCTTAATTATTGTGATTTCTGCGTATCTTGTTTTTGCTTAACGACTATAATTCCCATTATAAATCTAGTTTTACCTATTTAATACGCAATGTATATAAATTCGTTGACTCTTTTGAAAAACAATAAGTTACAGGAAATTTGATTTAACTGATAACGAGTTATTCTCACAATGCATGATTACTACATCGCTACGAGTCTACAAATAATACTTCGATATCTTTGATAAACGTACGATAATTTCTAATAAATTCTGTAAATTGTAATAAACAACTCGACGACATACATAACATACATTTATGAGAAAATAATTAAGAATTCAAAAAAGGTCTCGAATTCATTATTTTTACGACCAGATAATAAAACTGAACTGATCCAAACACTCATTAGTATCAAAAGCAAATCTTCCTGTAGTACTGATCGACTATCCATTAAAAGTTTCTTAAATCTCCCAAAAACTGTGTTGGAAGTCCTGGTCTCACTAATTAACGATTCCTTTGAAAAAGGTATATTTCCAGAGTGCCTAAAGACAGCCATTAGTATTCCTCTTCATAAGGGTGGTGAAAAATCGAATGTCTGCAACTATAGACCTATTGCCTTACTACCGGTCTTATCAAAAATTATTGGGAGACTTATAAAAGCCCGACTTATGTCCTTTCTCGTTGAAAACAACATTTTATCACAAAGTCAGTTCGGATTTTTATCTAATAAATGTACCAGCGATGCTATGTTTTCTGTACTACATGAGGTCTATCAGGCACTAAACAATAATCTTTATACTGCGACTGTTTTTTGTGACTATGCCAAAGCTTTTAATTGTGTAAACCACGACATTTTTATAAAACAACTAAATTTCTACGGAATTCGAGGTATTTCTTTGAATTGGTTCCTAACTTACTTGAGGAATAGAAAACAACTAGTTAAAGGAAATGATACTAACTCTAGTCACAAAATCATTGTATGTGGAGTACCACAAGGTTTAGTATTGGGTCCTCTACTTTTCCTTATCTTTATAAATGACATCACTAACTTAAAAATCGAAGGAAAAATTTTTCCTTTTGCTGATGATACCAGTATCACCTGGCGGAACTCTAATACTGCAACTGTTCATGCAACTATAACTTCTGATCTACTTAAAATAAAAACCTGGTCCGACTCTAATTTACTCTCTTTTAACGTGCATAAAACAGAAGAATTATCCTATAAAAGAGCTCTTTAATATTTGTTTCTTAGTACCAGCCAGATCAGTATCGTTGATTCCGTAAAATTTCTTGGTATTTTTATAGACAGCAACCTTAAATGGTCCCTTCATATTGATTTGTTTAGTAAGAAACTAGCCTCAACCTTACTATGCAATAATATCTGATTCGAAGAAAATCAATTTAGCATCTATAACATATTTTTCTTTGTTCGAGTCTAATCTTCGATATGGTTTTTCATTTTGGGGTTCTAGTACAACTGCCCAATCTGATGTTATTTTTAAATTACAAAAAAGACCAATACGGTATCTTCTTGGCCTCAGTAGAATAACACATTGCAGAAGCTACTTCAAATAACACAGGATTTTAACTCTTCCCTCTTTATATATTTTAGAAACTGTGTGCTTAATTCATAAACATCTACAGGTTTTTCTATCAAGACCTAATCATGACTAACTACTCTACCAGAATTTCAACCTTTGATGTATATTTACCGATCCCGTCCACTGAGTTGGAAAAATCTATATTATATTAGACAAAAAAATTATGCAGCCATCTTTGCAACTTAAATCTACAACTTCTTTCCTTAAGTTTTAAGATTGTGTGTTTTATTATATTCTATTTTGTGATATTGATGTAATGATGTATTTATGTAATTTTAGTAAAGTTGTTTTTTTTTTTTTATTTAAAGAAATAAAGTCGCATCCACCCAAAGGTTATTAGCGACATTCCTGTAACATTTGTAATAGTATTAAATTTAACATTTTTGTAATAATCAATCATTGTAACAATTAATTACAATTTGTGAACAATAAAACATTTGTAACAATTAATTAAGTTAAATTTTGTGTAACATATTTATACATTGTAAGTAACCTAATAAATTGTTCGGAACTAAACTTTTGATGAGGAGTGCTTTTAGGTTATTTGGCAAATTTTAAGACTGTCTTTGATTTACGTATTTAGGACAGTCTATCAAGAAGTGCTTTATACTGTCTACTGTATTGCATGTTTCGCATTTTGGAGGTTCATTATTTGTGAAGAGACAGGCATGAGTATACCTACAGTGTCCAAGTCGTAGATGTGGAATAATAGTTTGGCATCTTCTACTTCTGGCTGTGGACTTCCATGAAAAAATATCACTTTTGATGGTTCTGAGTTTCGAACTAGAGTCATTCCACTCCCGATTCCACGCACTTAACACCTTATTTTTGAAATAAACTTTTAGATCGCCTGCGATACTCCGACACTGTGTTTCTGATGTGTCACTGGTGATAGCGTTACGCGCACTAGTATCTGCTTCTTCATTCCCTTCTATGCCTATATGAGATGGTATTCATAGGAAGTGGACTCTTCTGAAATTTTCTTGAGTTTTCATTAATTTGGCCCTGATAATTTTCTCAATGGGGTGTTTAGGGTATACATTTTGCATAGCTGTGACTGCGCTGAGAGAGTCAGAAAGGACTAGACAACAAGGGATGTTTTTAATTAATGTTGGCTTAACTGAGATGTGTCACTTTCAGCTTCCGATGCCTCACTGTTAATATAATTATGGATTTTTTTCATTATGGACCTGAATTTACGTTTTATGGATCTTTCTTTTAAATGAGGATAAACTTGACTGAGCATATGGGACAAAGCTGATAGGTCTGAGGTATATTCTTTAATTGTGGTTATAGGATCTGCTGACCCCATAATATTCATTAGGAGCATGTTAAGTTGATCAACGTTTAGAGGGAAAGATAGAGGGTGATTTTCTATGAAGTTTTTAGCAGGGTCAAGTAAGAGAGAAAATGAGCATTCAGAAGTGCTTGCTGAACTAATTTTAGCTTTTTTAGATTTTGCTTGGACTTTAGGTGGTGGAAAAATGTTACGTTCTTGTGAAGATGGATCTGCTTCAGGTGAAATAATTTCATCAAAGTTTCTTTTTGGTTGATTAATTATGTGACTGTCCTTATTTGATGAGTCTACTTTGTTCGGTATCTCCGGGATATTGGAAATAGACATTTGTTCACATTGAGAAGGGTTCGTGTCATTGGATGCTTGTAAGGATATATTTGTTGCGCTGGATACCGATGCTTCGTTGTTTTGGTTGGGGTTTATTTGAGCTAGTGGTTCGGAGCACTGTGAAGCGATGTGTCCTGGCTTCTTACATCTAAAGCAAACTAAACTGTCTTGAGAAATGAATATTCTATATGTCGTGTTGTCAAAAACAAGAGTAAATGACTCTGGTAGTATTAGATTGTGAGGACTGATATAGATTTGTCTTCGGAAACTAAGGATGTGATTGTACTCAGGCATAGAAGCACTTATTTTAAGGAAGGTCATGGGAGAGACAGGAACTATGCCGATTTTTTGTAACTCACTGATTAGCAAGTCGTGCGGTATTGAAGGACATACGCCGGAGAGTACAAGTCGTTCCGCTGGTGTAACTAACCTTCTTGCTCTGACAATTTCACCTTGTATTTCTATTTGACCGTGATTATTCATAAAATCGTCCACTATTTGTTTATTGGATAAATACATACATATGCGATTATTAGATAATCTAGAAGAGAAGATTATATTTTTCGGTTGAATTATATTTCCAAGTGGGAGAAGGTAGTCTTGAAGTTTGGTCTTTTCTAAGGCACTGAAGATAATTGCTTGGGACTTTAATGGAAATTGCACTCTCGACGCTGCCGAAGAGTATGACTGTGACGTGTTTATTCGATTTTGATGGTCTTGTATTGTAGAACTGTTGTGTGATTCCATGTTTGAATTCATTTCGATAAACGTTTGTGAAAAGTAAGTCCGACTCTGTACAACTGCTAAAACAGGTATATCGGTCTTTACTAAGAGCGGTTTTTTGCTGGTAAAACTGGATTTGTTTATTGACAACAATAACAAATAATTGCAATTTGCTGACTTTAATACTAATTTAACTGGATATTATGTAAGGAGTTTGTACACTTACAGTTTATTTCAATATATCACTAAGATTCACAATTTATAACTTACATTAAACTTTGTTAATGTTAAAAATATTCGGAGCCCATATTGAATACAACATTATCTTGTTTACTTTTTGTTCATCTTCTAGTAAAGTTGTTGTTGTTATATTTCTGACTTTTTGTAAGCTTTGTCCATAAAATTGTACAATTTTCAGTGACAATAAAGCGTATTTCTAAACTTTTCCTCTCTGCTCTAGTATTCATAACATAAGACGATGATCCTAGGACAAAATTGATTAGCAATAGGATAAATATAAATAATTATTCTAACATCAATGTATATTTTTGTTGCAGATTTATCATTCTACTTCTCATATTTTTGGCAATATGGGTAATATTTCCACTTGTATTTATGAATACGATATCACTACAAAGGTTCTTCATATTCTTTAATTGTAAGTATAAAAACAATAGGTACGATAATAATTATCTGGATATTATAATATAATAAATTACACTTTACACTTTAATCAAAAAAAATTTATTAACTTATACATCATAGTAACAAAAAAACACCTGCCACGTGATATTAGATCATAAACTTTTATGATGAAATAAATAAAAAAACAATAAACTATAATCTATCAATTGTTTCCCAAAAAAATATGTATATATTAAAGACATTTAAATTTATAACCTTTCAAAAAAAATGATTAACCGTAGCTATATGTTAAAAACGTTGTAAATAATCGTATCAAACAGGTGGATTTCTCTTATATGAATAATGGATTCTTTTTGCTTTTTAAAACCATATTATATGAGCATTCCTGGCCAACTTCACATATTTTCTAGAAACCTTAATTTATTTTATTTATTTATAATGTACAATGAAGTTAGTGACTATTATTGTTTTGTATAAAACTTAATGAGGTCGCTGGTTAAATGATAATCGATAAATAATAATAACGATAAAATGTAATAATTTGTTTGTAAGAAAATTGGCGACAAATAGCAAATGTTCGTAAATAGATATGTAAAATAAAATGCAATTAAAATAACAATTGGCAGATTTAATATCTTATTGTCAATTCTATATGAGATTCACTTACCTTTTGTCTGTGGTTGGGCCTCGCTCGGAGTCTAAGGGTAAAAATGGGATGCACACCCGATGCTGGTTTGCTTGCTTCTGTTCTTGACGAGAGGTTGGTGTCGAGTGGCCGATCATACGAAACCAAATATGTATGTACGCGAATCCATTGGGGTGGTTTAGGACCTCCGTGAATAGCCGTAAATTAAGCTTAAATTGGCATTTTAAACTTTCTACACAGAGAATGGGTACGTTTCCTTAAGGACTCTGAAGTGTTTGGCTTGATAAATGTTTCCCAAAAACATGTTGTTTTCAGACAAGTGAATTCTCAGAACTTGACAATAATTAATCAGCCAATTTGAGTTCGAGAATTTAAAGGATGAACTAAAGCCATATTATACTTAGCTAATATACTATGACTGAATAAAAGATTTAAAACTAAATAAGGTCATATTCTGAATATTAAAAATAAAATATTTAAATGAGTCTTGACACTTTTCCAAACATTCTCCGCCCCAAAACGAATGTTTTTAAAAACAACTACAATGATAAGGATAAAAAACAAACACTGAACTATTAATGTAATAATAATAGAAAAGAAGAAAAATGTAATTGTTAACAAATAGGTAGTGGACAGATCTTGACCACCGGACGTTGTAGGATGCCATCTGAAGCTGTCCTCAGACTAACAACGCGTACAATACCGTCGGTGCCGTAATGCAACTCAATGATTCTGGCCAATTGCCAGCGAAGAGGAGGCTGTTGTTCATTTTTTATGAGGACTAGAGAACCTTTAATGAGAGATGGGGTTGGACTATGCCATTTAGATCGCTCTTGAAGAGAATGAATATACTCTTTAGACCATCTTTTCCAAAAGTCCCCCCTTATCCTTTGGATTAACTGCCAACGATTCAGACGGTTAATCTTTAAAGCGCTTAGATCTGGATCGGGAATTGAATCCACTAAGGGTTCAAAAATTAAAAAATGGCCAGGAGTCAGTGCCTGCAAGTCATTAGGGTCAGAGCTTGCTGCACACAAAGGACGAGAGTTAAGAACTGCCTCGATTTGAGTCATAAGAGTATAGAACTCTTCATAAGTCAAAATTTGTGTACCCAAAACACGATACATATGGTTTTTGAATGATTTGACCCCAGCCTCGGCTAACACATTAAAATGAGGGGCACCGGGTGAATTAAAATCCCAGGTAATAGAAAGAGTCTCAGCAGCAGATTGAGCTAGTTTAATGATTCCGTTGCTGGCTCCCTTAAAATTGGTACCTTGATCACTCCTAATGGTTAGGCACTTACCGCGTCGAGATACAAATCTACGAAAGGCAGCCAAAAAGGACTCAGAACAAAGATTTGAAGTTACTTCCAGATGAATGGCCTTTGTACTCGTACACACGAATACACAAACATATCCTTTGTATGTTTTTGCACCTCTATGTTTGGACATTAATAACGAGAATGGTCCTGCAAAATCCACACAAACAGACAGGAAAGCACGTAACGGAGTAACTCGGACAGTTGGCAAGTTTGCCATAAAGGGGTTGTAAGATTTAGGTCGGCATCTAAAACAACGAATGCACTTCGACAAACAGCGATGAATGGCACTTTTCGGAGACATAATCCAAAAACGCTGAAGCAATAAATAATGCATAGCCTTTAAACGAGGGTGCAGATGCGTTTGATGAGTCCATTCGATGATTAAATCGGTGAGACGATGAGTTTTGGGTAATAGCAATGGATGTTTTACATCAAAAGACAACCGAGACTTTTGTAATCGACCTCCTACTCTCAAAAGACCATATTCATCAATAAAGGGTGCGAGTTTACGAAAAGGTTTGGGTAACAGCGAATTTTGTTGAATTTTGAGGAAAATATCCGAAAAAACCTCAGCTTGTACGTGCTTAATAATGTATCGTAACGCAGATTCCATCTCTAAATGACTGTTTAGGGAATCTGAAGAGGCAGCATTGTTTTTTCTTTGAAGTTTAGCCACGAATTTTAAGACGTAAACCATGACTTTCTGAATTTTTATCAGGGATGAAAATTTTGAAAGTAAAGTAGAGATGATATTATCCGAAATGACCGGTATCAACGATAATACAGTGGGCAATTTTTCTTCTAACATTTCCGTGGAGTGGGAGGAGTGAAAATTAACTTGAGAGGGCCAACACTCCCTTGACTTCGAAAGAAAATCAGAACCACGCCACCAGAGTGAAAATTGTAGTAGTTGTGCCGGTGTCAAACCACGACTAGCACAATCAGCAGGGTTTTAGTTAGATGGCACATAATGCCAAGAAGAACATGGTATAAGTTCTTGTATGTGTCTTACTCGATTGGCAATAAAGGTTTTCCATTTATGCGGAGAAGAATTAACCCAAGTAAGAGCAATCGTGGAATCCGACCAAACATGAATATCGGAAAAAGAAAAGATATGCTTAAACGACTCTTTAATGAAGGCGACTAGATCCGCCAGCAATACAGCTGCCAACAGTTCCAATCTTGCAATAGATTGTGTCTTCAGAGGAGAAACTCGACATTTAGCACACACAAGTACAGTTTCAAATTTATCAGAAGTACTAAATCGGAAATATACAACGCTAGCGTATCCTAACTCTGAAGCATCGCAGAATCCATGAATCTCAACTTTGTGAAGACAAGTGAATTCTCAGAACTTGACAATAATTAATCAGCCAATTTGAGTTCGAGAATTTAAAGGATGAACTAAAGCCATATTATACTTAGCTAATATACTATGATTGAATAAAAGATTTAAAACTAAATAAGGTCATATTCTGAATATTAAAAATAAAATATTTAAATGAGTCTTGACACTTTTCCAAACAATTATTATTACTAATTTGTTGATTATTGGTTCTTTTTTTATTTTGGTTTTTCCTCGTTTTTGTTTTCATGCATAATAACGTTATTTTTGGTACGCGAAATTACTATGGATATAAATAAAACATATACACTTTTCATGTGATCTTAAATTATAAAGTACTATGTTAAAGTTTTACAGTAAAAATACTATTTGTTCCGGCACAGGTCATGAAAGTTTCACTAACTCTATCTCATTATGATGATAAAATCCAAGTTATTTTGTACTTTTCTTTTGTTTTCTTGCTTCAGTTGGAATTTCTCCAATAGACAACAGACAATCGGTCAACAGCATTGCTGCTGGCCATTTCCCATAGTAGCCTCTTTCAATGTGCAATATATACTGATGAAAACTTTCACCATTCTTATGTCATACTACACCCAATTTTGCAATAAAAGTTGAAAAGTTGTATAAAGCCAAACCCTCTAAGGTCTTCTTCTTCTTCTTCCCCTTTATAAGCAATTCTGCTTGTTCATTGGCGGATTAATACCTCTATGGAAGGTTGTCACTCCATCTTTTGGGTGCTCGTCCGATACTTCTTCTACCGATTGGTGACTTATCCCTTGCTATTTTGATGACACTGGTCTCCTCCATTCTGCTTATGTGGTTATTCCATTCTATTTTTCTATTTTGTGTCCATTCAATTATACACTGTACGTTACATTTTCTTCTAATGTCTTCACTTCTCTTTCGAACTCTCAGCGAATTTCCTGTAATTCTTCTCAGTACTCTCATCTCTGCCGTTTCCAGTAGCCTTTCCGTTGTGGCTGTATCGGGTCTGAGATGAGATTTTCATATTAAATTCTTTTACTCTTATGTTAAATCTGTGGACCAGTCTCTGCAGACTTTTTTCATCTTGAGCTATCTCTTCATATTGGGCTTGGTCAATTGGGTAATTGGGTTCCAATTGACCATCTTAAAGGCATACTCTAATACCGTTATGAATAATTTTGGTGACAATGTATCTCCTTGCCTTATCTCACGTTTTATTTTTATCGGTCGGGTTTTATCGTGTATCTTAACCGTCATAGAGGCATTTTTGTAAATATTGTAAATAAGTTCACTATACTTATGGTCAATCCTGCTGTCTATATATGAAAGTGAGGACAAGAGGTTTATTGTATTCTACAGATTTTTCAATGAGTGTCTTTACTGTACGGAGTTGATCCATGTTACCATAATTTGATCGGAATCCTGCCTGCTCTCTCGGTTAATAGAAATCTGATTTTTTCTCCAATCTTGATGTCACTAACCTAGTGAAGAGCTTGTATATGTGGTTCAACAGGCTAATAGGTCTATAATTTTCCTATAATAAGTCCGTTCTATCTCCTTTTTTATGCAAAAAGATTGTTATAGCATTGTTTCATTCTTTGGGCACTTCTCTTTACTACAATCATAGATTAAACTTCTTCTTTATGTGCCGTCTTCTATCGACGGTTGGCGACCATCAAACGATAGGTTTCTCTGTTTTGTGCCGCATATATTATGTTCGCAGCTTCTGGTATTTGAAATCATTCTCAAGTTTCTCAGCCAGGATTTCTTCTTTCTGCCCAAACCTCTTCTACCTTCAATCTTGCCTTCCACGATAAGCTGTAGCAGACTGTACTTATCATTACGGAACACATGGCCCAGGTATGTTGCTTTCCTCCTTTTAATAGTTGTTAATAATTCCACCTCTTTACCCATTCGTCTTGATACCTCTGTGTTGGTCACTCTGTCTGTCCAAGGTATTCTCAGTATGCGTCGATACAGCCACATTTCTAGAGCCGCTAACTTCTTTATAGTTGCTGCTGTTAACGTCCACCCTTCAACTCGGTTGCGGTTGCTTAAGAACTTTCTCATTTTGATGAATTTGGATCTTGCTATTTCAATTTGGATCTTAGTCTCTACGTCTGGGTCCCACTTATCATATACTGTATGTCCCAGATATTTAAATCGGTGTACCTTTCAATACGTTCGGCTTCAATATTTAGGTCGATATGTTGAATGTTCTTTTTACTGATCACCATAAATTTAGTTTTCTTTCTATTGATCTTCAGTCCAAATTGGTTGCCAGTTGTATTTACTCTATTTGGCATCATCTGTAAATATTCGATGTTATCGGCCAGTATAACAGTATTATCTGTATATCGAAAACTACTTATTGGTACGCCATTAATCTTGATGCCCTCGTTGTACTCTTCCAGTGCCTTTAGAAATATTTGTTCCGTGTACAGGTTGAAAAGCAGTGGCGAAAGAATACAGCCCTGTCTAACCCCTCTCGAAATGCTTACGTTTTCACTCACCATATGTCCATTCTTCCTGTGAGCTGTTTGATTTCAATATAGATTTTTTATAATCGGGATGTCCTCAGTGTCAAGTCCTGTAAGATGTAATAGTTCTATGAGTTTGTCATGTTTGATAATATCGAATGCTTTCTCATAGTCGATAAAACAGGCGTAGACATCTTTCTGTTGATGCAGACATTTGTGAATCAAGACTTGTATTGCAAAGAACGGCTCTCGAGTTAAAAAAACCGCATCTACAACCGAACTGTGTTTTACTTATGCTGTGTTCTAATTTTGCTCGTATTCTGGAATGGATAATACGCAAGAATACTTTAAGGGTGTGACTCATTAAACTTATAAGGCGATATTCACTACACGTCTTGAAATTCGATTTCTTGGGAAGGGGCACAAATGTAGATTTCAACCAGTCCGATGGAATTTGACCAGTATCGTATATCTTATTAAACAGTTCCAATACTACATTCAGGTCTCGTTAAAAACTTTTAAAAATTCGACTGGAATTTCATAGCATCCTGTTGCTTTCCCATCTTTCGTTTGATCTATAGCTTTTATCACCTCACTTTCCAATATTTTTGGTCCATTCAGATCAAGAGTGTTCGTAGAAATATGACGATAATGCGTAAACAAATATTTTATGTAATTTGCCCAAGTCTGTAACTGCTCTTCTTTATCTACAATAAGTTTGTTGTTCTCGTCTATTAACCTACCAAACTGTTTTTTCTTGTAAGTATAAGTAAACTCCTTGATTTTTTATTGATTGATGATTAGATTAAACAATTTCCTTAATGTATGTAATAGCATATCTCCTCCATTTACGATAGCTTCTATTTAAATTCCATAATCTTTGAGGCTTTGTTATTTTTCATTTTTCTTAACGCTTGTCAAATCTCATCTACCTTTATCTCTGGCATTAGTTCGGAACCTTGATTCATGACCTTCTTTGAAATGGCTTTTTGTATTCCTGTTTGATCTTCTTATCTACGTCCATACTACTTGATACTATTTCATGTTGCTTGTTTCTTAATTTATAAATTTCGCATTTCCCATTCGTTAGCTTTTTACGTAGAACTTTTAGGCTGTCATTTTCCTGTATAGTACGTTTAATATTATCGATTTTAAATTTCCTTAAATCTCTCCTGATTGCCTTCGAAACAGTTTTATTCATTTCTCTTAGAGTGTGGCTGACTGCATTCTTATCGCTTCTCATTTGTCTTCTTTGATCCAGTATATGGACTTTACTATCTGATTTTCTTTTATAGACTAAATTTACAACTTACAATATATTTTTTTATACTATTATGTACATTTTTCAGTTCAAGATCCAAAGAATCCCGAATTCAACAATCCTCAAAAATATGGCATGAGCGGGGTAGTAAATTTCTATATAACCACCAAAGATCTGTTAGACGGCTCTCTAGTAAGCATCGGGGCTTGGCTTCTGTTACCTGAAAAACAGATACAATCTACAAAAATCGCAGCCCATGATGACAAAACAGCAACTGAAATCATTAGAAATACAGATTATCCAATTGTAATTTATCTGCATGGTGTTGGATGTAACAGAATAAAGCCGAAAGAAACGTATGAAGTATTACGAAAGCACTTTTTGCTCATTTCACTGGACCACAGAGGTAAGTAGTTGCCAATTTTTTGTATAAACAATTTTTGATAAATAAATTAATTGATAAATAAATTTAAAGATAATGAATGGATATTATCGGCACAAGGATATTCATAAATTCACGTGGATTCAGCCAACGAGGAATTTGAAATCAATAATCGATTACTGTATATGCAAAGAAAACTCCACAATAAAGGTTAATAACGTTAGGGTCCATCGAGGAGCAGAATGTGGATCTGATCACCATTTGCTTAAAGCGTCACTACTATTTACATTTAAAGGAAGCCAACGACATAATGAAAACGAAAGTTCAATGATACTGCAAGACATTTCAACAAAGAGATATAATCTACAATGTTTTGAAAATGAGTCTACCCAGTTTCTGTATCGAATGAGGTTTAATCTGAAATTGCACGATGTTTGTTACTCCTCACCAATTAATATGTACAACGAAATTATGAAAGCTCTTGACGAAGCTGCAATGGAAGCTATTGGAGAAGTGGATAGCATAAAAAATAGAAATGAATGGTGGAATAAAGAAATAGAAGATCTTGTGGGGAAGAAGAAGAATATGTATAACAAATGGCTAGCAACAAAGGACCCTTACTATCGACAACAGTACAACAGCTTAAACAAAGAAGTAAAAAAAGAGGTAAATAAAGCCAAAAATGAGATGTGGAATGTGGAATAAAGCCTGCGATAACGTAGAAAATTTTATGGGTACAGCAAGAAGTAAAGAAGCCTGTAAAACAATTAGAGGTAGTAGAGCAGATAGAAAAGAATACAGTAGGTTAACTCTAATAGCCCCAGAATTATGGGTCGAATATTATGAACAAATGCTAACAGAAGATCGAACAGAATTCCAAGATATTGGCTACCAAAAGTATGATATTTCCTACCGCGAAGAAACTGAAATAACACCAGAAGAAATTAAAAAACACGCCAACGCTATGAAAAATGGAAGGATGGGGAGTACCCATTGAACTGATTAAATATGGCCCTGACAAACTATTTCAGCTATTGGCTTATACTTTTAATTTATTCTTGAGAGGAGAAGAGCTACCCCCAGAATGGAAAACTGCATATATCAGCAATCTATACAAAAATAAAGGCGACAGAAAAGATTGTAAGAACTACCGAGGGCTTAGTGTAACTAACTCAATCTGTAGAGTCTACGGGAATTGAAGATTGCTGGGAAGACGCAGAAGATCAGAATGGCTTTCGTACTGGTCGTTCTTGTATAGACAATGTTTTCTGCCTAAAACAAACAATAGAAAAGCGTTTGGAACATAATATGGAGACACACATGGTATTTATTGATCTTCAAAAAGCGTATGACAGTGTCCCATTAGCCAAGCTATGGCAGGTGCTAGAAGACAAGAATATTCCACCGATTTACATTAATGCTGTAAGGGAGTTGTACGATGATATGACGAGTATAATAAAGATTGGACAAAAAGTGACAAAAAAGATAAAAGTGACCAAAGGACTTCGCCAAGGCTGCTGCATTGCACCCACACTCTTTAAGATTTATTTGGAGGGGGTTTTGGATATTTGGAAAAGAAAATGTGAACCTATGGGTGTTAAAATTGGAGACCATACACTGTACAGCTTGCATTTTGCTGATGACCAAGTAATACTTGCAGAAGATCAAGATGATATCCACTACATGTTACGAAAAATAGATGAAGAATATACTAAGTGGGACTTATCAATTAATCCATCAAAAACAGAGTACGTAGTAGTGGGAGCTGAAGGAAAGTACTTAGAACTAGGAAGCAAACAAATTCAAAATACTGATAGCTATAAATATCTCGGTGTAAACATTACAAACAATGGTCGGAATACAAAAGAAATAGCTACTAGAATTGGTCAAGGAAATTCAGCAATACGTCAACTGAATAGTATACTTTGGAATAACCACATCACCCGAAACACAAAAATTAGGATATATAAAAGTATCATAGAAAGCATTGCTACATATGGTTCAGAGCTTTGGGTAATAAATAAAAATGACGCATCCAAAATAAAAGCAATGGAAATGAATTATTGGAGAAGATGTTGCCAACTCACTAGAAGAGATAGAGTAAGGAATACTGAAATCAGAGAGCTTATGGGCATAGACATTGACGTCCTGGAAACTATAGAATGCAAAAGGCTGAAATGGTATGGCCATGTAGAAAGGATGAATGATCAACGATGGCCAAAGAGAATGTTACAGTGGATCCCCACCAACCGCAGGAAAAAGGGAAGACCAAGAAGATCGTGGAGACAAGAAGTAAAAGGTGCAATGGAAGATAGGGATCTACAAGTAGATGACTGGAACGATCGCAAGCGTTGGAAGCTAGGTTGCGAGAAACGGCGGCAGCTGTAATAAACTCGTTATATATATATATATATATATATATATATATATATATATATATATATATATATATATATATATATATATATATATATATATATATATACAATTTTTGAAAGTAATTAGCTCATGTCTTGTAGATGATTTCAGTTCACTTTTACCTCCCCTCTAGAATTTGATGTTCGTCTGTGCTCTACTTTTTTTCATAACGGCCTCTAAGATCACGTTCAGCACTGTTGTGCTTTAAGTCCTCTTAAATTCTATTAATTGAGCTATTTTTTATAATAATAATGAACATATAATAAAAAACTTTCATGAGTTTGTTGATCTTGATCCTGGTCATAGACAAGTAATTATAATTTAACAAATTCCGTAGGTTACGGCGATTCAGGTCCAGATATACCACCAACAGAACTAGGAATTGTTGGTGACTCAGCCCAGGTTTTTAAATGGATCCGATCTTTAACAGACAACGATATTTACGTATGGGGCCATTCGTTAGGAACAGCTTTAAGCACTCACACAGTCAAAAGGCTCAAGGAAGAAAGTATCGTACCATCCGGACTAGTACTAGAATCTCCGTTTACTACGATGAGGGAGGAAATTCCAGCAAGTCAGTTAGGAAAGGTACGTAAATCTACACAGGGTTCTTTTGGTATCTTCTAGGTGTTTGTTAGAGATATTCAGGTCTGGACTCTTGTAGTTATTTTGCGTGGTAACTTTTAAATACATTGATGTTGATGGTTTGTAGATTTGTTGTATTTATGTCTTCCCTCGTTAGAATTCCTATGAATCTCCAAACCTCCGAAGACTTGTTTCCACCAAAACATGATTTCACTTCCTCGAATTTTCGTTCCATGTTTGGTTTTTATATATTATGACAATTTTTTTTAAGTCTTTGTTAATTGTGGTATTGGTTTTTGTCGTCTACTTCTTGAGAGGTAAGCCACATGTAATACGCTCGTTGCTTTAGATGTTTCTGTTGGTCTAGTTTATTCCCATAATATGCTTTTATTTGTTCGTCAGTAGGTTCGCTCTTCTTTTCCCAAGGCTTCATATGCAGTCTCCTTTAGCGATTCTACTATGTAAGCATAAAGTATATTTGTATCGTCGTTTACCCATAACAAAAAAAAAACAACAAAATCAATAAACCAACAATTTTATCAGATGAACAACAAGGATTCAGATCTGGAAGATCCTGCGTAGACGCCTTATTTGTACTAAGACAAATCACAGAAAAGGCCATCGAGTACAATAAACCAGCATTTCTATGTTTTATACACCTGACAAAGGCTTTCGATCGCATCCAAGTCGAAGACGTCTTACACCTACTGTATAAAAGAAACATACCAATCAATATTATACAAACCATCGAAAACATCTACTTCCATAATCGAATACAGGCAAAGATAAATGGAAAACTAACACAGTGTATATCAGTACAAAGCGGAGTCAGAAATGGTGACTCGTTAAGCCCACTTCTATTTAATATAATAATGGACAAGATAGGATAGGATAGTACGAATAGCACGAGGAAAGTCACCAAATGAACGAAGTATTGGCAGACCAAGAAAAAGATTATGCGATAATTTAAACAATTTAGGAGGCTAATATTGAAGAACAAACAGGCTTTAAATTCTACATACAAGAAGGAAGAAGTTTACCTATGCACTATTAAGTTTTTAAACTTTGTTTTCCTTTTAGTTATTTCAGGCCAATAAGTACATTGTGCTATTTAATAGCAAAATCATCATCATATTAATCTCAACTCTTATCAAAATCAAAGAATACATTAAATTCAATGAAAACCATAGTCACAATAAGAATAGACTAGGTAAGGTATGGACCGCTGTCTGAATAGAGGTGAAACGACAATATTCACTTTGAGTAGTCTAGCTATATTTGTCTGTATTTACTATTTTAATGGGAATAAGCCGCAATTGAAGGTTAAAATAAGTTTATTGACGTTTTAATTTCCACTTCGGAAATCGTGAAAATTCAACGATTTCTGAAGTGTAAATTGAAACGTCAATAAACTTATTTTAACCTTGAGTTGTGACTTATTCCCATTAAAACAGCAATTACTTTAAAATGCCACAAGAAAATAGCTTCAGGACAATATCTTTGTCTGCCATACCCGCACGATCTATCAGACTAATGTAGGTCTCCCTCTCTCTTGTTGTTTCCCCATTAATGAGGACCGTGATTTCTTCCAATATTCCCAACAATTTTTCTCCATTGATCTCTATTTTCAGCTACTCTGAGAGCTGCGCAGAATGAGTTTCCAGCTGAATCCTTAATTTAATTCGACCATCTAATTGCGGATCGTCCTCTTGATCTTCCCCCGGAACGTTTCCAGAAACAATTAATCTCTCCAAACTTTCGCACCTCTGCGAACCACGTGACCAAAAAGAATACGTGAACAACCTTTTTTTAATCTCGAGTTGGTTTAGAATGGAAACGTTTGTCCTATGAGCTGTCCAAGGTATGCGTAACATTCTTCTCCAGCACCACATCTCAAAGGCATCAATTTTAACCGCAACAGTAAGACAGTAGGTTCTCTAGGATAGTCAGAGGGCCATTAATTTTCTGCTGGTACTTCGTTTTTTATATATAGCTCGCCATAGTAGTTTCGCCATGTTCCAATATTTCGTCAGTATTGGTCTTTAAATTACCTTCCTTATCTATTACAGACCACTTTTAAGATTTAAATTCTTATATTGGGTGGGAGTAATGAAACGCTGGAGGTGGAAGATTCATTTATTATGCTAGGTACTAGGTGCTAAAGAAAGATAGATAGACCACCTGTCGAGTGCTCTGCGTTTCTCTATTTTGTTCAAATTATATTCTTGTTATGTCTATAATGAATACTTTTCTTTAGGAAACTTACATCAGTTATGTCTGAAATATTTTTCAGTGACCAGTCTGAAAAAGTGGCCTAATATTGGATACATTTTTTTCAACAGCTACTTTTTACAAAAAAATAATCCTAATTGTGTTTTGTTCTTAGTAATTTATTGGTATAACTATCTATTATGTTCTGGTAGGATTGAAATAACTCTAAAAGATACCTGTATCTAAGCGATAATAAAATGTTAATAACAAACCCAAATTCGACAGTTTACAAAATAGTCGCCTAATATTGGATAGTGTATCCGATATTAGGGAAAATCTTATTTCATGTACATGTACAATGTAAACAATATATTTGTTATTTTCATTCTTTCTTTCTCGTAGCACTACAATCCGGAGTGGGTTTTGGCTGACTGCACAACTTGCTTCCATCTTGAACGATCGTCCATAATAGTTGGGTCAGTGGGTAGCCCCATTGTTCTTAGATCTGATCATATATTGTCTCTCCATCGCATTCGTGGACGTCCTAAGGACCTTCTTCCTGTGGGGGCTTCCTCCCATATTGGCTTGGCAAGGCGGTTATTAGGGAGTCTATGGACATGGCCAGCACATCTTAGACGTTGGGATTTAATCTCTTGGACTATATCGCTCGCTCTATACATCTGCTTGACCTCAGCATTTGTTCTCATTCGGTATTGGTTGCTATATTTTGGTGATTGATCATCTTGAAAAATACAAAAATTATTAATACAAATTAATAGTGACTATTCATCTATACAAAATTCGCAAATGAAATTAATGTTGCCTTCAGCTCCACCGCAAGCTTCATGATACCATCTGTAGCATTTGCAGCAGCGTATCCATTGTTGTCCAGCTTTGTCGGAAAAAAAATCCAAGGCAGTAGATGCATTCCACATCCTCTTCTTCTTGATCTATGTTATCTTCAGAATCAACAAACGGTATTTCTTGCTCAGACTCTGATGAATCTAAAGAAATGACTTCTGTTTTCCTTTTAGCCTGTATCAGCGTTTATGTTTCTTTCATTTTCTTTAACTTTCTGCATGTATTAGAGTCAAAGTTTACCACTTTCTTAACACCGCTTGCAGTTTTAGACGATAGTGCTTCTTCAAAAGCTGTTTTATAAGGCGATCCACTAATTAAAGCAGCTGCACCAGAATGCTTTCGTTTAATTCCTGATGGACCAGGTAAAACAGACAATTGTTTTAAGTCAGTTGGTTTTACAAAATTGCTTATTTCACAATTCTGGTAGTTATTCCACCAGGTTGAACAAAAACGTCCTGTAGAATGATAATGTGCTTGGGCTTCTCAATAGTACTTGGAGATTTATTTTCGTTATAGAAAATTCCAACTTTTCATGGATTGCAAAATCTTGGTCACAAAACAAATCTCTATCAAATGGCATAATGCCACATTTTCGAAAACAATGCAACGAGATTTTTATTGATGCTGTCCTTAAATAAGCTTTTCCAAACAAACCAGCAATCTGGTACGGGGAAATTGTTCTACCAGGATTATTTCTTAACCAGTTTTCGATTTGTTGGCAATAATATGTCTTAAAAGGTCACATAAAGGCTACATCTAAAGGTTGTATCATATGAGTTGAATGTGGAGGTAGGCATATTACAATGATATTATTTTCTCGATCCAAGTTTCTTGTGTGCGAGTAGGGACCGTCTAAAAATGATTAAAATGATCTTCGGCGGATGGCTTAGTATAGGAAATAAAATTATCCATCCACTGCGTAAATAAGTAGGATTGAATCCACCCAAAAGATGACATCTTCCAATTGCTGCAGGAGGGGCTCCACCCATCAATTCTGCTTTAAAATGTTTTCTCGGGAAGATCATTACTGGGGAATGTAATGCCCATTTGCATTCATACAGATGACAACTGTCACAAGTGAACCTCTTTCCAAAGTTGTTAACGCTCTAATTTTTTTCTTTTAAGCCTATAACTTTAGTATGCTTGTTTTGAACAGCTGTTATCCCAGACTCGTCAACATTATAAATCCTGCTTGGATTAAATTTTATCTTTTCTAGTTCTGGTTCCAGAATATCATAAAATTTCTTAAGATTTTCTTTAGTAAATCCTTTGATTCTAGCACCAGATACACCTTGTGGCGTTCGAAAAGAAATACTCTTGTTACGCTTTAAAAAATTCCTTAGGGATATTTTTCTCTCTGTAGTAGCCTTCGAGTTAGAAAATGGATGTGGCAAATTGTTGGCCAAAGCCAACTGAAAGGCTAAACGGCGAATGTCTGTTGAGGTTAAACCATAAAACCTCCTTTCAAATTCTAAGCAGTATTCAACCAACCCTTTTTCTAATGCTTCGGGAAGAACTGGCTTACGACCAAGAGTTGATTTTTCGAGGTATTTCAGTAGTTTGGTACTTTTGGTACGTCGTATGCTTTTGCTGCTTTCAAATGTCCCATATCTTTATTAAGTAGGGCCGAAATTGCAGAGGACACATTTGCTTTATTTCATTGCTTTCTTTTTTTAGAAGACATTCTGTAACAAAAACGTTCTTCGGTATAGATACATAAAAAACGTACCTTCTATCAGATATCAAATATTGAGAATACTTACATGTCCAATATTAGGCACATTTCTAAATTACTGGTTAGAATTTTTACACGATAAGCAGACAAAGATTTCATGACTAAAACTACATAAATATGTCAACTATAGCATGCATTACACTACCGATTAAAAACATTTAAATTTCTTATCTTATTTGAACTATTTTCAGCACTAAAACGAGGTGAACTCAAAAAATGTAGGGATGTGCGTTTCAATAAATTTGCAAGTATGCTAAGATGGTCGATCTTTAGATTCTACAGCGACTTCTACGTTAAGTTTTGAATCATAGTCTAGCCATCTGTGGATAGATGGCACCTATTATTCCATTTGTTTTTGAAATAATTAACTATCCAATATTAGGCACTATCCTAATAATAGGCGATTTTCCTCTATGGATTTTATAATATATATATATATATATATATATATATATATATATATATATATATATATATATATATATATATATATATATATATATATATATATATATTTTATATGATTTTTTTATTTTAGATATTTTCATGGATGCCATGGTTTAAAGCGACTGTGCTAAACCCAGTTGAAAAAAATGGCTTTCTATTTAAAACTACAACAAATATCCTTGACGTCGATTGTCCAATCATGATTATGCACGCTCAAGACGACAACGTAATTCCCTACACTCTTGGGCAAAAGGTTAGTACAGTTTTATCCAAGATCTAAGAAAGCACTTAACAAATTTTTACAATATAATAAGCTCTTTCATCACAGATGAAATTATTATTTCCATATTAGTACAAGACTTACTTCAAAGTCTTAATGAATACTGGAGGTGTACTTTCTATGCTGCTGACGGAATCTTTTGTCGAATGTTCAAAATGTTAACAATGAAGACACACTGTTAGTTTATTTTATGAGATGCCATCATTTAATGTTTAGTTTCGGCTAATTTTGTCATTTTTTTTTTGTTTAGGTATACAATGTTGCCCGTACGGAACGAAAAATTCCAGCTCAAGGAAACGTTACTTTCCACTTATTTGGAAGGTTAGGATATGGGCATGTTGGTATTACAAGCGATCCACATATACCAGAATATATTGAGTAAGTTCATTAATTTAGTTTAAAATAATTTTTTATTTGTCTTCATAGGTGTGTTTATCGTGGGTTCCGTGGGTACCATGCACCCTCACGCCATTTAGAAGCGGGGCTGAAATGATATATTAGTCTTTTAAAAATATAAAAAGTAATTGATAAAAATACCGAAAACCTTACTTTCGCTGTTACGTTTGTAAACACAACACCAATCGCTCATGCATATGCAATTTCACACTAGTAATATAAATGTAGTCAACACCGTATAATAAAAATTACTATTATTACGGTGCTTATAAGAGGGAAATTTGAATTGTTCAAATCCCCCCACGTTCAAAAGTACCCCCTCCCCCCCTATAGTTATATGAAGCCTTATGAAAGTATATTTAAAAATCGTAAAAACTTTCATATGGGTATTTATATATATATATATATATATATATATATATATATATATATATATATATATATATATATATATATATATATAAATACGTCAAATTATCGGGTAAAGTGGTCTGTAATAAAAATCTTTCTTTTTTCTTAATTACTCAATATTTCGCCATTTATTTAACAGCTTCTTCAGGAGTAAACTAAAACAATTTGAACATTACAAAAAATGGCGTACAAATACATTTTAAAACACTTACAGAATTTAAAAGATTTCGCAAATAAAAAATGACATTGAAGTATTTGAAAAACTGAATGTCAAGATTAAATTGTCTTAAGCACGTTCGTTACAGCTATACGATAAAAAATTAAAATTATTTCAAATGTAAAAATAAAAATAACAATAAAAGAAAAGTAAGAAGAATAATATTTCTTTGATGAATTATTAAGGTTAGTTGTTATTAAGATGAATGTTGGCTATTTTGAATATTTATAAATTTTGTTCAATATGTTACAATATATGTTACTTAACTGTCCAGTGTCCGTTTTATAATTTAAAGTGTTTTTATTTTTGTTAATGTAATACATCTCAAGAAATAATCTACTTTTGTAGTTATCAGTCTGTGCCAAAATGTGAGCTTTGTTATAGTCTAGCATATGACCAGTGTTTTCATAGTGCTCAATCACTGCGCAAGTATTTTTTCTCAAGCGGCAATCACTTTTATGTTGTGTGATGCGTTGTTTTAGCCATTGTGATGTTTGACCAATATAGCTATTTTGACATCCTAAACACGGTATTTCATAAACGACATTACTTTTATATAAGGTTGGTACTGGGTCTTTGATTTTTGAAAATAGTTGTTTGCTGTTCATGGTATTATATTTAGCTATACTAATATTAGGAACATTTTTGAATATGGATATGACAGAATGAGTTAGACTTAATAAAGGGAAGTTTTTTATATTTGATTGATTTGTTGTTAGAATCATGGATGGGACCGTCATAGAAATTAGTGCTGTAAATCAGATTTTTTAAAATTTGTTTAGGATATCCGTTGTTACGAAAAATTTTGTATATTATGTCCAGATTTTTTTGTAAAAAGTTTTCATCAACAATGGACATTATCCTGTTTTTCATACCTAGTACGGTATTATATTTTTGACGGGTGGTATGGTTTGAATAGTAATTTATATACCTGCCTGATGCTGTCGGCTTTTGGTACCAATCCAATGTCAAAATATTGTCATTTGTTCTTATGACTTTTGTGTTTAAAAATGGTATACTAAAATCTGTCTCAGTTTCAATTGTAAACTGAAGATGTTTATTAAATGAATTAAAAATGTTTAGTGTGGTATTGATGTGATAAGATGGAACTGCACATATGATGTCATCGACATATTTATATATAAACGGTAATTCAAAAGGTAATTGTGTAATCACATTATCTAAGAGATGATCAGTGACAATAGTTGCAAGAATTGGACTAATCGGGGAACCCATCGGTGTTCCAAAAATTTGAGAATAAAATTTACCATTGAAACTAAAGTAAGTGTTGTTAAAAATGAACCTAAGAATTTGTAAAAAATTGTCTTTTGATAATGTCGTGTAGTCTTTTATAAGGTTCCAATTTGATTCTATAATGTCCGTGACCATATTTAGTGGAATGTTTGTAAATAGCGACACCACATCTAAAGAAATTAAAACATAATCATTTGGTAACTGCATTCCCCTAACAGCATTGACAAAGGTGAATGTGTCCTTAGAATTATAATTATTGTGATATTCAAAGGCATCAGTTAATGTATCAGCAAGGAATTTAGAAATGTTATAGGTAGTAGATTTTACAGAACTTACAATAGGCCTGAGAGGAATGTCAAATTTATGAATTTTAGGCAAACAATAAAGTTTAGGGAAACATGAGTCATAAATTATCAACTTTTTGCAACTTGTTCAGTAAGTTGATCTTGGTTTTTTAAGGTTTTTATTAGGTCATTATAGTTTTTTTGTATCACTGACGTAGGAACTTTGTCCAAACCTTTATAAGTCGATTTGTCGTTTAACAACGTTAAGGTTTTGTCGATATACTCCTGTTTGTTCATAGCTACCGTACATCCACCTTTGTCAGATTGTAAAATGTATATGTCTGAATGTAACTTTAAATATTGTTTTACATACTTAAACATTTTGTTCATTGTTGTTGGGGGTTTAGATTTTGAATTTTGTAAGTAATTAGTTACTACATTTGTTACTTGTGCCCTAAGAATATCTTTAGATTCAACTGTTACCTCATCGATGATATTTTCTACATCAGCTAAAAAAATATCTAACTTAAAATCTGGGGGTGTACACTCAACACTAAATTTTGGACCAAGAGAGAGAAAATCAGACACTTCTTTTGGAAAGTCAACGCTGAACAAGTTTTTGAACCATTTGTCATTGTTTAAAAATAATTGGTTGGAAAATAAGTTATTAGTTAGCTGTTCAAATTTTTTTATGTTATTAAGTTTCACTTTGTTAAAAACATTTGAAAAGCTCTTTTTTAACCTTAGTTAATATTCAATTAATATGTTAGTAGGAACAAATTGCTGCAACTCACACTTAATCTTATTAATATCATTCTTCGCATTTGAAACATTATTGCAAGTTATCCTTATTTCTAAATTTAATGTTTTTTTATGGATCTCATTAATGAATTTATCTACTTTAATATTTAAAATTTTGTCATTACCTACGTATAATAAGCTGCGTAGATTACATGTACTGTTCGAAATAATCATTTCTAATATATATATATATATATATATATATATATATATATATATATATATATATATATATATATATATATATATATATATATATATATATATATATAAATACCCATATGAAAGTTTTTACGATTTTGAAATAATATACTTTCACAAGGCTTCAATCCCTATAACTGTATATATAACACCGCTTACGAGAATTAATTAAAAATTAAAATAATTAATAATTTAAAAATGTTTTATTAAAAAAATATCATTTGTTCATCATATATTGATTTTATTTTACAAAGAAAAACATTAAATACAGTAGAATCTCCCTAATCCGGCACTGGAATAAACCGACACTTCCAATAATACGGCTCCTCTCTCGCCTCCCTAGCCAGCCTAGCCTTCTCACTCACAAATATTGTGTAAAACGCGTCCGTCGCGTCAGTCCAACTTGAAGTGCATGTGTGTACATATTTAGCTGCTGTTTTAAGTGAAAATATTGTAGTTAAAAATGTCAACTAAACGGAAACATACGACTTTATCTTTGAAAGATAAAATGGACATTTTAATGAAGTTAGATAGTGGAGAAAACATGAGCAAATTGGCAAAACAATATGGAATTGGGCGTGCTACTATACACGATCTTAAGAAAAAAAGAGAGAAGATAGTGGATCAACTGACGATGATGGAATCTGTACCAGGAAATCGTAAAACATTAAAAGTTGGTAAATGTCCAAAGATGGAAAACGCTCTCTACGTGTGGTTTATACAAGAACGTTCTAAACACATTCCTGTATCCGGGGAAATGCTGCAAGTAAAAGCAATCGAATTGTATAAAGAAATTACAAAGAAAGATGATTTTTGTGCCAGTGATGGGTGGCTGGATAAATTTAAAAAGCGATTTGGTATCCGGCTAACAGAAAAATGTGATCCCGATCCTGAAGATAATCCACCTATTGCCGATTTGAATTCTTGGTTTGAAGGAACCGAAGAACCAGATATTATGGCAGGTGAAGAAATAGGTTGTGAAGCAATACTAGAAGAAGAAGAAAGCGTAGTAGAAACATTGGACCCACCAAGTACTAGAACTGTAAAAGTAAAACCAGAAACAGCATTTAACTGTTTCAACACCTGCATAGCATGGGCTGAAGAAAATGACGTATCTGCTAACGAAATTACAATTCTACGAAACATGCGAGAAAAGGTTTTTAAACAAGGAGAAGTTGCGCAAAAACAAACCTCAATTAAGGATTAAACTATGGTAATTATGTAATTAGTTAAATGTGAGATATGTTACAGTTATTAAAAAAAAGTTTAGAACGTGAACACAAATAATACATACCCTCTTTATGAAATGCCTTATTTTATTTAATATAAATTTTTCTATACAATTCAGTAATCTTAACATTCCAATAATGCAGCACCCTCTGGTTTTTAATAGTGCGGTATTATTGACACCGACACTCTACTCAAATCATGGTTGTATAATTGGTTGCATACCGTATAGTAGTGTTGTTAAATTACTAAAAATTATTGATTTTTATAATATATCGCTACATCACTTCAATAGCGTAACAAATCCAAAATTAGAATATTTGAGAAAACGAAGAAAAAGAAATTTCGGATTTTATATTCTATATATTTTTTTCAATTTTCGTTTTTTATGAACGAAAATAAGTAATTTAGATTCATAGGACTGTAGAACAGTGCATCAAAATATTTAGATATTTGTTTAAATTAACTGAAATTCAAACTTTAGTGACATTGTTACACTATTGAAATTAACTTTTTTCTTGAGTTACGACATAAATTAGCTAATTTTTGTAAATAGAGGTCTGTCTGGTGACTGTATGATTTGAAATAAAATTAACTTGTGAGAAAATTAAACTTTGTTTAATTTTCAAACTTTTATTTCAAATTAATTTGAAACAAAATTAAATAAATACAAATTATTCAGAGTCGGACTCAGGTCCCTCCTCTACTCCATCTTTTTCCGGCAAATTTTGGTAAAATGGCCAATAAACCTGTCTAATGGCATTTTTCTTACAAAGATCCAGTAGATATTTCTTTTTATTTTTATCGATTTCGTTTGATCTCAATAGTCTTGAAAGTATCTTGTGCATAAGAAGTTTTATAAAAAATTATATTCCAGTGCATTTTTTCTATTTTGATGTGCTTGGAAATAATGCATCAAATTCTGCAAATGGATGTCAAAGTTAGCAAATTACTTCAATCACCAGACATACTTATTTTTTAAGCTATAGAAGAGGTTTCAAACTTAGCGCTTGCATTGGGCGAATTAATGATAGAACCATTTATATTTGATATTTATTCCAAAGTAAAAGACACTTTTGATAAGCTTCAAATTGACATTCCTACTCCGAGAAAACGTAAAGTCAGTCAACGATAAAAAAGGAAGTGAAACTCTTTGTATTTTATCCATTTTTAGAACGAATAATTGCCATCAAGAATAAAAAAAAAATCGGGTGTGGCAGTCCAGTGCCGGTAGAAGTTATACTTCTATACACGAGTTCGCCGTTAAAAATTTATATAGGAGTCAATCTGCACAATCATTACATATGTAATGCTATAGGTAAGAGAGAACAGAAAGAGAAAAAGAATTAGTTATATAGGTATATGGTGCATCGTTTGCAGTATATAAACATTTGACTTATAATAGGAGTATAGTAAATGAAGGATTGTATCAATATTTTAATGAAAATATATATTTTTATTTTTATATATGTAAAAAAGGAGTTGAATGCAAAAAAAAAATTTTACACATACTCTGCAGTAAAATTCATTGTTTATTTTGTTAATAATATAAAAATTACAATACAATAAATACACTGCAACATAATTCAATATAATAATACAATATAAATTAAAATGTAATATTCATAAGTACGAGAAATTAAAACTGCCAATATACATAACTTACTTTACGAAGATAAAAATAAAAAACCAACAACTCGGATTATGTTGTAAATTTTCATTTTATTTTAAAATTTATGTTTTTTGCGTATATTACATATATTTAATAAGATTAACATGAGGTTTTTAAATATTTCAAAAATAAAAAATGAAATTCATAATTGGGATTCGAACTCACAACCACCAGCTTACAGTCTGTCCCAAACCCTTCTTTCAGTGCGTCACTAATTTTGACGTCATATAGGATTTTAAGAATGTCCAGAATTATTGCATGACATTTTAGTTAAATTTGACAGTCGTAGGATCGTAATCTCTCTTTTTTGAATTGAAAATAATTTAATAATTTTAATATTAGTCTTGGTTCTTTCTCGATATATTTCGGTATATCTAAAATATTTTCATGACAATAAATACAAAATTAAATTTTCACTGTAAAATGTCTGATAATACTAACCTGGTATGACAATTATCATTATTTTATCAGTTGACATTGTGAAAGTACTGTCACGATCGAGACAATCTGCGTCAAATTATATTTATGCGCATCGTTGATTGGATATCTATTTAGCGTATTCTAAACTCCAACCAATTATACATCCGTTAGTAGAATTAGCTTTACGATAAATAATTTTCTAAGTTCTATGTATAATAATCACAGACTCACGTTTTTTTCTGTCACTTCTAGCTTAATGTGTTAGAGAGAATTCGATCAACTATGACGCACTGAAAGAAGGGTTTGGGACGAACTATATGAACCAAACACGTAAAGGATTTGCCAATTAGACATGACACTAACGGATTTCAAAATTGACAGTTCTCGGTAAAACAGTGATTATTTTGAAATACAAAAGCCTAAAATAATTATAAACGTTTAATTTTAAATAATACAAAACATATCACATAAATAATAATATTAATACATATTATATTATATATAATATTATATATATTTATATATATATATATATATATATACAATAATATATATATAATATATATAATATTAAATATATATACAAAAGGAATTTTATTCTCGAGAGAGGAAGAGAGAGAAAATATATCTTCTGTCTCTCTCTTACTCATTATCTTACATATGTAATGGTTTCACAGATTCACTCTCATGCAAATTTCCAACGCCGACCGTGCGTATAGAAGTATAACTTCAATATTTATTCAGCAGGCAAAATCATATCGTTAAATATAAATGAGCTAGAAAATCAAGATTTAAAATACACCTCAGAAGATTTTGATTCGTATTCTTCAGAATTAGAAACTGAAGTAAGACTTTTAATAACAAGAAAAAGTAAAAATTCTATACATTCGAAAGCTCTCGACTGGCTTGATTAGATGTCACAGCATAATATAAAATCGATGTTTCCAGTCTTTAACTAGCTAATGGTAAAATTTGATACAATAACTGTAATGAGTTGTATTTTTTTTTTAAATCGTACCATTACATCGACGAATTGTATTGTAATGTGTTGTTATAATAAATGTTTAATGTCAGTCTTAATTTTTAATGAATTTTTTATATGTGGCCACCCATGTTTTACTTATGATCACGCAATAATTTAATATAAAAACAAACGTAAATGGTTTCAAAAATTTACTGTTCTAACAAATATATTTTGAATAAAAAAAAAATATTTTAAAAAATTGTAAACTATTTTTCATATATGAAAATATCATTGTTGGAAATTAAAAAAAAAAGTAATTGCGGGTTACGTGATTTTCAGCATTCGAACCCACCCTAAAAAAACCTGGATACGCCTATGCAACACATTACCAATGCAGCCAAAGTGTATACGTTTAAAAACATCTAAGAAAAAAAAACGTAGAACTGTGTAGATATTTTACCTGTAGAACTTTATATTTTTTTATTGTATTTTATTTAATAAACAAAGCATTTTGATTTATTTATTTTATCTCTTTCAGCGAGTTTATAGGATATTGCAAGGACCAGAATAAAAGAAGAGGTTGATACACCTCCATCGATAAAAATCGAATGTTCAAAGAGAAATTTAATTTCCACTATCAAAACAAACCATCACAATAGTGTGTTCAAATCCAAAAGTCAGAAACAATGTTCAAAAGTGAATATCAACTAACTTGGAATCTTATATGGTCTGAAGATTTATGGAACTAATACAAAAAAATGAATGTAATATATTCGATTTTTGTATTAGTTTCCAGAAACATCTGTTTGCAACTGTTCCGGCGTCTATATTTTGTTACCTTAAGTATTTATTTATTAAATTTTTTTATGAATTATTTTTATTAATTGTAAATGTCTACCTGTTCCCTTACACAAACAATATCTCCAAAGGGGTAGTGTAAACGCCACATTGGATGATCCAACTTCGCGCATGTGGCGTGTGCCTACTGTATCTGAAGAAGTGGACAGTGGCGCGATTATGCTTTTTATATAATTAACGGCACCGAATAGTTACCGTTGCGCTACGGACACCGTGGATAAATATGTAAACAAGGCGCTCGGATCGAATCGGTACGAAATTAAGGATTTGCGCTGGATCTTCGTAACTGGCGCCTGCTGTAATAATGCGTATTACAGGAAGATGCTTCCAGATAACAGCTCTAGCCTCTCCTACTCAATTCCTATCCTCACCTCCAAGAACTGTTTCTTAACCACACTGGTAAATCGAAGCAATTCTACCAGGGACTGGGTAACCAACCCTCAGTGGAACTTAGAGTCAGGGCCGACGGGAAAGGGTCCTCTGAAAAGGGGTGGAGATAAAGTCAGCTGGTAAACACAAGGAGTCAGCTCACAGCACAAAAGGAGTATTCTCGGATAATAGAACTGATAAAACTGTAAAAGACAGAGTAGCAGAGGATGGCAGAGCTGCTCCATTAATAAGTCGACTAGTGCACCAGAAAAATATAAAAGACGTAATGATGAAAAGATTGCCGGTGTGAAGACATATTCATGAATGTTAGGGAAAAATAGGTCTTAAACTCACAATCCGTTGCATTGTGAGTATAGTGAATGATAAAGTCTGGCAAATAATAAAAATAAGTGGTCAAAAGTAACCGAAATCACATGTCTATCATGCATTCTCGGAAATTTTGAATTCGATCATTGGAGGCTTGTAAATATATATATATATATATATATATATATATATATATATATATATATATATATATATATATATATATATATATATATATATATATATATATATAATATATATATATATATATAATATATATATAATATATATATATATATATAAATATATATATATATATATATAAATATATATATATATATATATATATATATATATATATATATATATATATATAATATAATAGTCTCCCGTTTTATACCGCTGTCGCGGCTTTGGGAGTATAGCAGGGTAGTCTGCTATATCTAGGGCCTACGGTATACAAGGAAGGTAACATGGCCAGTGCTACGCTTCAACCGTCTATTATTACCCCTGGTTTTACCCAAGGTACTCATTTTTATTCAGGCTAAGTCGACCTGGGGCCTATAGACATTTTTAAAATGTCTAGATGTTTTTGCCGGCGGTGGGATTCGAACCCCGGACCACCGGCTTGCGAGTCAAGCATCCTACCACTTGTGCTACGCAGGCCCTACCAGGGCCTGCGTAGCCTTATATATATATATATGTTTCCTTGCTGGTCACTTTACATTGTAACACTAGAATATTATATTTCTGCTTATAATAATAAAAATAATACAAATGATCTAGTTTATAAAAGTTTTTATTCACATTAATAATGTGTAGACTGAGCAGATGTGCGGAATTCGACTATATATCTAAAGAAGTAAAATACTCAAGTTGGTATGTATGTACTTACATAATGTCTTTTAAAAACATTCCAAAACGTTCTTATTCGGAAGAAGTTATACATCAAGTCGTGCATGATATGAATCATATTGTTACAGATACAATACTCCCCACAATTAATTCTATGTATTGCGTTTACGGCAGTAAACAGAACAAAAGGAAATTATCGACATTCAAGGTTTATGTCTGAGAAAAATTTAATTCTCTTGAGTGTCAAATAACCGAGAAGTCTATTTAATAACGGAAGTAGTGTGTTTATACAGCAAAATAAAGATACAACAGTTGAATCAACAGCTGAATCAGCAGATTTCTGCAACTACACAACGAAGCAAATACTTTCATTTTATAAGCGTCAATAAAAAACTAAAAATTCCGTCAAAAGAAGAACTGGAATAAAAAGTAAACGTTTAACTTGCATGGTATGGAACAGAACAAAAGTGACTTTTTTTCATAGTAGTTTTTGTTTTTGAAATCGATGGTAATTTTAACTTCGCTCGAAAAGATTACACAAATGACGCACCTGGAAATCACCAGACGGACTTACAGTAAATATAAAAGATCATTATATTGTAGACTCAAGACACAAATCCAATATAATAATCGTTCGCTCCAGAAGATGAGAAAATGCGGGTTCTGATCACTACTGGGTCGGAAGTAGGGTAAATGCCAGAATTTAAAACGTTTGAAAAAGAAAATAGGTTCTAAACATAGACGATACAATGTAGAAGGACTGATAGAAATCAGACTCAAACATGAAAACATAAATAAAGAGTGGGAAGAAATCATAAAAACAGAACAATAAACAAAGAACTTCAATGGACGTGAAACAGTTAAGCAACCTTATCTTGTATGACTATGCAACCATAGTCTTGTCATGCCAGATATAAGATCAGACCTAGGGCCCGTAATTTTTGGAGCCCGAAAATAAGGTTTTTAATTTTTATAATTAATTATGCTGAATCGTTGTTTGATAAAGTCTACAGGACGAGCGTACCCGTGCTTATTCATCCACACCCGCAAGTGTCGATGTCGATGTGTGTAAACACGCTAGTCTCGCGCCTATCGAGATTAAAAAGTCAAACAAAGCGATTTAAATCAGTCTCCTGAACGTAACATATTTTATCTTATGTGAGTTTTAATTGAAAATTGTGCAATCAAGAGTTAAGTCCTAGACGTGATTGCAAATAGATTGTTTTGGATTCATAGTTAATACTTTGTGAAATTACTAAATGTAGAAAACCAATCATCAGCCACTTCGACTACGTCGTAATCTGGAACGCCACAAACACCTTCACCATCCAAAAATAAAAAGAAGGCAAAAACCAAAAAGAGGAGGATCTTATCTTCAAACTATCAAGAAATACATCGCTGCAAACTACATAGTAGATGAGTAATAACTCTGAGTAATAAACTATATAGTAGATGAGTAGTATATAAAGGTTGCGTTGCTGCTGGATCGTTGGTGTAAACAAAAGGAAAAGGAACGTCAGAATCTTCAAGTTAGCGTCTATCTCATCGTGTTCTGGATCTACAAAGCCTAGTTCAGGATAAAAATAAAAGCGACTAAGGCTAAAGAAGCAGCATCAAAGATAGAGAAAAAGCTGGCTAAGGCGAAGAAAGTTGAAAATAAATCAGCTCCTAAAACTGCGTCATCTTCATCCCCAGTTCCGACTTCCGCAGAGGCCAAAGTAAAAACACCAACCAAAGAAATCAAATAATACGAAAAAACCAAAGGTACCTAAGGCAAAAACCGCCAAGGCTACCGCAAGTTCACCAAAAAGCTAGAAAAGCTGCTGCTGCTGTTAGAAAAAAAGTAATTGGACTAATTAATTTCTTCGAATTATTGAAACAAATATAATTTTTATAAAATACCACAAATTGTGATTGTGATATTAACTGAAATAAATTTAATTGAAGATCATTATCTTCTTTTTTTTTAGTACGTAGTCTTTAAAATGAGTTCCTATAAAAATTTAAGTGGGTGTGAAAAAATAAAACAAAAAGCAGATCGAGATAAAATGGTAAAACAAATGAAAAGAACGTTGGAAAAATTTTTAACTGGAGATGGAGAACAATTACAACAGTGGTCACCATTTTCATAAAGTTCATCTGTTTAAACTCCTGCAAAAAGACCAGCAGGAAAACTAAGAAATTCCGATTGTGAAGATGAAATAAAAGAAGAAAATATAAATTTAAAATCATCTCAAAGTAATGATGAAACTAAGAGTTTTGTAAACGACATGATGTATTGTAACAAATGAATCTTTGGAATTATCTTCTATTTGATGTTGTAACATTTTTTTAATTAATATATTAAATTAATTTTTATTCCTTTTACCCCCGTGATGATACGCTTATGTTCGGTTTACCGTCTTCAAAATTTTATTGAATGCCCGGAATTTCCTTGCGTCCGAAAGGTTTTTAATCCTTTCCGTCTTAATCCGGGTCTTTTATGATAGATTTGTAGATATTCCGAAGGCTCGTATAGTAATTTTTCTGTAAAGACCCAATCTCGGGAAAAACCTAATCTAGGAGATTTGATGTTTCATCACGTTTGTAGGTAGAAGTATACCGTTATGTTCAATGTTAATTAGAACTTTTTACCTTCTCAGAAATACATACAGCTGGCCTATCATTTTTGGGGGGAAGATACCCTCACCTTTTCTTGGGTAGCTTGGTAAAAATTTGAGAGGAACCAAGTCACTTCTCGGTGGGCACTCGTAGAGAAAACAACTTATCGGTGGGCATTCGTCGAGGTAAGACGCTTAGTTCACATTATCGTATCTGCTACCTTACCGTCTCTGTGCATTTTCTTTATAAGTGTGTATACACGTGTTATTTTGAGTTTCTTCATCCTATACTATATTAGATTAAATATAGTCATAAATTCAGTGTTTAATACAAGTACAGTATTAACTTCAGTGAATTAAAGCAGCAGCCGTCAGGAATAATTACTGTAAGTGACATAATTTTAATATCTCCACCTATCTGGGCAAGTAACATGGTATAGCATCATATCATCTTCCATTATCTGGACGTATCGAACGATCATACATGTCTTCAAATGTAATTGAGAGTAGCTACTGAATTTTGCAGTCAATTAAAGAACATTCTATATTTTTTTTTGTTACGAACCAAATAATCGACTTAACCAAGTGCGGTTTGGTTAAATTTTTATGTTTTCACTTCAGTAACTTTTTTGTATTTTTGTAAATTTAGATTTTATTAATTTTTGTTATCTTTGGTTTTTGTTATAATTTTTTATTCATTTTTTTTTTGCTGTAATATCTCGAGATACGCCAAAACTTTTTTTGTGCATGCTTGTGTTATACTTATATCTTTGTAAAGATATTTTCTAATTGTATTTATGCCTATTTTTATATGTATACCACCATTTTATAGTTGTTGGTGTATTTTTATTACTTGTGTTGCATTCAGCAGCGTCGTAATTTTGTTGTTGTTTAATATATTGTTATTGTTTTATGTATGTATTTTATTTGTCGACTCCTAACAAAGTTCCCTGATATATTTGCTTTTTACCTTTAAATATAACTTTACCTTTGACCAGTAGAAAGATCAGGCTTATTAAGTTTCGTAAGTAAGTAAGTGTAATACCTTATATATTTATTTTTTTTTATGTAGAGTGTTGACCAAATTTATTCAATAACTAACTGTTGATATCTTTTCTTGGGTTTGATCTCTGAACCTAAATATCTTTCCTTATCTCTTTTCTTTTCTAAGGTTTCTTAATTTTCACCTTAAACCCCAAAAAATTAAGTGGCGCCCTGTTCCCTATCTTATCTTATCTTTGGTAATTTTACCCATCTATCTTTTTGTTCATTTCTGTATCTTTTCCAATATCTCTTATCGTATATTTACTTATTTCGTCCGTTGGACCCATTCCTGGTTCCAAAAGCTAGTTTCGAACCCACGACTCGCTCTCCACCAACCATCTGGCTGCCGTCCGCAGTGTCTCCATTGGTGACCTTTCTAGCACCATCCAAAAAAGGTTTCCGAGGGTCAAAACAAATCACAAGAAAATTAACTATTGCCTCCTTCTTCTGAACAATAAATAGCAGGGACAAAGTTAAATGAGATTGGTTGGATTATACTGAAATCAACAACTACTATTAGATCTGTAAATTATTTTAAAAGCAAACAACGCTAAAAAATTGTCAGTACATGGAAAATATTACAATTTAAGACTTTCATAAGTAAAGAAAATATTATTTCGCCTATTTCGAAATTTAAACACAATTCTGAGAATTTATTCGTCAAAGGGCGATGGAGCGTGCTATGTTGGGCGTTTCACTACGAGACAAGATCCCAAATTGCCAGCTACGACAAAGAACAGGAGTGGCTGATGCAGTAGAGAGAGTAGCAACACTAAAATGGAACTGGGCAGGTCACGTGGCTCGAATGACAGACAATAGATGGACAAAGCGGATACTGGAATGGAGACCAAGAGATGATGCCTACCGAAGTAGAGGTCGTCCACCAACACGTTGGACTGACGATCTAAAACGTTGGCATAGGAATTGGATGCAAGAGGCACAAGATCGAAATAGATGGAAAATTATGAGGGAGATCTATGTCCAGCAGTGGATAAGCGAAGATTGAATGATGATTTATTTTTCTTGGAATCCGATAATTAAATAGAACTATATACTATATGCTTTGAAACCAAACGACCAAACGCAAAATATGTGTCATGACGGATGGACGAAAAATAGGAACGGGATTACAATTTTGCCTAGGGCCCTGTGGCCCGACTTACCCTTAGTCCGCCACTGCATAAGATCGTGCAAGATATGCATTAGATCGCAGGCGGCACACTTTTCAGGAATTACCAAGAAAACATGATACTTATCCAGTAAACCTGTACAAGCTGGTACAGGGTTCTAGAATACTGGAATGGGTATCATGAATGAATGAAAGTTGTACACTAAGCCAATTGCCTGAGTTACGACCGGTTTATAAAAAAGAGCTTTTGAAAAAAACCAAAAAAGGGGAAAAATCTGATGCTGAAAACTATGACAATAAAAAATTTATAACAAGTATACTGATAACGAATTAAAGAAATTTGAAACCGAGAAAAGAACGATAAGATTAAAATGCATTGTGATACCTATTTTGAATCTCGTATTTCCATAGATATTATCTATCGCGATACTTTCATACCAAATATTAATAACTCGTTTTGCAAACAATACATCTACTCAAACGAATATATTTAATTCAATATCGACGATAAATAAACGCTTTTTAAATCTAATTAGAAAAATGTAATAAACAAAAATTAATTATTTCCGTTGTTATTGGTTAATCTGTTCTGCGGTGTGAGATAAGTTGGTAGACCTAAGATAAAGTATGTATTTCACCATAGTCACAAAATAGAAACCCGATAAAATATCTACAGCTACGCATTGCTGCCAAATCTTCAGAATAAACCAAAGGAAAATATGATTTATTTTTATTTCTTTAGTAGGAAATCATAGTGTAGACGTAAAAGACATGAGAATAATAGCAAATTTATACTGGAATCAGTCACCAAGAATAAAATTCAACAAATATTTTTCAGAAATATTCCTCACTACTATCAATCCATTACAGTTTTGATTAGAATTCTTAGAGCAAACTACAGAAGAGAAATTAGGACTCTCTAATCTATTGAGATACAACTTTGTTCATTGAGGAGTCGATTTAATTAGGCACCTACACTATGTCAAATCCTGCAGATCTATTGTATACTGTTTTTAAAATCAGAATAGCCCTTCTGACCCAGGGCCGAGCCGTGCCGGGGTGCAAGGGGTGCATGGCATCCGGGCGGCGCTCGCTTTTGGGGGCAGCAAAATTTACCCAAAAATATAAATATTTCCCCGAGCAAGGAAAGTGCAAAAAATATAACTCCCCAAATAGTTGCTATTAAGAAGATAGCGCGGCCTTTCCCTGTGATGTATAATATACATTAACTTTGATAAAATGAAAGGCAGATATCGAGTACACTTTTCTTAATTTAATCTTGCCCAAGTACTTTCGCTATCTAAAGCATCCTCAGGGGCATTTCGTCAATTTTGAGCTATCCAACAAGTGCAGATGTAGCTATAAATGTAGCTATAATAAGTATCGAGGCTTACAAATGTAGCTATAATAAGTATCGAGGAAGATATTTGTTTTAATTTAGATGTGACTGACCTAGTCAGGGAATTTGCACTTAAAAAAGCAAGAAAAGTCGATTTTAGTATTTAGACGTGTATACCTACCTAGTGTTGTATTTCTTTTTTTTATTTTACTTTATTTTTCGTAATATAACTATGTAGATTTTTGTTTTTTGGTTATACCAAATTAAATTTATGTATGTAATAATATGTTATATAAGCTCATGTTTATATTATAGGTATGTATCTATTCGTTGACTTAATAAATATATTTTTATGATTTAAATGTTTAAAATTGTGTTTTTATTAATTTTCCCTAAATTGCGATGTTTTCTTATACTCGTTTTCCAAAACTGTTGATGAGGCGGCAAATTTTCACGATATTTTCTGTTATGATCTTTGACCGTAGCTCTCAAAAGGTCCTGGTTAAAAAGTTGCTCGGTTTTTTGAGTCCCTAAGCACGGCGCCGTTGTCAATTGTACTTTTTAACCGGTCCATTTAAAATAAGACGGTGTCTTTGCATGCTGATCGGTTAAAAATTTTGAGAGGGCAAAGCTTATTCAGAGGGCAAAGCTTATTCACACCTGCTGAAACTTGAGCTGACAAGTATTATTGGTCTTTATTAATGGTCACTTTATCCATTAAGCGCCATAAAAAATTTAAAGTTTCCTGTGATTGCTTAATATTATAGATAACAATAAAATGCTGAAAACTTTGTTTTCAAAACTTCCACAAAATTTATTGTAATATTTGATCACTACAGCTGTTTCGGCAGAGTGCCTTCTCAAGTGATTTATTTTTAGTATGTGTTTATACTTTATAGTCTTTAACTGAATAGGTTGAGGAGGGGGAAACCGTCTGTCTCGAGTTGGTCATTCAGAATTATGTGTGTATTTTTTAATTTGTTAATTTTCATAGATTCTAATAAAGATAGCTCCTATTAAAACAAACTGTTCTAGGATGATTTACAGAAATATGAATACCAGTTAAAGGAATAATAACATTGTTATTAGGAATGCCGCTGCAAGAAACTGTCCATATACCAACTCTTCAAAGGACTCAACCGAATTATCACAAAAGAAAGAAATATCTATTGCATAAGAATTATTATAATTTTGTCAAAAAAATTGTATTGGCATTTCAGACTAAATGTGAATGCTGGCAACGTTCATTTGTATTTATGGCATTGGATATTTAGCCAATCCTATTGTGTGTGCGTCATGTGTCAAATGCGTTTAAAACAAACACAGGAGAGTTGGTGTTTGTATTGTGTAAATTATTGTTAATAATTATTGTCCGGTTTATAAAAAATGTGAATGTCCTGTTGCCAAAATGACAAGACACGGGCGCTTTCAGGATTACTGTTTAGTACATGATAATGATGCAGATGAAATTGATCTACTGCCAGATTTCCGGAAACCAAGATGCCGTTATAAGAGATGCATTTGTATAACAATTACACTGTAATAACTTCTTTTACGTATTTTTTCATCAACGTCTAACTTCGTTTTATTTTCAGATGTGTTGTCTTAGCCTTGATAGCGTTTATGCTAGTGTTCATCGTTTTTCCTTTCGTCTTTATGAACTCGATTCCTCTACAAACAAGCCTTATATTTACACGATGTAAGTAGCTATTTATAACACAATAGTAATTTAATTATGATGGTGCTATTTAATACATAGTCATTTAAAATCTGGGAATTCTAATCTTTAACAGTTATAATCAATAATGTCTTCTTAATCCTAGTGTGAATATACTTATATATAATATACTTATATAGATACAAAATCTCAAAAACTGATGATGATACATTTGAGGTTCCTAGAGCTCATGCTCTTAGACTATACTATACTGTACCTAAATAATTGTTGCTTTTATGAGAAGATGCTTGTATCTTAATTTTCATTTTTCAGTGCATAAATATATCCATAACACAAAATATAATACTGTTTTATAATAAATTACACATGCTTGGTGTAAAACAGATTGTAACAATTCAATAAACCTAAGTATGATTTCACATAAATTCATATACAGTGGGACACAAATATTAGACATTGTTAGCAATATTTAATCAAGTTCTAAATATTAAAATGCAATTGATAGAATTTTTATTATTATAAAGTAGATTCAAGATACTTAATTTAATTGAAATAAATGTTTCAATTTTGTGATTTTTTTTATTTATGTATTTAAACAGAAGACTCACATTACAAAATTAAATTGAAATATAGAAGTCGAGTGTCATCGAGTATCTTTTCTGTCTTAGCACAACTGTATATATCTTATTTATTAAATAACCTTATTTATTAAATAAACTAAGTATGTGCACAATGTGGCATTTTTCGAATTTTCTAAACCACCCTTCTTACCACAATAATTGTAGTGAGTGACTCATAAAAAACTTATGACTGATTCAAGGAGCTATTTATATAGGATTCTAAATTTAATTCCTATTGTTACTTAAATGGGATTTAATGACATGGGATTAGAAAAAGTGCCATCTAGTAACTTTTAACACAGGTAAAACTGAATTACTTAACAAGTATTGGTACAAAACAGTACTAGTAATTAATGGTTCACCTTAAGTGAATATTTATTACCATAAAGTATAAAAAATATGTTCAAATAAAAACTGGCGTTATATATAATCTTATCTGAGTCATCTTCATGTTCATAAGTAATATCTTTGCCCAGATCTACAAGTACTGGTTCCATAATAATTTCAATGAAGTTATCAAGGTTCCACATTATCTGCTCTTCTTTCACTACATGCTTGATACATTTTATCACAACTGTGAGGTTTTTTCTGATGGCACTATTAGGTAGATTTTTCACATCATTTAATTTGAAAGTAACATTGTTCCTTGCTGTTTCATTTTTTATTTGAACCCATATAAGTTCAATCGGGTTTAACTACCTAAATAATGACATTGTTGCCAGTTACATCGCCTTAATTTGCGACAACATTGTTGATCTCAGACATTATCTACCATTAGAGAAAGATATAAACTACAACATTGCAGATAACTTCAAGTTGAATCATATACACTGACAACAGTACATTTTCCCTAGAATCGAAATTTTTTCCAAAACATTTGAACACTTTAAAAATAGACCAGTCAAATTATTGAAATGTATTTCATATAAAATGAGATCTCTTCTATCTCAATGTATGTATATTCTTTGAACAGTCAGAAGAAGGTTTTGTCAATTTTTAAGAGATTAAACAGATTATGCAATAATTCATTAATTTGTTTATTAAATAATAATTAAATTTTCTCCTTTTGGCGGTATTCCAACAACAAAAATATTTTTTTGTAAAGGGTAAATGATCAATTTTACTGGCCTATAAAAAACCATTAAAACATGAGTCATTCATTACAATTGTAGTATTTTTCTTAAAATATTGTGAAATAAATCGACATTTCGACTCCATAAAATATTTTTTAATTTTTTTAAGTTAATTTACCAAGGGATCCTTTGTTCTTTGAAACTCAACATTTTCCTGCATACAGAAACAGATATGTCAGTTTTAATTATACAAAAGATGAAGGCACTAAGACTCTTGGAGTCTGGCACATTCTACCAGTAAATCTGGCATATGAAGACTTATATGACAATTCAACTGAACTCAACTATGATGAAATCTTACTGAACAGTAATTACAGTGTGCTGCTTTATTTCCACGGAACAGGGGAAGTGAGAACATATAGCGAAAGAAAATATGAGTTGCTGAGTTATAACTTTCAAATTATAGCTTTTGATTATAGAGGTGAGTATATTTGCATGTATTGTTTACAAAGTTAGTATCTTTTTATCCATTTCATCCGAGGTCATATCGAGGTCCATTCATCCCTGAATTACTAAAAGTACCCTGTACTGTTTGCTTCAACATTAAATATATGAATTTACAGTAGTAATACTTTATATTCAGGATCATAACCAGTATAACTTGAATTACAAATAGAAGTCAGGAGACACTTTTCACTCTAAGGTGCCTTTCATAGTGACTTTACTAAAATACACTATACTTAAAAAATAGTACAGTAATAAAAACAGTTGACAATAAAAATGTAAAATTTGGGTATTTAGATGGGTGGATGCTCTATTGGGGTACAAACTTTAGGGGATTATTTGAAAGAAATTATATATAGCGTATAAACATTATGCTTTGTGAAAAATGTTTAATACATCAATGGCCAAATCGCCATTGTTCTGGATCAGTTAAATGAATGCCTCTCAGTTTTTCACAAACTTACTCATATTTTCAATGACCAATGATGAACCCAAAATGTCTTCATCTTGATCACTCTCACATTTATCATCTGGAGTAAGGTGAGATTTGCTTCTTTTCTCAGTAAATTCTTGAATTATTTCATGCAAATCAAAACTTGGATCCTCTGTTAAATCTTCCGAATCAATTGACAAATATTTTTCTAAATCTAGATTTTCTGGCATATTTTTAAAAGAAGGGATAACTGATTGAAAGGAATATCACCATCATCTTCTTCAGAAATGTTATCTTCTTGGATTGTTTCCATAAATTCAGCTTTTGAAAACATAGACATAGAGATGTAGCGTTATCTACCTGCCAAGTTGGGGGGATTTTTATCACTCTCTGATGATCAAAAATCTACCCGATACTGAAAATTGTGCTTCTTGAGTTCATTTTCATGGTAAAGATGAAGAAATCGAACAAATAATGCCCTAGGAGAAATTAAGTCAAGTACTTTCTAGTTCCTTTCTTGGCTGCAATATCACATCTAGTTAAATCAATATGCTATTGCCACCTATTATTATCTGAATCAAACTTTTACAGTATTCTTTAATAGATGTGATCCAGTAATGACGTAGCCTGAGTGTATCCACTGATGCTTATTTGGATGGATGATCCGTGGAAATAGTACCTACCATTTGAATTCATTACTCATTTCAGAGTTGTTCTTTCTAGACAGCTACAAATTAATATTTTTATCTTTTTAATTTTATAGGTTATGGTGACTCTTCAGATGGCCAACTTACTGAGGATACAGTAGTGGAAGATTGCATTGAACTATACAAATGGGTCAGAAATCGAACAAAATCTGATATTTATGTCTGGGGTCATTCTCTGGGGGCTGCCCTAGCTACCAGGACAGTGGCTGAGATGGAAAATTATGACCAAGTGCATACGAAGGCTTTAGTTGTGGAGTCAGGATTTACCAGTATGAGGGATGAGTTGTATGTTCATCCATATGGAAAGGTAAGTAGATTTTTTTATAGGTATAAAAAACTGAGTTGTTTATATTTAAAATAAAACATTAGAGAAAAAGAAAAGTTGGGAAAAATTCGGGGAAAAAATGGAAGAAAACAGCACAGAAAACGTAAAATTATTTTACAGAACACTGAAAAACCTAAGAAGCAACAAAGAAACGAAACTAAAACAAATAATGAACAAGGAAGGAACAATAATAAACGACGATAAGACAATAATGGAAAGATGGAGGGAACATTTTCAGCTGATACTGAATGGAAATCAAGTGAATACAATGGAGAAGGAAAGTCACAACAGGAGAGTATCCATGAAAAACACGGAAAATACAGAAACTATAGAAAAAGAAGAACTGGAAGAAGCAATAAGAAAGATAAAGATTGGAAAAGCACCAGGAAGCGATGAAGTAGCACCAGAAATGATGAAATATATAGGAGTAAAAGCAAAAGAAAAATTGTTATACATATATAACCTAATATGAAAGAGAAAAGTAATACCCAGAGAATGGACAAATGCAGTAATTATACCTATATACAAGAAAGGAAACACAAGAGACTGTAGGAACTATAGAGGTATATCACTACTATGTGTAGCAGCAAAAGTATACGAAACCATAATAGAAAGGAAAATTAGAAAAGAAATAGAACATAAATTAGAGGATGTACAAAGTGGATTCAGGAAAGGACACAACACACAAGACCATATATTCACCATGCAACAAGTAATAGAAAAAGCCTTAAAGAAAAATAAAGAAATACATCTGAGTTTTATAGACATGGAAAAAGCATTCAACTCAGTCAAAAGAAAAGATATATGGGAAAGTCTAAAGAAGAAACAAGTAAGTGAAGAACTGATAGAAGCAACAAAGAGTATATACATGAAAATAACAAATACAGTAAGAATGTTAAATATACAGTCAGAACCATTCGAAACAACCCAAGGAGTTAGACAAGGGGGAAGTCTCAGCCCACTACTATTCATAAATGTTATAGATGAGATAGTGAAAGAATGTAAGAAAACATTCAAGAAATACTGCATCGGTTGGAACAGAATGCAAATGATAAATGCTGAGATGTGTATATTTGCAGACGACATAGTATTAATTGCGGAAACTGCAGAAAAACTGAAATACAACTTACAGAAATGGAACCTAGAAGCAAGCAAATACAACCTAAACGTAAACAAAGAGAAGACTCAAATAATGAAAATATCAAGGAAACAAGGGACGGAAGATCAAATAGAAGTAATGATAGACCAACAAAAAATAATACAGACAAATTCATACAAATACTTAGGAACAGTAATCAACAACAAAGGAGACATCGAGGATGACCTTAACAACAGAATGGAAAACACAGGAAAACTATTCCAAGCACTAAATAGAGGATTCCTTAATAACAAAGAAATATCAACAAAGACCAAGATGACAATATACAAAACAATATATAGACCTACAGTGACATATGGAGCAGAAAATTGGATATTAAACAAAAGACATCAGAGCAGAATTCAGGCAGCAGAGATGAAATACCTCAGAAGAACGATAGGAGTAAAAATAACTGATAGAATCAGAAATGAAGAAATAAGAGAAAGACTCAAAATCAAACCGATACTCGAGACAATCAAAGAGAAAAAATTGGCATGGTTCGGACATCTAACCCGGATGGACAATAATAGACAAGTTAAAAGAGTGTGGGACGCCAAACCAATAGGGAAGAACAGAAGAGGAAGACCCATTAAAGAATGGAACAGTGACATCTCGCAGATACTACAGAGTAAGGGTAAGACTTGGCAGGAAGCAACACAGATGGCATCCAATAGGAAGGAATGGAGAAAGTTCGTTAAGAGCTAGGACACCTCAGAAGACCGTCAAATAGTGTAATGTAATGAATTGTATTTTAAACGGCCCAACACCGAAAGGTACAAATGGGTCTACTGATTAAGTAAAGTAAGTAAAGTAAAATAAAACATTAATAAAATAAAATGCAGATATCGAGCACAGTGTGTATTAAATCTTGCCCAAGTACTTTTGCTCCTAGAGCAGCTTTAGGGGCATTTCATCAAAATTAGGCTATCCAACAATAATTTGGACCTAATAATTTAATTTTGTCCAATAAAATACTGTGTTCAAATCTTACTTCTTCAGGACTTTGTTATTTGGCTAAAACATGTTCCATCACAGTTATGGTATTCGACAAATCTTTCATTTGTTCATCTCAAGTGACTACTGTCAATTCCAGCAAAGGGACGATCCAAGAGCAAGCTAACTTATTATCGCGTGATAAAACTTATGATGAAGGAACAAAGAGTAGCATTCGTCAAATAGTGCATGATTTTTTTGTAAGAATACGCCCCCAATATTACATTCTCTGTTAGCAGTAGTAAATAAAGACGAACATCTACCTAATTTTTCTAGAACTACACTGCATAGACTAATTAAGGACATGGGATTTGTGTAGACAAAACAGGACAGAAAGTCAATGTTGATAGAAAGCCCGAAATTATTTCTTGGCGCCATCGATATTTACTAGAAATTCGTACATTTCGGGAACAAAATATTGGTCACAGTGTCAATTATGAATTGAAGGACACTTCCGTATCGTCACATAGTGATGCATTTGTTCGTAGACTCACTACAGGCTTGAATCCCCCTACTGCACGTTTTACTGCATGCAGGAAGTAAAGATGATTTTATTAATGGAGCCGAACTAACTTTTTTAGCCAATAAAAATACAGCAGACTATCATGACGAAATGGATGGACCTCTTTTCTAAAATTGGTTTAAAACTAAACTTCTTCCATATATTCCCGATAAAACTGTAATAGTAATCTACCATGCGTCGTATCACTCCAGGAAGTTCAAAAGAATTCCGAACAATTCTGACAATAAGGAAGAAATAAAGGAGTGGCTGCGTTTAAAGGATATTTATTTCAAAGAAGATTACCTAAAATCCAAACTGTTGGATGTTGTAGCTTATTTTAAATCGCAGTATGATGAGCATATCGTAGATGAAATCTCAAAAAGTAAAAATGTTAAGTTGTTAAGATTACCTACATATCACTGTGAACTAAATCCGATAGAGCTGGTATGGAGTGAAATAAAAAGTTCATAAGAACCTGTAGTGTAAAGTCAAGGTGGGACAGACCATAGGTGTTCTGGTATTATCCATTCTTATAAGGTGATCTGCCCAGCACAATCTTTGTTTTTTTTGCATAATTTTGTTCTGAAGCTATTTTCTTGTGGCATTTTAAATTAATTACTATTTAAATGGGAATAAGCCACAATTAAAGGTTAAAATACGTTTATTGACGTTTCAATTTCCACTTCGGAAAATATTTTTTTTTTCCGAAGCGGAAATTGAAACGTCAATAAACGTATTTTAACCTTTAATTGTGGCTTATTCCCATTTAAATAGTAATTAATTTGTTATACAGAGTTCTTTGTAGAGTTGATATAACTCGTGGTTGAACTTATTCTCCACATACCATTGTTGCAATATCTTTCTCAATATCATTTTTACAAAGGTGTTAATAACATTTATTATTAATTCTGTCATGATTCATGCTTCTGTGCCATATTTGGCTATTGGTCATATGATGGATTTATATATTTTGAACTTTACTTCTCTATGGATCTCTCCTTGAGAAAAGTATGCTCTGTTAGCAAGCATTATCCTTTTCCGTATTTCCTCATCCTCGCTGCCGTCCTTGGTTATCTCTAGTCACAGGTATGTGTACTGTTTTCAAACATCAATATTTTCTTATAAATCACTTGATCAACTAAAATTTTGATAGCGTTATCTAGGCGAAAGGTTCTTTATCCTACTCATACAGTATACTTGTCCTTGTCCATTATAACAGACAGAAAAATATGAATAAATAATCTGAAAAAAAAAATCTCATCATCATTCTGGCTTTGTGGGTCCTAGCCTCCTCAAGAATTTCTCTCCAGTCGTCCCTATCAATCGCCTTTCTCCGCCAAGCACGTATTTCCATATTTCTCATGTCTTCATCGATGTTGTCAAGGAACCTTCTGGGTTTTCCTCTTCTTTTTAAACCAATGGATCTATCAAGGAGCATTTTTCTAGCTGGTCACTCCACCTCCACCTCAGACGTCCTATCTTAATATGTTTTACGATATCAGGTTCCTGGTATATTCTAATATTCTATAAAGTTCGAAGTTGTATCGTCTTCTCCACACTCCATTGTTATTCACTGCTACATAGTACATTCGCCTTAGTACATTACTTTCGAAACATCCTAACATGTTTTCATTATTTTTTGTTTGAGTCCAGGTCTTTGAACCAACTGGACGTATTATCGTTTTGTAGATTAAGCTTAAAATAGCATCTGTTAGCCGTGCAAATTCTGCGGTTTATCTCTACGGTGGTATTATTTTCAGTGTTTTATATGTTACGGTAATTCAGGAAAAAAAATCTACATACCTATCTATAATATATTGGAAAATTCTATTACCCGCAAAGTAATGCGTTACCCTTCTATTATATGCAAAGTAATAAAACAAAGAACTTGTCAAATGTTTATTAATAAAGTGTTGAAATATATGTTTAAAAATATACTTTTATCATGTGGTTAAAGATTAGATTAGATTATGGTTATTTCATTAATTCGTTATGTGGAAATAATTAACACCGTTGATAAGGAAAACTGTGGGTTTCATATGAGGAAAAATAATAATATACAGGGTCAACAGAATTTCATCATCATATATGACTGCACAATCCTTTGTGGGTATTCGCCTGCTACTTCTTCTGCCTTCTGAGTTTGAGAATGTCAATATCTTCGTGTTTTCATTATCTGACATCCTAGCAATGCAACTACTCCGTCGTATCATTAATATCGATGAAGAGATGGTTTATAACTATAATTAGTAATTTTGCTCGTCACCATGCAACGGGATCCAATCAATTGCATCTACAATCATTCCACTTAAGTTTTTCTGTCTTCCTCCTATTTAAGGCTAGGACGACAACAGAATAATATTTTAATCTGTTATACAACTTTCATAACAAATATGTCACTTTTGAAGAGTCGCTGAACTTTTTGCGTAAAGTCGTTTTATGAAATCGATCCACGTATAAAACCAGCGTAATTCTAGTTTAGCAATTTATTTGTTGGGAAAGCTCGAGTTTTGTATTATATTTTTTACCGATCACCAAATTCGCAGCCAATTTTTTAGGATGGACAAAATTTTCAAAAGAATTAAAAATTAAATTTTTAAAATAATAAACTTGCATGAAAGGGCCGGTCTTTTCACCTCCAGATAAATATTGTCCTATCTGACAGATAGTTATCTAAAGGATGGACATTTATTTATAAAATAAAATGTACCCGTCTTTTCACGTCAAATTATGTTGCGGTTACTTATCTGTAAGATAAATGTAAAATTTATTTCGGAACACACCAATATTTAATTAATTGTCAAAGAAATCACAATTTTTTAATATCTCTTTTGATTATACAATTTCTGGTGGCAAGAATAAATTAAATTATGTAAAGAAAAATTTAATAACGAATAAAAAAATAATACATGTTTAATGATTCTTCTCAGGTTTTTTCATAACACTAAAATATTATACAGATTGAACGAATTTAAAACGGAACATACAATTTAATATATGTCTGTTTGAACTGCATTTGAAATAGTGGACCAATATAAAACTTGAACAAAAATAAATCCATACCCAGTGATAGACATTGTATAAAATATCGTTCAACTATCTGTCTCCTTTAAAGGAAAGAGGAGCTTGCCTAATAGTCGGGGAGATAGAGCCGAAATTTTGGAATGATCAGTAATATGACATTTCTCTATTGGAATATATTCATTGTAACTGGGTTAAGACTTTGCCTTACAGGCGGACGCCCCTCGTGGTACAGGGGGTGGCTATACAGGGATGAAGTTGTAATTTTTTTCGGAAAAATTAACGATCGATAATATGGCTGAAAATTTGCCCAGAGTAAGATCTTGGTATAACTAGACGAAATCCCAAAGGGCGGACGCGAGAGTGGATACATAAGGGGTGGCGGACAGGGGTGAAATTGCAATTTTTTGGGGAAAAATTAACGATAAGTTCGTCCGCCATTTTCATGGCTCATTATTTAGCCCCTAAAAACTCTAAATCCAAAAGAGCGGACAGCTGGGTTGGTACAGAGAGCCATAAAACGGGGTCAAATGTACCACTTGCCTGCGCATTTTAGGTCTCGGTAACAATTTTCAAACTGATTTTATTATGATATTTTTATACCGATTGATTTGAAAATTTGTATGCTCACTTCTGTTACTATTCTGAAAAGCGTCAAGTAGAGTTTTCCTCAAAATTTTTCAAAAAAATTTCAGTAAATGAAAATTTTCGTAATTTTTTTAGGTAAAATCTAATTTGTAGAATCCTTTCGATTTTCTGTCAGTTATACCATGATTTTTTTCCAAAAATTTTCAAACGATTTTTCCGATAAGAAAAAAAAATTTAGAAAAACTTTAAAAATTTCGTCATTTTTCTCACTCTCATTGATGTCATCACATTCATCATCTTCGTCACTTTCACTTTCAATAATATAACATTCATTATCTGCTTCATTTTCAATCACTACTTCTCGAACTGATTCTGGCATCTGAGGTCCACTAAACCATTTGAATTTATATGTTTCATCTTAAAACTTCCAACCATGTTCTTCAACAATCAATTCTGTTGGTACTTTTTTATGAGCATTTGCCCAAATATTTGAAATATAATGGGTTCGCAGTAGATGTTGGTGTAATTCATCTTGACATGGTGGTAAGCTTGAAGCATCGAAATTTTTTAGTTTTTTTTTTAAAGGCTTGTTTACATCATGCAACTTATACTGCCGGTTAAATAGTGAAAATCTGACATCGTTTACTTTTCTTTTTGGAATTGTTCTCGTCAGTCCTGTTCCATATAAGTGACATATGAAAGTTTCTAAGGTTTCAAAAACTTCATTACAATCGAAGTCAGTTTCACCAAGTTGGATAAAAGCATCTTGATACTTACTACATTTAGCGCATGCGTCTAGAATTACTGGTCTAAATGGAACGCGCATTATTATTATTTTAATACTTTAAAATAATAATGATGCAAAATTAATGCCCAAACAGAATTTGTAAAATTATAATTAACTAATGAAAAAAAAATTCAATCAATTTAAAAGTTAAAAAAATATTGAAAATATCTACAAAGTAAATTTCAAAACTTAAAAAATTGATAATTCCACTATTAAATTGATTTTTATTAATAATTATTTGTAAAATGTTAAAGGAATTCTACAAATTGAATTTTACCTATTGATAAATAGAAATAATATATTTTGTATTTGATTATTAATGTAATAATAAATCAAATTTTTCTTATATCTGAACAACCATTATTTATGCAATATAAATTTAAAATTGTAATTATTGTAATAAAAAATAAGTAAAATTACTATTTGTTATACAAAAAATATTTAATAGTTAACATTATAAAATTACTTTAATTTAATAAAATATCAAATATCAAACATTTATTCAATTAAAAATTAATTCGTAAAATATTTATATTTAAGAAAAAAATGTGATTTGTAAAGTAAATATGACTTTAGTTTGTAAAAAAAACATACAGAAAATCGAAAGGATTCTACAAATTAGATTTTACCTTTAAAAATTACGAAAATTTTCATTTACGGAAATTTTTTTGGAAAATTTTGAGGAAAACTCTACTTGACGCTTCTCAGAATAGTAACAGAAGTGAGCATACAAATTTTCAAATCAATCGGTATAAAAATATCATAATAAAATCAGTTTGAAAATTGTTACCGAGACCTAAAATGCGCAGGCAAGTGGTACATTTGACCCCGTTTTATGGCTCTATGTACCAACCCAGCTGTCCGTCCTTTTGGATTTAGAGTTTTAGGGGCTAAATAATGAGCCATGAAAATGGCGGACATATTACTTATCGTTAATTTTTCCCCAAAAAATTGCAATTTCACCCCTGTCCGCCACCCCTTATGTATCCACTCTCGCGTTCGCCCTTTGGGATTTCGTCTAGTTATACCAAGATCTTACTCTGGGCAAATTTTCAGCCATATTATCGATCGTTAATTTTTCCGAAAAAAATTACAACTTCATCCCTGTATAGCCACCCCCTGTACCACGAGGGGGTCCGCCTGTAAGGCAAAGTCTTAACCCAATTACAATGAATATATTCCAATAGAGAAATGTCATATTACTGATCAGTTCAAAATTTCGGCTCTATCTCTTGGACTATAAGGAAGCGATAAGTGGTTTGACAGCATAATAACTGCTTGTGTAGTCTAGTTTTTTCAGTGATTCTAGGCAACCTATTTGGGTGGAGTTTTGATTTGTTCTTGAATGAATTCAGAATCCAGCAGCCCGCTGAAGTATTGGATTTTTATAATATAATTATTTGACAACCTTTTGTTGGCCAACCACCTAGAGCGGAGTTGAGCCGAAATACATTGATTTCGTATGTTCCGTTTTAAATTCGTTCAATCTGTATAAGGTTAGCTCAAACATCAAAAAGTTTAGTAATGTCTTCATTTAGCAATTCATCTTCAAAATTGTCTTAATTTTGATCTCTCGCTAGGTTATACTCGTAGAATGTTGCTGTAGATTAGAACGGTTGAATCTTTTCAACCTTACAGCCACTTCCACTGAATGAAGTAGTACCTAAACCTTCTCTTCCATACATAAAAAGTTATGTTGCATAATCTGGTTCTAATATAAAATTCATTATAGAAATTGGATTGTTTAGTGGACTTAAAAATGGCTTTACTTTATTATCAGAATCTCCTTGTAAGAACCCGTTTCTATTATCTCTATTTAAACTTCTTATCAAGAATACAGAATTATTTATTCCTACCTGGTAGGTACTTAGAAAAACATATCCAAGAAGTATCACGAAATTGTCAGAATTTAAAATCAATATTCCATATATGTATTATATTGAAGATATATTAAAAGTTTTGAAATTTTACTATAAAATAGGTACTATGTGCATATTTTTCATTTTGGAATCCTATACATAGCACCGATATCTCTTGAAAAAGATTAATTAATCCATTTTTTAATTATTAATATGAAAATATTGAATCCCGAAACTAAGTAAATGAAAATATGTATACAAATACTTTTATAATCATTATTAACAACTATTTACAATATTTTCTCAGAATATTGATCACTGTTGGTTTACTTAATCTTAACCTTTTAAAAAAGTCTTTATCATTACAAAAATTCAAATGTTCAATTCTGCATCAAATATTATATTCTCGCACTAAGTTTATAAACATTAAATATCATACTGATCATACTCTCCGATTTCATTAAATCTTTTAATGTCAATGTCTCTAACCTACATTAAACAACAATATTTAATCTACAACATAATAACGAACTACAATAAACACAATTTATTTCCCAGATAACTTTTTATTCATTAGGTACTTTATCTGTCAGTTTATCTGTTAAGATTTCTTTCCTAGGTGACGCTAGAATTTTAACTCTAAACTAACATAAAACTTTAAATTATTTTGTATTAAATTCACCTTAAATATGTTATTAAGAGCGTATGCGCAAAATTTTGGGCCAATGCTTTTTAAATGCATTCATTTTTTGAATCCTGAGAAAACTAATAAGTATTTTTGAAAAATTTAAACGCAGAATGAAAGATTACATTATTACCGAGGGTCGAAAGTCCCTGAAAACTTCTATAATGTTTATTTTAATAAGTTACAGGGGTGAAAAAGAAGAGAAAATTAAGTGTGATTTTTATTTTCAAATATCTCATTCAAAAGAAACTTTTTGTTTATTCTAAGGGACTTTCGGCCATCGGTAATAATGTAATCTTTCAGTCTGCGTTTAAATTTTTCAAAAATATTTATTTGTTTTCTCAGGATTCGAAAAAAATGAATGCATTTAAAAAGCATTGGCCGGAAATTTTGCGCCTACGCTCTTAAAATTAATTAATAATTATATTAATATGTAATTAATACAGTATTATTAATTAAACGTGTAGTTCAGATTTCTTTCCTAGATAGCGTCTTTAGTTTACTAACAAACGGTGTGGCTTGTCATCATAGCCTTTTATATAGATAGATAATCTAGTCTAGATTGGAAGAAATCAATTGTAAAAGCAATAAATAAAATATTAAACAAAACCAAACTGTGATGTTAATTCTGGTTACAATACACAATTTGTCGAGTTTCATATGCTTTTTTCAGGATTTTTTCATTTATCAATTATTAGTTTTTATTTTTATATTCCAGTTATTTGCCTGGTTGCCGTGGTTCGATACAGTCGTAGTGGAACCGTTAATGCGCAACGGATTTGTATTTAACACTACTAAGCATCTGAAGACAATAACTTGTCCTGTGATGATTTTGCACGCGCAAGACGATAATGAAATACCGTACTACTTTGGAAGGAGGGTAAGTCTTTGTAATCATTTATTGTACAACTTAAAACCTGTTTATTGAATATTGATTCTTCTTTCTATTTATTGCGTTTTTAATGTGAAATTGTGTGCAACAACCCTTCTATTCAGATATTAGTGTGTTTGTCCCATATTTATTGAATTACAGTCTTTACAATTTATTTTATAAATAACATTTTATTGATGATTTATTGATGACCTTATAAATCCGCGAATGAGCTGCTTAAGGATCAGGGGCAAGTTTTTTAATATTAGCCTTATTAGTGTACATGCCCCAACAGAGGACAAGGAAGACGAAGAAAAAGACAATTTCTATGATGAATTAGAAAAAACATAGGACAATTGTCCCAGAAATGACATTAAAATAGTAATCGGTGATCTGAACGCAAAAATCGGAAGGGAAGAAATATATCTACCGCACATTGTTAAATATAGTCTCCATAATAATACTAATTCGAATGGACACCGAGCAGTCACCTTCGCAGGCTCAAAGAACATGATCGTAGGAAGCACATGTTTTCCACACAAAAAAATACATATGGGGACTTGGACCTCGCCTGATGGATTAACGAACAACCAAATTGATCATGTGATCATAGATGCTAGACACTTCTCCAACCTTATGGATGTCCGCACCTATCGAGGCGCCAATATTGATTCACATCATTTTCTAGTTGGTACAAGAATTCGGGCTAGAATCTCAAATGCGAAGAAGGAGAGAAGTACCAAAACAAGGCGCCTTAATATTAAACTCCTCAAAAACCCGCAAACGGTAGAAAGGTTTCAAAACTATATGGAAACTAAATACATAACTAAAGAAAATCTAATAGTTAGTGAACAATGACTGACATTAAGACGCAGCAAATAACATTCTAGGGCCGCAAAGACCACCACCACGCAATGAGTGGTTCGATGCTGATTGCTGAGTGCGAGGACATTACAAGAAGAAAGAACAATGCACATCAATTGATGCAGCAAAGAACCCGAGAAAAAAACAAAAATATAAAGATCTCAGAAGAGAAAAGAAGTACATCCATCGAAGAAAAAAGTGAACTTATGAAAATAGAATATTGGAAGCACTTGAGGCGTTAAAAAAAGAAAATCAAACACGAAAATTCTAAAAAATCTAAATAATGCAAGAAAATAATTTAAACCAAGGATCGGACTATGTAAGGATAAGGAAGGGCATATACTCAATACAAAAGAAGAAGTATTGAAAAGGTGGGTGGAACACTATAAAGAACTACTTACTATCGAAGTAGAAGATCCAAATCAACCACCCCCAGGAGCAAGCAACAATACACCATTGGAGCCTCCTTCAATTCAAGAAGTACGGGATGCAATAAAACACCTAAAAAATAATAAATCTCCAGAAAGTGATGGTATATTTGCGGAACTCATTAAATGTGGAGGTGCTACTCTGACTAATCATATATATAAAATCATACTGAGAGCCTGGAATGAGGAACAAATCCCGGAAGAGTGGTGTATTGGAATCGTTTGTCCGCTACACAAAAAGGGTGATCAATTGGAATGTAGAAACTATAGGGGAATAACCCTCCTTAATACAGCATACAAAATATTTTCGAGTATTTTAGATGGTCGCCTGAGAGCATATTCAGAGGAGGTCTTGGCGAATATCAAAGTAGTTTTAGGCCTGGTCGATCAACCACAGACCAGATCTTTGTGCTAAGGCAAATACTGGAAAAAACCAATGAATTCAATATCGACACATACCATCTTTTCGTAGATTTTAAATCGGCCTATGATAGTGTCCTAAGAAATAAATTGTATGAAGCCATGGATAAATTCCACATCCCCGATAAACTGATGATTGGTTAAGGCTACATTGCGTAAAGTTGTTTGCAAAGTCGAAATACAGGGCGAACAATCACAGGCATTTGAAACGCATGTTGGGCTGCGACAGGGAAATGCGCTGTCGTGGCTCTTTTTCAACATAGCTCTGGAAAGGCGGTCAGGGATGCCCAAATAGACAACAGAGGAAACATTTTTAACCGAAATTTTATCATATGCAGATGATGTTGACCTAGTTACCCGCACAACACGCAAGCTAGAAGAAATGTATACCATCTTGTCAAATGCCTCAAAAAATATGGGCCTGCAAGTAAACGAGGAGAAAACTAAGATAATGGCATCAACACCCAACAATAGAGCCAGAAACATCGGCCATCAATTCACGGTTGATAACTCTACATTTGAAGTGGTGGACAAATTCACATACTAGGGCTCACTGATCACCAAGGAGAACGTCATGAGGGAAGAAATCAAGCGAAGAATAATCCTAGCAAACAATTGCTATTTTGGAGTGAGTAGACGTATGAGAAGCAGAAACTTAAGCCAAAAAACAAAAATATCCATATACAAAACCCTTATACAACCAGTGTTGATATATGGATCCGAGACATGGACCATTTCCAAGGCAGATGAAATCCTCTTGCTTATATTTGAACGAAGGATTCTGAGAAGAATATTCGGTGGCATCTGTGAAAATGGTGTTTGGAGAAGGAGGTACAACTACGAGATATATCACAGATATAAACATATATTTGGTGGTAAAGACGTAGTATCTCTTATAAAAATAGGAAGATCACAACAGAACAACCCTCCTAGAAGAATCCTTATGTCACAACCTGTGGGAAGTAGAAGTAGGGGTAGGCCAAAACTCAGATGGAGAGATGGTGGAGATGAGGATAGTAGAAAAATAGGCGCAGCAAACTGGCAACAGTTGGCAATGGATAGAACTGACTGGCGTAATAGACTTGGGAAGGTCGAGGCTCTTTTATAGGGCTGTAGTACCAATAATGATGATGATTGATAACCTTGGGTTTAAATTTTGAAAAATATTTTCCAGGTATTTTTGATCATTTTGATGATGAGGCCGAAACAACATCAGTCGATGACTCATGTGGTTTTCGAATGAAATGAGTATTTATATTAAGCTGTAGTTATTACAGCAAGTCGAGACTAATGTTGTTTCTGCTTAGAATGGTGCGTTGATGTATAAAAAAACGGATTTATAAAGAAATGTCAATATTGCCAAAGATTGAGTCATGTTGTTTCTGAAATACGTCCATGGAAAAGACCGATTCAATTGTAATGTTAATAAGAAAAGGTTTTTCAAAATTTTTGCAACTGCTTATAATAATAATTATTATTATTATTTTAAATTACTTACCTTATAGATAAAAATCCAACTGACTACTTTACTAAAAGTAAAAATTGTGAAATAAAATTAACTAATTTACATCCAGAACACCGTTTTTTGCCAATAAAATAATGAAACGATAATATAAGTGACTTTATTATGTACGCGCACGATGTCGTTCTATTCTCTTTAGTCCCGTTACATCAAATGGCGACATTTTTAAATTTTAAAACCAAAGTCATAGCCGTTTAACAAGAACGGCCATTTAAATAATCCACTACCTCCACCAATTACATGGAGGTTTAATCTACCTTATATTAAGACTCTTACTGTTTTAGCTTGCTGACATAGCAGAGAGCAGAAATATAACAACAGTTTATCATGAATTTGATGCGAAGTTTGGTTACAAACATTATTATCTGTATCAAGATCCATTTATGAAGTTTTATATCATGTAAGGATGGCCCAGTTTTGTTTGTATATTTAAATATCTATCAGATTAATTGTATTCTAACTTTATTTTTAGGCATTTTATCGAACAAGTAAGTAATAAGACGATCGTACCAACTATGGGTACAATATGAACAAAAAGACCTAAAGAAAATGACAAATAGCTCCTATCAAAGAAGTAAAAAGGCTGTGATCATATAAACACCACACATAATCTTTAACAATAGTTATTGTGATGTGTAGATAAGTTTATTTTCTTTTACTGTGCAAATAATATTTTAGGAAGAAAGTGTTCTTTGAATATCCATAAAAATATATTTTAGAGACTAATTGTATCCATTTTTTTTTTTTTATAAATTCCTTATCCTTTTGTATATATTGAACCTCACACCAATGGGATTGAAGACAAAAAAACGCAATGTTTGACTAAAAGTCTTAATAAAAGCATCGATAGAGAATTCTAAACGATTTTTAGGCATCTAGACCAGGGTGGATGTGAGGGGTGGCATTTCGTGTCCCTCAAATATGTCGGGAATATTAATACAAACATTAAAATATTTAAATATTACAAAAAATATCGTTTTTTTTCTTTTGTTGCTAATAACTTAAAACGATTCATTTTGGATCAAAGTCGTACTGAAATAAAATAGCAATAATTGAATTTTCTATAAGATACGATTGGTTAAAATTATTTTAATTTATTACCCTTGAAATCCTTTATAAAAATCAAATTCTTCGGAGTCAGATAGAATAAGTTGTGCATCACTATCTTGGAGAGAGTACTCCGTCTCTTCTTCAGATGAGGTATTATCATTTTTATGTTTTTTTTACTTTTCCATATTTGTTTGTTCAGAGAACATTGTTCTCTGAACACGATTGTATGATATCAAGTGACAGGTGGCTTTAAATTGTCTCCGATCAAGTATTTTTTACCGTCATATCTTCTAAAAAATGGAAGTATGATGGTTTCGATATAATCTGAAAAACCGAATTTGTCAAACCAACCACTTTTGGTTCTATTATACCTAGACCCCTCAGGACCGTCCTCTCTCCAACTTTCATACAAGTTTAGAGCTTTATACACTACATAAGAGGGAAAAATTTGACCATCAACAGTAGCAGAAAACATCACTGAGGTGGAGCTTTTAGTAGAATCCATCATCCTTTCAGGATATTTACATCCTCGTCTAGCTATTATTTTACTTCTGCCCGGATCATCAGATAAGTTAGTTTCGTCATAATTGATTATATTCGATGGAGGAATGTTAACCAGTTCTACTCCAAGTCTGTCAAAGTATTCATTAATTGTTTTCGGAGAGATTGCTGTTCTCGCTCGTTTTATGGTTTGGCATAATCGGAATGACAACCTAGCCTCGTACCCTTTCAAAAAAGAGTAGACAAACTCCCGACCAGATAAATTGTCTTTAAATTGCTTTATGGTCTTGCATTGGCGGTCATGGCAAGACGGTCAATGGGATAGCCCCATTGACTACAAATAATTAGGCGACTCACCATAATTTTTTCCGCCTCTTCAGTCAAAGCAGTTTGTTGTGCCCCCCCCCCCCCCTCTTTTTTAGCTGATCACCCTTTCTGAAATGTCTATAAAGAACACTATAGTTGATGCCATATTTACTCTCAGTTTTCCTGAGACTGAGACCATTGGCTATATCTGCTACGGCTTTCTGAAGAACCTCTGGATCTTGTATTTTCTTTGGTTTTACAGGTTTGTAATTCCTTGGCATGTTGAATAAAACAAAAAAATAAGGGGTTTTGGATTTGTGGGGTGAATAGAAAGAGCTGTCTACTGTATTTATATTCACCCTACACATCCTAAATATGTGACATAACCTCAAATAACATTTGAAGTTATGTCACTGACATGCCTGAAAATAGGAAAGTGTGTTATTTATACATTCTTAAAGTATGATATCTATATAACACTAAAGACATAGTACAAATCAAGAACATAACATGATAGAATATAATACTTACATGTAAAGTTTAGAAGATGACGAAATATCTGCTTAAAACAAAACGAGTTATTGCAATAAATCTGACTCTCAATGCTGCCAACCACATAAACTTATTTTTCCCTTCAAATTTAGAGTGTTATCAACTTGCAACCAGAAATTTACCCCCTTACCACTACTTCTACCCCCTAAAATGTGACATATACCTATTTTGGACGTTTTGTTACTATTCACCTCATTTTACAGTACTTTATAAAATTGAAAACTGATTATTTGGGCGGCCTCAGGAATGTTTTAAAATATAAACAATTTTTTGGCTTATAAACAAATATAATGTCTCGGTAACTATTAGTTTAAATTAAATTCAGAAAACGACGTTGGAAAAGACTCAGAAAGACGCTTCTTTTAAAAGAAAAAAGGTGAATTATAAGGTTCCTGAGATATAATATATCAAAGTTTTTCCATTACTTTTTTCTTTCGGAGCTCTTTCTCGATTAAAATTTTCATAACTTCGTTTTTGTTTAAAATTTAGATTGCAAAATCTTTTAGATTGCTTTTAATAAAATTTGGTGGACCGTTTTATTATATTATCAAGGTTTTCTAGGCGAATTATAAAGGTCATAAGTACAATAAGTGGTTGAAAAACATTGAATAAAAAGGGCTTTTCCCCCCTTTGTGTATTTATTGCTACTTTGTAGCAAGGGTTATAATTTAGAACATTTTAACCAGTTGTATCTTATAGAAAATTTAATTACCTCTTTAAATTTAGTACGACTTTGCTCCTAAATAAATCGTTTTAAAGTTATAAGCAAGGAAATTAGAAAAAAATCGATGTTTTTAGTAATTTTTAAATATTTTAATTTTTTTATTGACCTATTTGAGAGGAAGGATAAGTCAATTATTGTTACTAAAGTTATCACAAAACTTTTTCTGTAAAAATCCGAATGGCACCTCAAAATAGATCCAACCTGGTCTAGTATTGGTTAAGTAAATTGTGATCATTAAAAAGTGGTGGAAACAAGTCTGTTGGAATCATCGATGTAATATACTATAATCGATAGGTGGAATAATAGATAACCCACTTAATGATAACTTTAATGAATGAACTCCTAGCTTCCAATCTTTTCGCCGTCGAGTCGCTGATGGCGGTTGCTGTATATTTCTTTGTCTGGCAGATTAAAAAAACATTTAATTGAGATGGACAAAAACACCGTAATTGAAAAAATTCACAAAAATATAGATGTAGTAAAAAAGGATCTTACCTAAACTCATAAAAGAGCGTTCACGAAAACTACATAGAATGATCCAACGGATGCTCCAGAGAGCCATAATGGGAAACAATTCCCAAAAGAACAGACAGAAATATAAATAACATAAGTAAGGTCTGTGAATGATCGAATATATCAAACAGGTAGCAATGTGACTGATACTGGAAACTTCGTGCTGCAGTGGTTGTGAAAAAAAAGCAATGACTCGAAAAAACAAAAACAATATTAGATTGAACTCTCTTTGGAGGCAGACCTCTGAGCATGACACAAATATTTATCTCTACCCATCCTTCTGAGCACTTCCTCGTTGGTGACTCTGGTCGGCCATGGAATTCTACATTCTCCGATATGTTCAGTCTTTTTAACTATTTGCGCTTTTTACGTCCGTTTCCATCCGTACAGTAGTTGTGGCCAGACGTAACATTCAAAAAACCTTATTCTCAGCGCAATATTTAGATATCTGTCACATAATAATAGCCTGAATTTTAAGAACGCTGTCGTTGCCATTTCTAGTCGTACCCTGATCTACTCCCAGATATTTATATTTTTCCATTCTCTTTACTTGCTGCCCACACAGGGTTAGTTGTTCATTATTTGTATGGACCTTCAACATTATGATAAACTTCACGTCAAGTCAAGTAAAATTTGTAGATCTTCCATACTCTTCTATAATTACCGTGTTGTCTGCATATCTTAGGTGTTTATTACTTCGCCGCCAAGTATGTGATAACAAAAGCTAAATAACAAGAACATAGAATTCTATGTTTCACAAAATGACGCCAAATGTAGACAACTTACAGTTTCTTTTGCAGTCTTCCCAGTTTTATGTTTTCAATGGAACGTGGCTGGATGTTAAAAGGCAGAAGGCAGGAGACCAATGGCAACTATCATTCCACAGCCACCTATAGGTGGCTGTGATAATTCATAAAGGAAATAGTAGAAGAAAGTGAAAAGGTTATGTTGGTAAATGGTAAATATACATATACATATAAATTTATGTATGCATAGTACATAAAAAAAATATGTTTATGTAGTCGTAGTCAAAGATGTGCTCTACCGACGTACTGTGTTGTATGTGGTTTCTTTAAAACAATGTAAGTTGGCAGATAACTATAATATAATGGATATTAAGGAAGAAATAAAGACAGAACTTGAGGAATATAATAATGGGTTTAGTAATGCAGACGTACGATATATGCAGAGTGAGTTATCCACAGAAGTAGATATAATAGATGTTAAAAAGGAAACACAAGATGATTCAGGTGAGACACTAAATTAAACATGAGAAATGTGAGGCCAAATATACCTAAACAAGATACATTTCCTAGTTGCAGTTTTGTATGTTTTAATATTTCCTTGAACTAACAATAAACTAAAACCAAATACATCTTTCATATCCATTTTTAATGTTAAACATCATTTAATTGAAAAATACTACTTACACAGCACAGCTGGCTTTACACAGCATATTTTGTTTGCCGTTTACCACATCCCAATCGCCATTTCTTCTTTTCATGTAGATCTTCAGTGAGGTCTCTGTTTTTATTTGTCCTTTCATTTGTAAACTTGGACATTCTCTTTTAATCGTTCTGTTTGGTGTTCATTCCCAAGTTTTCAGTGGTATTCTTGTTTCATCCATCCTTCACATATATCCACACACCAGAGTAATTGGAAATGTGACTTTAATTTTAAACATAATAAATACAACTTAACATGCAGTAGTATGTCCAGTATCATTCTTGTAAAATTTGATTCCATTCATTTTGTAGAGTTGATCAATTAATTCTTAAGTGTAGAATTTATACCTGAGTAGTAAGATGGTAGGACCTTTATGAACTAAAAATTTATATCAATGGATTCTGCTTCAGTTAGAGATGAAAGTACCATATGTTTGAGTGTGTGCTCAATGTTGTGGCTGTTTAAGGATTACCAATCTAATAGCAAAGAATATAGACGCTTATAGAAGAATTTTTCACTGTTATTTTTGAGCATAGCAAAAGATGTGACATAGATAAAGAAAAGTGGGACTAGTGGAACGCACGTGTTGCACGTGGTACCACTAAGGAGCGGTTTGCTTCTAAAATATGAAAGAGTGGGGCAATAAATGCAACTTTAGATATTTTTATATGTAGATGCCGCGTGGTCGTAGAATAGGATTAAATTTTTGCGTTTTATAAAATTGTTTAAAGAAAATAATATTATTTTAACTTTTAATAAATTAATCTTTTTAGAAAAATTATTATAATTCAAATTTTTAATTGAAATATGTACAAATCTTAAGTATAAATCAGTTTAAGACTACATTGTAATAATTTCACCAATATTCATTCATTGTGAAAATTATGTTTTAGATACTATTAGTTGTTATTTTAAAACAAGATTAAATAGTACCCATACAGCGTAAAAACTTTCACATATAGGTACTATTCATTAAAATGTACTGTTAAAGTTTATTTTGTTATTTCAAAAATAAATCAGGAATGCTTTTTGTTGTTATTGAAAAATTATGGATGAAATGGAAGTTTTGGCGAAATGGAAAATTTCATAATTTAGTAAAAAGTTTCATTGAATACTTTTTTTTTAAATTGAAATTTTTTAAAATTGTTTCGTTAATTTCTGGGCAGAAAAACAGTATAATAAAAAGTTATGTGACGGTTTTTCGTTGTGTTGGAACAAACCAATTTTTAATTCAAAGTTATACAATTAAAAAAATAAATACTTTGAATATTGTAAATATCATACATTTTTAAGTTTTAAAATTAAAAATTTAACAATTTAATATATTGAAAATAAAGATTTTATTGTGAAAAAACAAAAAAAAAGACAGTTTGCAAATCAATGGCATCGAAATTTGTTTAGGCGTAGATGCAAAGTTACCCGTTCGTACTCCTTTCCCACTTCCCCCTAACTACATATTTCATTATGAAATTTTCAAGATAGTTTTAAGCCGACGGCCACGGCACCACGCTGTGAGTTTATGCAGCCACCCTCTTAAACCGTAACCAAATCGCCCATTTGAACTGGTCTTCTATAAGCGTCTATCTTCTTTGCTAATAGTTTTATTTCCAATTTTCTGTTATTAGTAGTTAATTTTTTTAGACTTTATATAAACACTTTGACAGATTTATTATGTTTATTACTACTGCCATCAATCAATTTTTGTCCAGATAAACAAAAAACATTTGCAAAATAAGAATTTTCACTAAATATTCTATACCCTATTCATTCTACAAATTCCCAATCGTCAATGTGTAAGCCAAACAGGGTCGTACTGATGTACGACCTATGTATCATATGATTTTGAAAAATATTTACTTTTGAAACTGTTAGTGTAAGAATTTCTTGAAATTTAATCATTATATCACAATTAAACTAAACTCTAAATAAAACACGACCAGTAAATAACTTAACAATAACTATAACATAAATATAACACAATATATTAACTTAGAAATCAACATGATACAATTTGAATTTAAAATGCTGGCAAGTTGAGATCTGTAACATGAGAATCTGTCTCGCATAAAGTAATAAATTAGATTTAATAGCCTCTTGACGAATGAGACAGCGAATATCAACATGTGCTCATGTTTACTAATGGGAATTTGGTAAACGAATGTACTTTAAATTATACATAAAAAATAAAAAGTTTGTAATCTGGACTTTAGTTACGTATACAGTATTGTTTATTTATATTGTGAAGCGGCATATTAATTACTTAACAACTTAAAATAGTAAATTGCAAAAGGCAAACTTGCTTGTTTTATGGGTGATTATCTGAAAAGTGAGTCTCAAAGATAATTTTAGTATTATAATTAAATTATTTTTGCTCAATTTCTGATACAAAGACATAGGTCTTTGTATCAGAAATTGAGCAAAAATAATTTAATTATAATACTAAAATTATTACTGAAATGCTAACATGTACGAATTTACTGCATTTAAATAATTTTACAATTAAAATTATTTTTATTAATAATTTCGTGTAAAGAATGTTCATTTGTAATTCCCGTGTCATGTCCCGAAACTCATATCACAAATATATTCATCACAGTTTCTTTATCCTTCTACTTTTAACAACCTCTGTTTGTAATTGGATTAAAAGAATAATTTAATATTTAAAATCTTGAAACTCAAAGATACATAAAGTCAAAATTCAACTACAAAAAAAATTATATATTTTGTCCCCGGCAAAATGAGTAATTCCTGTTTTACAAACAAAAATTGTTTGTAAAAATCATAGATGTCTCTACTTTTAACGACGCTCACAACCGTAAGCTTGTGAATCACCGCTGTGACTCCTAAGTCCTAACCTATTAGTTAAGCATTGGAAAGCAGCGAGAGTAGATGTATTACTATTTAAAACGCTGCAACCACATGTGTAATTCCCAGGGTAAGTTTATTTTTGGTAAAAATAACAAATTTTTTTATGCATCATTCAATGTTAGACTTATTTAGAATCTGTTTTATAATATAATAATTTTCAATTTTTTAATTTAAAGCTTATAATGAATGTAAAACACGTATTTTGCAATATCCGGGTCAGTAATTGTCCATGTCTTTTTAGTGACATGGGAATTACAAGTGAGATACGGGAATTTCAATCACTTGATATTTTATTATTGATGTTAATTTTTTTTTCAGAATCATGACTAAACTTTCCAAAGAAAAGCTTTTAAGAAGAAAACAAGAAAGGGAGATAGAAAGACGCAGGAAGATAAGAAAAGATCCAATCAAAAGAGCTGAACAACAACAAAAAGAAAAAGAAAAGTATCTGAGGCAACGAAAAAGTAAAATAAAAAAATCTATCAATGAGATGACTCTAAAACAACAAAGACTGAAGAGGAAACAATGGAGAACTAATTTAGCTGCATTCAGACAAAGACAAAAAGCTCTAAACGAGACTGGACAACATTTGGAAAACAATACACCCCCAAATTCTTCAGATGAAGAAAATGTACCAGAAAATATTAAATCCAATATTGGGCGAAGGAGGGCTATTCAAAATAGAGTTAAAATACATAGAGAAAAGTAAAAACAAGGGAGAAAATTAAAAAGCTAGAAGCTGCACTAGAAAAATACTAAAAAAGGTATCATAGACTCAAAGCGGAAAACAGAAAAAAGAGCTACAGGTAAAACAGCCTAGAACTCCTTTAACACCACTAACGATAACTGATTTGATTATCGATCAAACACCGTGTACTCCTGGAAAAAATTTAAAGTTGATGGAATTAAGAAAAAGATTCTTTTTGGTCATGTTATGGAGGAACAATTAAGACATTGACACAAAGAGTGTGAGCAAAATAGAACAAAGCAAGTTATAAAGAAACATGTCTGGAAATATTATAAGAAAATATGGATTGAAAAAATACTGCTCAAGAAAGATTGGGTTTAGGAATTTGAGCCCAAAAAATATCAAAATAAGTCTATCTTAGTACATGAAAAAAAAGGTCTGTAGGTATGGATACTGTTCGACGATGGATACATAAGTATTTTAAAGAGGATTTAAATTCGAGAATTTGTACTGGAAAAAAAGAGTACATAACTCGAAATAAAACTGCAGGTTCTATTCCTACCTTTTACTGTACGATGTCAGAATGTCTTAAGCATGATGTTCCTGTTATTTGGGCCCACTTATTACCGGTGCTCAGGATTCAATAGGAGATGCCACTACGGTTCACTTTTTAAGTGATAGCTCAGCGACCCAATATCGCAATAAATTTATGTTTTATTTTTTGGTCAAAAATTTAAATCGACACTTTAGTCAAATAAAAATGGTGATATGGAATTATTGCGAAGCTGGACATGTAAAAGGATCACCTGATAGTATTGGAGGGGTATGAAAAACGAACTGCTGATCGTACTGTAGCACAAGGATCTGATATTGATTCACTAAGAACAATCATAGACGTGCTTGAGGTGAAACAAAATGATAACCTTATTTTTAAAGGTACTATGAAAGTACATCAGGTAGTATCTAAATTTTTGTCAAAATGTTGGTTTTGCAGTTTGTCTTGTTTCACGTGTAAAGAAACATGCCATCATTATGGACTTGGATGTTTGAAGTATAAAGATTTTGGTTCTAAAGATGTTCCTTGTACAAGCAAGACTTCAAAGTTAAGATATGAAGATGTATATAGTGTGTTGTAATGTCTTCAAAAATAAAATAGGTTGCCACATTCTTGACGAAGTTAAAATTAACGCTAAGAAAAATGTTTCCAATGAAAAATACAAATATTCAGCTATATGCCAAAGCGAGATGAATAAAGATGGAGAAGTTAAAGTTAAATTATATTTATAACATTATAACACTTATTTAATAATCTCTAGTGTTTTATTGTAATTCCCATGCACTTCGCGAAATTCCCGTGTCTACCCTTTTCAGAAAATTGTAAAAAAATCAAAAATCGATCTTAATTCAGAACGTTTTTTGATAATCTTCTTTCTAATAAAAAAACCACATCTAATAAAATGAAAATGTGATATCTTGTTTGAACTTTTTTGTTTGCCCAAAAATCTATATTATGAGACTCATTTTGCAGAGAATCACCGTTATATTTATTTCTTATAGACTTTTATTTTTATTCCAAGTTGTTGAATTTATGCATTTTTTTCATTGCAATCAAAAAAAAATTTTATAGTTTCATTTATATTTTAGGTGTTTCCGAAATTAACAATAAAATGGAAACTAAAAACACATCACCCAAACATTTATTCTACAAAGAACAACAAATAAGTCATCATGCTGAAGAAACCCCATTAAACAAAAAAATTAAAGTTCAGATTGGAAAAAAATCTTACAAGTGTGAATTTTGTTTTAAACAGTTTACAGCAGCAGCGAATTTGAAACAGCATATAAGAACGCACACTGGGGAAAAACCTTACAAGTGTGAAATTTGCTTTAAGGCATATACTGCAGCAAATAATTTGAAAATACATTTGAGATCACATACTGGGGAAAAACCTTACGAGTGTAAAATTTGCTTTAAGACATATTCTGCAGCAGATTATTTGAAAATACATTTGAGATCACATACTGGGGAAAAACCTTACAAGTGTGAAATTTGCTTTAAGACATTTACTGTAGCAAATAATTTGAAACTACATTCGAGATCACATACTGAGGAAAAACCTTACAAGTGTGAAATTTGCTTTAAGACATTTACTGCTGCAAATAGTTTTAAAATACATTTGCAAACCCATACTGGGGAACAACCTTACAAGTGTGAAATTTGTCTTAAGCAGTTTTCTCACAAACACAATTTGATAACACATAATAAAGTACATACTGGAGAAAAATGTTTTATGTGTGAAATTTGCTTTAAGAAATTTACATCCAATGATAATTTAAAAAAGCATTTGCGAACGCATACTGGGGAAAAACCTTACAAGTGTGAAATTTGTCTTAAGAAGTTTTCTCAGCAATACCATTTGAAAAGACATAAGCAAGTACATACGGGAGAAAAGCCTTACGGTTGTGAAATTTGCTTCAAGCGATTTGCTACCAAAGATAAATTATTAAACAGTCATGCACAAACACATACTGGGGAAAAGCCTTACAAGTGTGAAATTTGTCTTAAGCAGTTTTCGCAGCAATGCAATTTGATAACACATAAAAAAATACATACTACAGACAAATGTTACAAGTGTGAAATTTGTTTTAAGCTATTTACTGCCGCTGATAATTTAAAGAAGCATTTGCGAACACATACCGGGGAAAAACCTTACATGTGTGAAATTTGTGCTTTACAGTTTGCTCATAAAAGCAATTTAACACAGCATAAGCAAGTACATACTGGGGAAAAACATTTTAAGTGTGAAATATGCCTTAAGCGATTTACTACAGCACGTCATTTGAAAAGACATGCGCTAATACATACTGGAGAAAAACCGTTTGAGTGTGAAATTTGTTTTAAGCGGTTTGCACAAAAACCAAATTTGAAATTACATATAAGAGTACATGCTGGAGAAAAACCGTATGAGTGTGATATTTGTTTTAAGCGGTTTTCACAAAAACCAAATTTTAAATTACATATGTATAAGAGGACATGCTGGAGAAAAACGTTACAGATGTAAAATTTGGTTTAACCTTCATCGGATGGGCTTCAAAATATTACACTAAAGACGGGTCAGGGTCTGAACGGACTCCATTCTTAAATGGGTGAACTATCTCTCTCTCTCCAATGGCGCTACAGCCCAAATCGGGCCTTGGCCTCCTCCAAACTATGCCTCCAACCTTGTCGGTCCCGCGCCGATCTTCTCCAAGTTCTCACGTCTAGCAAATTTTGCGCGTCCGCTGCCACTTCATCCTCCCATCTTTTCCGTGACCTTCCTTTTGGTCTTGCGCCCTGCATTTTACTATCAAGGGCTCTTTTCGGCAATCTTTCTGTCTCCATTCTTACTACATGATCAGCCCAGCGAAGTCTCTGAAGTTTAATGAATTCTGAGATCGGTGTCTCTTTGAACAGTTGATAGACTTCATGTTTATACCTGGATCTCCATATTCCGTTTTCGTTAATAGGTGCAAATATCTTTCTTAGGACTTTCGAAGTACGTTATTCTTTTACGTTATGTAGCAGACGAGAGGGGGTAAAAGGCGAGTTTCTGGCGCCTAAAAACTGGAACATATCGGCTAAGAGAATAAACCCTGACAGAATATTCTGGTCCTCCAGGTTTGGGGTTGGGCAATGGGCCGGTAACCCGTTACCGTAAAAAGTATAACACCACGAAACCTTTAAATGGGTGAACTAAGCTTATATGAAAAAAGCTGTACCAGTAACACATTATTTTTATAGTATTGAACATTTATTAGACTAAAGAATACACATTACTACAAAATACATTATACTGCTGGTGCTAACAGACTAAACAACAACTACATACTATTTGTACAATGTATACAAACTATCTCTGATTTTGCGTGTTCTAGACATACAAAATTGTTACATTTTACACATATTTTACTAGTTTTTGTGTCTTTGCCTCTGCAACACATATGGTACCACCCCCTTGTATTTTTTGTTTGTTCTACTCTGAGCTCAGTAATATTCAAAAATTCTGGGAATACTGCCATATGATGCTTTTTATTCTTTTCGATGTGCTTATTGTTATAACGTCTGAAAACATATTCTTTATAAGTTCCTTGCCCAGTGCCAGAGACAAAAAATACTACTAATAGATTTACCAGAGAAATTAAGACGATGGGAGGAGTACGTTAGAGAACTTTTCCAAGATGAAAGAGGTGAAATGCAGAAAATACAATAATTAAATCATTTAGAGAGACAGAAGATCACGATAGATGAAATCAAATATGCTATTAAAAACTCTAAAGATAATAAGGCAGCTGGATTAGATGAAATACCAGTAGAACTGTTAAAACTGGTGAAGAGGATAACTTGGAAGTATTGGCAGATTTATTCAACACGGTGTACAATACCACAAGAGTGGCTGAAGTCAGCATTTATAACCATCCCTAAAAAACAAGCATCAAAAGAGTGCTCTGATTATCGAACACTGAGCCTCATGAGTCATACTTTAAAAGTACTGCTGAAAGTAATACATAAGAGAATATACAAAAGGCTAGAGGAGGATATTAGCGAGACGCAGCTCGGGTTCCGAAATGGAATGGGTACTCGAGAAGGACTATTTGCCATCAACATATTGATTCAGCGATGTCGGAATGTAAACGTTGATCTATACTTGTGTTTTGTTGACTACGAAAAAGCTTTCGATACAGTAAGACATGAAAAACTAATATCAATTTTATCACTAATAAACTAATATCACTTATTCACAATTGCATTGACAGTAAAATCATAAATATAGTGCAAACATTATATTGGAACCAAAGTGCCATCGTTCAAATTGACGGGTAACACTCAGAAGAAATGAAGATCTGTAGAGGAGTTAGACAGGGATGTGTTTTATCGCCACTTTTGTTTAACTTATATTCTGAAGAAATTTTCCAAAACACGCTCAATAATATCAAAGCGGTAGTTACCGTTAACGGAAAATTAATTAACAACTTACGATATGCAGACGACACTGTGATCATAGCAACGAGTATAGATCTACAACATCTTATCAAAAGCTTAAGTATGAATTGTGCTGACGTGGTAATTACTATAAACGCTAAAAAAACGAAGTACATGCTAATTACAAAAAGATCACAAAATATACATCACCTATTGACAATCAATGGTAACGTGATAGAACAAGTAGAAAAATATCAGTACTTGGGAACTTTGATCAATGAAACCAATGATCATACTGTAGAAATAAACAGACGAATAGAGATTGCCAGATCAGCATTTATACGAATGAAGCCACTCCTAACGTGCAAAAATCTAAATTTGAACGATTTTTTCGCAATTTGAGAATTTGTAAGTTAAAAATGATTATTTTAACAATGATGATTCATAGCCCGTAAGAGAATAGATGGAAAAAATACATCTATCTATCTGATTTTGAGGTAAAAAAAGTGCGAAAAGGATAAAAAAACGTGGTATTTTCGAATTTTATCTTTATAATAGTTACATGGGAACTTATACAATAGAATTTGATAATGTGGAAGAAAAAATGTTCAATTACCAAATGAGTTTTGAGGTTTATGTGCAAATAAATGAGTAAAAAACGGTTTTTTTTTTAATTTTTCGGTGCTTTCCGCTCAGAAATTGAAAATTCTGCCTTGGAAATTCAAAAGAAAGAAAAAAAAAATACATTAAAAATTACTATTTAAAAGTTAGCCAAAAATTATTAACATAACCTAAGAAATTATTGAAAATTTCAATGATTTTTTCTAGGCTCAATTTTCAATATAAAATTTTGAAAAAAATCAGGCTATTTTGTATTCGAAAGATACACCTTCATGAATTTTTTCAGATTTTTTAAAGTAAAATGGCGTCCAGAAAAAAATAAAGTCCAAAAAAGCTTCTTTTTTAGATTTAAGAGGTTCTGTGGCCTCTGGGAAGCTACATATTTGTATGAAGTCAAGTTCTTATACGCTTTATCGAAAGCACTGATCAGTGCGGGGGCACTTTTGACCAACTTATTCCGCTATAGCCTTTAATCTAACCGTTAAATGTTCTTGTAGGCATACATTTTTATCAATACAATATATAAACTACAGATAGATAGAAGACTGACGATTAAAAATTAAGATCTATAAACTAACAGCCAAAAATTGTGATCTGGGGTCAAAATAGACCCCGGCCAGTCCGATGAAGGTTAAGCAATTTTCCCAGCAACGTTATCTGGAAAAACATTTAAAAAAGACATATTGGAAAAACAGTGTAAGGATTGTTTGAAACAATTAACTGAATGTATATTCGGTATGACCGTCGAAATTAAAAACAATATGTTTAATGTTTTAGAAGATGTCTCCATAAATCATTGTGTCACCAGACCTCTGTGTAACCAAATGAATTTTGTTCATATTTAAAAAAAAGTTCAGTCAGTTTGAGATTGAGGTCTCGAGATATGGTGAAACAGACTATTTTTATTTAAAAATAAAAAAAATATATTTATCTTTGAAAAATCAGTATGGTAAAGAAATTTTATTGAATTAAAAGGAATAAGAAGTCGAGTGCGGGAGTGTACATTTCAGATAATATAATTAGATATATAATCAATATTTTGTATAGCTACATAGAACTAGAGAAAGACTTTAAAAACTTCTGAGTATTAGATAATATCAACCTGTGATTATATTTTTAATATACACTCATGGACAAAAATATCGAATATTTTGGAATTTTCCAATTTTTTTTTATTATTTTAAAATAATTTTAGATTACTGATAATACTCATATAGTAGGCTGATGTACTCAACTGGTCTGAAATATTTTGATGTTTATTTTGACGTTTATTCAGTGGTTAGTGTGATTCATACATTTTATCATAAAAAAACCTTCTTCACGTAAAGCAAAAATCATACTATTTCGGTTATTTTTAGTTTAATTTATTAAGTTTAATTAAATATTGTTTTTATTTAATTAAGTTTAAAATATCCCACCAATTCGACACGGCGATGAAGCCCAAGTAGCACATATTGTAATTTTTTACAAGGAAGGATATGCACAACAAGATATCGCACGACGTCTCAGCAGAACTGAATCTATAGTTTCGAATACTCTGAAAAGGTACCGTGAAACAGGAAATTTTGTACGAAGGGCTGGTCAAGGACGTCCAAGGTGCACAACCGCAATTTATGACTGTTTTTTGGTTCTTAATTTTACACGAAATCGTTTATTGAGATGGATGCACTTAAGAAATGAGCTATTAAATGTTAGACAAGTTAATGTGAGTTCACAAACAGTTAGACGTAGATCAAAAGAAGCAAACGTAAAGCCCAGACGCCCCGCCAAAGTTCCACGTTTTCTCCAAAATCATAAAACTCATCGTTTTGAATTTGCAAGAACACATATTTAGTGAAATATCGACAACTGGAAAAACGTTCTTTTCACTGATGAGACCAGAATCCTATTACGGAAGCCAGATGGTCAAAACTACGTCTACAGAAGAGTTGGAGAACGATTCGCCAGCTGCAGTCTCGCCCAGACCGTTAGTTTTGGAGTTGATGGCATAATTCTTTGCGAAGGTATTAGTTGGGAGATACGTACCGCACTTGTGGAAGTGATTGGACGGATGACTGGTGATTCTTACGTTTAAAACATCCTGCAAGATTATGTTTTGTCATATGTTGGTTACATTGGATATGAAAGATTCACGTTAATGCACGATAATGCTCGACCACATAGCGCTGCTTTAGTGAATAATTATCTTGATGAGGTCCAAATTCCACGATTGGATTGGCCACCGTTTAGCCCGGATTTAAATCCAATAGAGCACATGTGGGATCATCTAAAACGCAGCATACGACAAAGAAATCCCGTTCCAAATACGATAGAGCAGCTTCGACTTGCTGCACAGGATGAATGGAATGAAATTTCCCAAGGATATGTCCAAAATTTACTTGCAAGCATGCTGAGAAAGATGCAAGCAGTAATAAGAGCTAGAGGGGGGAATACTCGTTACTGATCATGCACTTCTTTCAGTTAAAACGACTTGTTTAAGCAATTTAAATTATACTTTAAGTTTAGAGTAAAATAACCTTATTTACCTAATTTTAAACATTTATTTTTTTCACAATTTTCTCCGTATAAAAACTTTAAAATTGTTCATTAAACATTGTTAAAATAAACTCTATTTTACAATAAACGACTTTATTGACCAGAATTTATTTTGAAAAAACAAAAACTAGAAAATTCCAAAATATTCGATATTTTTGTCCGAGAGTGTATTTTTATATATTTATATACATAAATGTATAACAAAATTTATATATTATATTTTTAACCCGTTTTAATCCATCAATCATGAAACATTAAGTTACAAACCAAAATGTAAATAGTATACGAATCTCAGTAATGGTTTTGGAAATCTTAAACAGGAAAACAGCTTTGAATGAAAATCGAGAAAGAAAGGCTTATGCAGAATAAGAGGCCAAGAACTTAAAAAGAGGGAGTTCAGTTTTAATCGTAGCTACAAGAAGACTTTTAACCTTGAGAAAAAATTAAAAATTGTCAGCGAGATAGTTGAAGAAGAAGAAAAGAAGTAGTCATAGCATGTGAGTTGGCCTCTGCATACCCCTCTCTAGTGTTAGGAGGTTGTATAAGGATGGCAAGCTTCAGGTAGATATCAGTGGTGATAGATTGACATAGCGACATAGCTGTATTTGGTATTGCGGTTCCAAATAGTAACGATGAAGTTTCAACTTGATGGGAAGATATGTCAATAAGGCGGTTTGAAGAGTCTTTTCATTTTCCACACACAAACGTCGTCCCACTGTAGTTTATTTAGCTGTTCACTTGGTGACTGTACAACGACTTTATTTCGCGAGAGAAAACTCAACGCGAAGAGCTGAACGATAACTAACGACAGCGTTGAAAAGTTATCTTTTTTTATTTTTTTTAAAGGGAGATTTGACTACATATATTGTTAGGTAGGTTTTCAGTATTTTCCGGCCACCAGACGGGTAACATGATCTGGTGGCGCCACCGAGCCGGGCATTTATTGATGGTTGGAACAGGGGTTTTTCAACAACTTTTACAACCTGTTTCAGTTCCAAAAATTATCTGTTTCAAAAAAACTGCTTCAGTTTCAAACTGTTCCAACTCTAACACTGACACTGTGTTACGTACGGGTTGCTTCCATGGTACAATGAATTTGCTTCAGTACCAGTTCGGTTTGTTCCAGAAAGGTTGTTGCGTTAACAATTGTATTTGTGGTTGTATATTTTAAAAGTTGGAAGTCTTGTCGCGAGTCGCAGTAGAATTAAATTTTAGATAGTTTTATTGCCGGTTTAATACCTACGTGTTATATTCCTTTTAAGTAAAATATTCTTTTATGAGTTCGAATTCTTTATTGAAAAGTGTATCAAGGCACAATAAAAGTAGCCCAGTCTGGAACATTTTTACCATAGTTGACAACACGATTGCGAAGTGTAATATGTGTCAGTTACAAATGTATAAATCATCAATAACAAACTTAAAAAAACATATTGAAAGAAAGCATTCAACTGTGAATATTTCACAAAAATCTGTTGTGTGTAAGTAGTGACATTGGAAATATAGAAAAACGTTTTGGACAGCGCCAGTGTTGTCATCACTACCACTACTAGCTGCGATTCACAGCAGTCAAGTGCTAGTTGTATATCCACCGCAACCAGAGACATACCTGAACGTACTAAAAAAACGTAGAATTATGACACAAGAAAGAATTACATCTTTTTCAAACAAAAAATTATCTTCTGAAACAAAAAAGTCCATCGATTCGAATTTATTATTATTATTTACTATGGATTTTCAGCCATTTAGTATTGTGGAGGATGTGGGCTTTAAAACATTTGTACAATCTTTAAATCCTTCGTACAGACTTCCAAATAGGCAAACGATTTCTAAAACTCTAATTCCAGCTTTCTATGAAAGGTGTTTAAATAGAACTAAAGAGGCCGCACAAAATATTTTAAATGTTTGCATTACTACAGATTGATGGACATCGACAAACAATGAAAGTTTCATAGCAATCACGGGCCATTTTATTGTCGATAAATTTCAAATGCGCAGTATTCTCTTGGAGTGTGACTTGTTTGAAGGTAGCCATACGGGAACCAATATATCAAAAACTTTAATCGATGTTGCAAATAGTTGGCGGTTACAGAAAAAAGTTATTCTTGCTGTATCCGACAATGCTGCTAATATTAAAAAGGCAATTGCCAATACAGGATACACCCTTAACTTAAAGGTGCAGGATGCTTTGAAATTGGCTCAGGATATCTTAATAAAAGTGAAGACGATAGTAGCGCATTTCAAAAGAAGTAATAAAGCTATTAAAATGCTTTTCGATACACAAATAAAAAATGGAGTGAATATACCATTAAAGGTTATCCAAGATGTCCCGACAAGATGGAACTCAACTTATCATATGGTAGAAAGATTTGTTTAATTGGAAAAAAGTCTTCGTTCCACGTTGGGTCTCCTAGACGATTCATTGCCTAGAATTTCAGGAGAGGAGTGGACTATACTTAAAGAACTGTGTCAAATTCTGGAGCCGTTTGCTGATGCAACGAATTGTGTGAGTGGTGAAAATTACATGTCAGCCTCGCTAGTGATTGTATTAACTAGAGGGCTTCTTAATGTCTGTGATAATTTATGAGTGGAAAATTTTAATGAACAATCCAAAGACGTTTTAAACTGTTTACGGAAAGGTCTTCGGTCCAGGTTGGGTAATGTGGAATATAGTGATACGCTAGCCATTTGCACCTTACTGGATCCTAGATTTAAATATTTTGGGTTTAAAAACAGCGATGCCGTCGAAAAAGTTAAAAAGGTAATCATAACTGCCCTTACGGAAATTATTAACGCACAATGTGAACGTCATGAACCTGAGCCTATACCTAGCACATCATCAACTCCCGTTTCACTATTGGCAGAAACCGAACAAAATAAAGCAAAATATTGTTTGTGGGATTCCTTAGATAAAAATGTTTCCCAATTTAAACCCAAAGTTACTTCCAGTTCGAGGGCTATAATTGAATTTCAAAGGTTTTTGGAAGATGAAGTCGTTAGTCGGAGTAAAAATCCTTTAGACTGGTGGAGAGAAAATGAACATAATTACCCGTATTTAAGTCGTTTGGTACGCGCTAGATGTTGTGCGTTAGCTACCTCTGTGCCTTGTGAAAGGTTATTTTCTAAGGCAGGAAATCTTTTAAATGAACATCGAACAAGACTTAGTGCAAAAAAATTAAAATATTTGTTGTTTATAAATGTTAACAATTTTTTTTAGATTTTCTGAAACCAGGAAAAATTTAAGTTATTACCTGCTAGTTTTGTGTTCCTTATTGATAACTATAGTACACATCCACATAATAGTTTTATGGTTAAACAAATTGTACCTATACTTAATTTTTTGTTAGATGATATGAATTTACCTATTAACTTTAAGTATTTTCTTATTAATAAATCTGCAATAATAATAATATATAACAATATGGATGTAGATTTTATCGTTGACAAAGAATGATTATATTATATTTTGTTTTAGTTTTATTATATTTTGTTTTATGAAATATATGTCTAATATTTATTTTCGATTTTTTACTATATTTTCTAAAAAATATTTAACATTGACAACGCCGCACATGCCAGCAAGTTTACTTTACTTTACTTTTTCGTGTCTGGATCCGACTACAGTTTTTCTGCCCAATATCGTGCTACGTCTACACCCTTTGTATTTGCGAGCCATAAATCATCGAGGGTGCACTGTGATGGGCAAAGTCTGCATACTCTCAGGTGCTCCATGTTCTGTATTTCCCCACATTCACAAAGTGCGTCGCTGTCTGTCTTGATGCCCCATTTAATCAGGTTCTGTTTTACAGGGGCAACACCTGTGCGTATGCGATTCAGTGTCCGCCAGGTTCTCCAATCCAGGTTCATTCCATTAGGTCGTTCTGGATGTAGGGGGAACAGTTCGGGTGGTTCGACGCTGACATTTCTCATAAACCTTTTCCTTGATTTAAGTCGGCTGATTCCTGGTGGTTCGTCAAACCCGTATAATTGGTGCCTTTCATCGAAAGTTTGCCTGAACTTCTCCACATATTGTGAGGCGCATCTACGGTCATCTGGTGATGAGAATCCAGCTACCCGGTACAGTAGGGGTAGGGGGGTAGGCTTCATACAACCGGTAATTATTCTGCATGTTTCATTTAACGCCGTGGTGACTTGTTGGGCGTGTCTAGATCTACCCCAGACGGGACAAGCATATTCCCCTGTTGAGAAACATAAGGCCTCAGCTGTTGTCTTCAAGACCTGGGGGTTTGCACCCCACTTGCTCCCTACAAGTTTCCGGAGAAGGTTGTTTCTCGTAGAAACCTTTTGTCTTGTGTTCTGACAGTGGAATTTATACGTTAGTGACCGGTCTAGTACTACTCCAAGATATTTGGGCTTATCAGTATGTTTCAAGCGTTGTCCCTCCCAAGAAACATTCAGCTTTACATGCGCCAGTTGGTTGTTGAGATGGAATGCATGGGGGAGCACGGAAGGAGCCTCCACGCAAGTGATATTATAAGAACAATATGTCACTGGCGCTCCCTGGAAACGCCCCTCGGGCGGCCAATCCTTCCACCACTGGATCCGAACAAAGTAACGAGAATCAACGGCTCTTCTCAGAGCCTACACTGACAATGATGGCCAGCAAGTTTAAATTCATGCTTTATGCTTTGTTTATGCATATTTCCGCTCCGCTGGAACTGCAACCTGCAACAACCGTATTAACAGCACAGCAATGCAACACCATTCTCTGTTCCAAATTCCAAGAAATTTTCTAACCTCTTATAAACAATGGCTTTACGTATCTAGAAATTTGTAATTCTGAATTCCAAGTACAAATGCAATTGACTGATTAAATAGGTACACAAAATTATGCTTAAAATTTTAGGTCGAGTTTACCGAAAGTACAAGCTGAATATAGCCGCAAATGTCAAACATGGAACAACAAATTTCGGTATAGCAGTGTTGGCATGTTTTTATAATGTAGATGCTGTATGCTTCAAATATAAAAAAAAAAAGCTTTAGAAAAGTAAATTTTGTTTATATTATGTTATGAATTCTGCAATTTTTGATTTATATAAAACAACAATGAGTAAATATTTGTTTCTTTGTAGATTAATTGCAGTTAATTATTAGAATTTTTTTTCGCAATTACCCTTTGATAGATTAGGGGATAGATTTGGCAATCGTCAAATCAGCAGTTGCCAGATTACAACAGATGTTTGCAATTAATCTTGAAAGAGACTAATATTTACTTGTTATTGCTTCATACAAATTAAAAATTGCAGAATTCATAATCAAAATGTCCTTTTTAAAAGCTTTATCTCTTTATATTTGAAGCATACAACATATGCATTATAAAAACATGCCAACACTGCCAAACCGAAATATTTTTGATATTTGCGGCTATATTCAGCTTGTACTTTGTTGTAAACTCAACCAAATTTTATTTACCAATCGTTAACAACTCAAAATTAAAATACGTACCTGGCTACACCTTCTTTGTATCATTTAGTAAAGTACTTTTAAACTTTGGATAGAATTTAAAATTTAACCTAATGTAACGAAAGACTAAGGGTGACTATTCGTTACAGCATTAAGGGAGTACAGTTATTTTGTGCTTGATATCGGCCCAGTCTCTTAATCTGGGGAATTCCATCCGGAATATCTTGCAAGGGATAGTACTTATTTATTTTTTTAATTTTAAAATACGAAATTATACTTCACAATTTCGAATTTTCAAATTGTAAAAATAATTCTGTGGTGTATGTGCTAAAAAGCAATTCTAGCGTACTCTAACAAGATCAGGAATTGTTTTTTGATCAAATACAATAAAAAATTTTGAGTTTTATCTCCCGGTGATTGACTTTTAATTAATTTTATTTATAGTTTATAAGAAGAGAGTTTTAATTAATTTGTAGATTTGTACATATTTAAATTAAAAATTTAAACCATAACATTTTTTGTTAAAAGTTGAAATAATATTTTATTTTCTTCAAAAATTTTTATAAAACGCAAAAATTGAATGCTATCTACGACCAAGCGGCATCTACATATAAAAATATTTAAAGTTGCATTTATTGCCCCACTCTTTCTTATTTTAGAATCAGTAATAGCGCTGACATATCCGGCATATCCGCTCCCTCTAGTGTCTAGTGACAAATAAGAAACTAAACTAAAATCATGATCAACTTCCATTGTTTTTGTGTATTGTATAAGCGTCTATATTCAGTATATTCTTTGGTATAACCTTTGGGACGCTGAATGTTTTTGATATGACCATAGATCAGAGGGATATGACTTCCCTCCTTCCGTGCTGTCCAGACCCCACACTAAAAAATGACAGTGAAAGATCAATATTCTTTGGTTTGGTGGTTGTTTGGTCCATCTAGTAATAATTTAGTAGTAATTTAAAATCTTTTTATTACTCGATGGTTTGATATATATTCTTTCTAGGCGTCTGAATTATATTCTTTGGTGATAAGGTTATGTAGTCAAAGATGTGGTTTCTTCAAAACAATTAGGTTTACACATAAAGGCATATAAAATAATGGATATTAAGGTAGAAATTAAGACAGAACTTGAGGAATATTATAATGGATTTAGTAGTGCTGACGTACGATATATGCAGAGTGAGTTATCCACAGAAACAGATATAATAGATTTTGAAGATGTTAAAAAGGAAACACAAGAAGATGATTCAGGTGAGATATTAAATTAAACATGAGAAATGTGACGCCAAATATACCTAATAAGATACATTTCCTAGTTGCAGTTTTGTATAGGTTTTAATATTTCCTTGAACTAATAGTAAAGTAAAACCAAATACATCTTTCAGATCAATTTTTAATATAATAAACATCATTTAATTACAAAATACCACTTACCTATCCGTGGCTTTATACAGCATATATTCTGTTTGCCTTTTACCACATCCCAATCCCTATTTCTTCTTCTCATGTATATCTTCTTCAGTGAGGCCACTGTACTTTAATATAATAAACATCATTTAATTACAAAATACCACTTACCTATCCGTGGCTTTATACAGCATATATTCTGTTTGCCTTTTACCACATCCCAATCCCTATTTCTTCTTCTCATGTATATCTTCTTCAGTGAGGCCACTGTACTTTAATATAATAAACATCATTTAATTACAAAATACCACTTACCTATCCGTGGCTTTATACAGCATATATTCTGTTTGCCTTTTACCACATCCCAATCCCTATTTCTTCTTCTCATGTATATCTTCTTCAGTGAGGCCACTGTTTTTATTCGTCTGTTCGACTTGACTGTAGACTAGGACATTCTCTTTTCCTCCTGTTTGGTTTCCGTTTCCAAGTGTTCAGTGGCATTCTTATCTCATCTATATCCATCCTACACTTATGGCCACACCAGAGTAATTGGAAATGTGACTTTAATTTTAAATGTAATAAATACAACATGAAATATAGTAGTTTTTCTAGTATCATTCCTGTATAATTTGATTCCATTCATCCTTTAGAGTCGACCAATTCTTAATAGTATAATTGGTAAGAGGGTTGGGCCTTTATGTGAACTTAAAATTTATATCAATAGATTCTGCTTCAGTTAGTGATTAATGTACAATTTGTTTGATTGTAAGCTCAGCATTGTGTGTTTATAAGAATTACTGATCTAATAGTTTTATTTCAATTACCTGTTATCAGTAGGCTAAACTTGATTGTTTTAGATTACTACATTTCTTTCTTAAATACTTATTTGTTTTTATTCATATTGTTGAATTTAAGCACTTTTTCCTTGCAGTAAAAAACAACAAATTTTTATAATTTATAAAAGTTATATGTACTATAAATGAAGGGTCTCAGGGGAAAACCATGAATGTCACAAAATATTTTATTGAAAAAAATGAATTTTACAGTTAAATACCGTGTAAATACTAAAATATGTGCCTGATATATTATATTCCAAAACATTTATCATTAACATTTACTACTAAAAACTAGTACTTAAAACTAAACCAATGAAACAGTTTTTGTAAAAAATAGGAAAACATCAGTCAGGGTCAATCTTTTATGGAAGAAAATCATGAAAGTCCAGGTGCATTTCTTTTCTGAAGCAAATGTTTCTTCATTACAACAGGCTGCAATTCCTCAAGATTTGAATTATTGACAATTCCTTTGTTGTTGTTTATCTTCATTTCATCAGGTATACTCATGTACATTTCTTTTGCTTGTTCGGATTTGCAAAACTTTGACAAAAACTGTCTTTGAACTTGTCTTTGTTAATAGCAATAAAGTTGAAGTATGATTGCCTGGGTAGTTCAAATTCCGAATGTGACAATTTATGTGACTTTGGGGCTCTCAAGTTTGGTAGCAGTATATGAATCTCTGTGAAATACAGTGCGAAAATGAGTACTAACACACATCATCTCTTTAATTTTTTGCATAGCAAAAGGAGCTTTTTTGACATATCTATCGTTAAAAAATTCAGTCCATCCCTTGATGAAACACTGAGATACTGAAATTACATTAAATGGGGCAGGCTTTGTGCGAGAAGCTATAATATTTTCCTCCCAATCAACAGGCATTTCCATTCTTTTTTTAAGGTTAATAAGTCCCATATTTTTATTGCACTCAAGGTATGAATGGCATATGGAACGGGATATGTTATTGTAATGGATTGAAGATGATTTACAACTGATACCATGTAATGAATAAACCTTACCACTGTATAGTTTTTGTTTTGTCTACCTGCTCCGTCACAGAAAATGTGTAGATGTTGAGCAATTGGAGGCAAATGATGCATAATAAAATCGAAAAGAAACGAACACACTTCATCTGATCCCTTTTTAGCAGTAAACTCTGGATATATATAAAAATAAGAATCAGCGTTTGATAACACATGGATGTTAAAAGAGTAAATCGAGAGCTGTCGGCGGTAATATACATTATTGGTGGAGATATTCGGTAAGGAAACATTTTTTTGGTAGTCCATAGCTATAGCTTCATAATTCTTTTCTATTCGTTTCCTTCTTTTGCTTTCCTTTTTCCTTTCATAAAACACTTGAGCCCTACGAAGATGGAGCTCTCTAAGTGTTTTTAATTTGGTTATTTCATTATGTCCACTTTTCTGGTCTGTTTCAGCTGCTTTCATTTTTGCAGTAATTTCGTCACATTGACTGCAGGTATCCGATCGCGGATAACCGAAACTAATGTTATATTTTTGTCTAAAAATTTCTCTGTAACTTTGATAAGAAATTTTAACTTCTCGGCTTCAGTTTGTTATAATTTATTTCTCCCCTTTTATCTTAAGGAGCCGTGCCAGACTGCTTTAACTCTTTTTGTAGAAGTGTTGTCCCTGTAATACCATGAACTGCACGAAAAAATTTAGCACAAACTTGTACTTCTTCGTAATGTTTTTTCTCATCCTCAGCATTAGCAGTTGACCTTGGCTGAACTTTGATCCTGTACATATAGGCTGCATGATATATTGCATCATGTACATTTTTGGCCCTAGATCGCCGCCTCTGTACGTTTACGAATGATATAGGAGAACACAAATACGCATTTTGTTCATTATGAGATATCAATGAATTAAAATGATTTAAAATTCTTTGTCTATTCATTTCAGTTACTGTGTGACAACACTTCAAGCGTTTGCATTTGCAGAATTCACCAAACTCATGTGACTGAAGCTTCATTTTTTTCATGGCTTCATAGAACCTGCCCATTTTCACTCTCTTTTTAGTGGATATGTTTCCACTATTTGCCATAATTGTTTTAAATAAATTAACTAACCAAACAGAACACACGTGCACAAGCACGTGGTTATAAAGATGTATTTACACACTGACACGACCGTTTGCAAGACAAGGATGCCAATTACATTTTCTGACGCTGCTGAGTGGACATTCAGTATTTCAGCCGTCTACGCGCGGACATGCACGGTTTTCTACCGATATAGGGTATTTAAAAACTAATAACTCGTGACACGCACTGTTTTCTTCCTTATTTGAAATGTCCAAACATAGATATTAACAAAACTTACTAGATGGCGTACTTAACTCAATTTTAGTTAATTTGTGACATTCATGGTTTTTTTTCCGAGACCCTTCCTATACTATAATATAGTTATAGTTTCATTTATATTTTAGATTTATTCCACCATCAACAACAAATAAGTCAACATGCTGAAGAAACCCTATTGAACAAGGGAGTAAAAGTTGAGATTGGAGAAAAACGTTTTAAGTGTGAAATTTGCTTTAAGACATATACTGCAGCCAAGAATTTGAAAATACATTTGAGGTCACATACTGGGGAAAAACTTTACAAGTGTGAAATTTGCTTTAAGACATATACTGCAGCAAATAATTTAAAAATACATTTGAGGTCACATACTGGGGAGAAACCTTACAAGTGTGAAACTTGTTTTAAAACGTTTATTGCAGCAGATTTTCTGAAAATGCATTTGCGAACACATACTGGGGAAAAACCTTACAAGTGTGAAATTTGTCTTAAGCAGTTTTCTCAGCAATGCAATTTGAGAAGACATAAGAAAGTGCATACTGGAGAAAAACCTTACCAGTGTGAAATTTGTCTTTTACAGTTTTCTCAGCAAATCAATTTGGTAATGCATAAGAAAATACATGCTGCAGAAAATTGTTGCAAGTCTGAAATTTGCTTTAAGCGACTTACTGCTGCTGCTAATTTAAAAACTCATTTGCCAACACATACTGGGGAAAATGGTTCAAGTATGAAATTTGTTTTAAGCAATTTTCACAAACAAGAAATTTGAAAACACATAAAGGGTACATGCTCCAGAAAAACATTACCCATGTAAAATTTGTTTAAACGATTTTCACCGCAAAGTTATCTGAAAATACATACATAGGGGAAGAGGGGGCACAGTGTTACATAAATGTTTTTATTTGATGTCATTTTGACAGGATTTCATTAAAAATAAAATTTTTAATATTTTAGAACTCGTTTGGATTTGACGCATACTATTATATAATCAACTATAGGAAAAACTTACATGACTAGTCGGTAAAAACGATTTTGTAGAGAAAATACAATTGTAACATTGTGCCCCACTAGTGGGGAACAGTGTTATATACTATGGGGTACACTGTTACACAAGGAATACTGAAGTGATTAATGAGAATTTTATATTAAATACCATTTATTTGTCGTAACTCTACATACAAATAATATAAAATTTATTTTAATACATTATAATAATTTTGAAAATCTACGGGAAACACCAGCATTTCACTTCTGCGTGCTGTCTGGCCTGAAGGTTTGGGAGTTGGTAATTTTAAAACAACTTGGGAGACATTAAATACGTAGTTTTCATTGGAGGAAATAAATGTGAACTTGGGAAATAAACGACGGATATAGGTAACTTTCACTGTAGTTTCAGTTTTGCCAATAATATGTCCTATAGACAATATTTCTATGCCTTTTGAGATACCTTCTTTAATGAGAACATAATCGCCAACGTTTATTTCTTTATTATCGTCGTAATCCATTTGGGATATCTCTTCGTCATGACTTATAAACGATCCCATACTTGATTCACTATCAGCACAAGAGAAAGATTCTTCCGATTTCTCTGAGTCAGAAGAATCTTCCATATCTTGAAGTTTACGTGTATTTGATTGAAAAACGTTTCTTTTTACAACTTCTTTTCGCTTTCTGTCATTTTCATCTTTATTAGGCGACTCTTCGTCTTCTGACGCTGATGTCTGTTTCTGAATCCTTTTATGTAAGACAGACATTTTTGTTTTACCACATTTTTTTGACGTGTTTATTTCACCGCGTTTTCTAGTTGCGTTCTTCTCATGCCTTACTTTTAGATCAGCAATTAGTGCGTCTTTAATAGGTGTATTTGTTAATATTTGACTTTTACGTTTTCGGTTCTTTCCTCTTCCTTCTTTTCTATCTTCTGCTCGAGGAAAAGGGCGAACTTGTTCTGGAGAGACTAGCGATGACAACCATGATGAAGTTGACGGAACTTCTGAGGATATTGCCGAACATGAAGGCAGCTGAAATGATGCAGTTGCCACAGGCATTATCTCAGGTATTTGATGTGTTTTTATCTCAGCAGTTTCATTATTGACTAGCTGTGGTGCCATATCAGGCGTTTCAGTAACGACTTGTTTTATTGGTAACGTAGCTGTTTCATTTGTCATCTGCTCTACGGGAAACGGTCGGTCAGTTACTGCAGATGCTAGAAAATCGTCTTCAGAGAAGATCTGCCGATTCAATGGCCAAATTCCAGTTGACTTAAATCCACTAATAATGTTGTTTGGAATAAACGCAAGTGGATATGCTTTGCCCAAGAGTTCAGCTATTTCATAGATAGTTATTGTTTTGCCAGGATTAGTTATCATCCAATCATTGCAGGCTTTATTAAAGTGAGTTTTTAATGACTTATATAATGCTTTATCTAAAGGTTGAAGTTTTCCGCTTGTGTGTGGGGGTAAAGTTAAAAGTATAATTCCGTTAGACTTACAAAATTCCAATGAAGCAATTGTAATGTGCGACTCATGGTTATCCAAAATTAGTAGTATGGGAGATTCTGAAGATGATTTTGTAAAATGATGGAGATGTCTCAATATGTCGATGAAGACTTCTCCGTTGACCCAACCTGTTTTTACTGCTGCTCCTGCAGATCCAGGAGGTGCTCCCTTCAACATTCTGTCCTTAAAATGAACTCTGGGAAATACAAGGAAGGGCGGTACAGAATTACCTATTGCATTAATAAAACAGCATACCGTCACCAATACCCCTCTTTCACCTGAAGTTACTTGTCCAATTTGTTTTAAGCCTTTCGGACCTACTACATTTGGAGGATTGTGAACAGTGGTAAGTGCTGTCTCATCCAAATTGTAGATATTTTCTGGACTTGGACCATTGCGAAATTTTTTAAAAGCACTTACCAAATTGTCAAAAAATTCGTTAATATTTGTTTTGTTGAAACTGGTTGCACGACTCAGACTAGTCGCCTCAGGTTTTCTTATGGATAGCTGGGAGTATCGTTTCATATAACCGTACAACCAGTCTACTCCAGCCTGTTTATTTTCGTTCCATGAATTTGGAAACTTAAGATTATTTTTCACAGCCAATTCATATGCAAACTGCATTACATTCTTTCTGGTTAAACCATGGTGCATTTTACAAGCTATAATCAAATAATCTCTTAGTTGATCTTCTAGCTCTTTCGAGAAAACTTGATTTATTTCATAGTTTGGCGTAAATCTGAAATTTACTCGCTCTTCTTCAGACAAAGCTTTGTATTTATCAACATATCTTTTTAGAGTCATATGAATTATATTAGCTTGAATGGCTGCTGCCCTTACTGACCATCCGTTATTAACTACATTAAGAACGGCCGTTTTCATTGTATCATGGGTAAATGAGGCTATTTTTCTGATGGATTTTCTGTTACGAACCATTTTGATTCTGAAATAAAAATACAAAAGTAAATAAAACATCTTACTACTACCATATGCAATTTAGTACAAAATTAGTATTGTACATCATGCATATTTTCATTGTTTTTCTAGCAAAAAATGAAATATCACACTGTTCCCCACGCCTAAGTAGTGTAACACTGTACCCCTTCATAAGTTGTAACTCTGTGCCCCGAACGACGTTTTTACATTCAAATAATATTTTTGCCGAGTCACGAATTTTTTGGGTTATGTTAGTCCTACGAGTGTGTAGCTACAAGACGCATTTATAGTAATATATATCAATACAATGTGTAATATTTATTTACTAAGAGTTAAAACAGTTTTTAATACGTATCATTTACTTACTTTGGTGGTACAAAAACAGAAAAACACTTATATTTTCACTCAAATGTACAGTGACGGTCTACAAACACACCTACTGTTAACAAATAACGGAAAGTAACTACGACGACGACGGTACGGTTTTAAGTTCAACTTTAAGAAGATGGCGGAGAATTTAACATTGTACCCCGTGTAACACTGTGCCCCCTCTTCCCCTACATATTAGCAAACAAGTGAAAGATTGTTTTAAACAGTTAACTAAATACATGTTCAGCCTGACCAACGGAATAAAAATATATGTTCACTGTATTAGAAGATGTCTCCATAAATCATTGTGTCACCAGACCTCTTGAATGCTAAGAAATTAAAAATGGGGAGAAAAAGAGGAATGTTTGTTTTTGGTTAATACAGAAAAGAGGAGTTTGATTTTGATCATAGTTATAAGAAGACTGTCAACCTAGAGATAAAAAAATTAGAAAGTGTCAGCAGAAGAGTTGAAGAAAAAAAAAGTAGTGATAGCATGTTATTAGTTGTCCTCTGCACACTACTCTCTAGTGTTAAGGGCGTTGCATAAGGATGGTCAGTTTCCGGTAGAGATAGTGTGTTCAATAAAGACATAAAGATTAACTGTGGTTTTATTCATATCTTTATATAATTCATTAATAATTAATTACCATCATAATACAGCACAATGATAATTTAGTAAATTGAGCCTACAAACCCAGAAAGAGCTACAAACTAACCTACTATGGGAAAATAATGTACAAATTATTACAAGTATAACCATTTTAATAATTTTGTTAACTCTATAGAATATAATAGTAATCAAATGTCAATGTAGATTGAAGTAGTAGAAAACTAGGGTGTTGTAAAAATCAATACATTGTGTGAAAACTAAAACTGATGTATTAACATGCTGAGATTTAAATTAGATACAGGGGCTCAGTATAATAAGACCTAATGTTCTGATTTTTGTAATTGTAAAAACTAATAATGCATCAGATCCAATTTTACATATTAAGAGTTTTAAGTTTGTTCTTTCTTTGCATAGAGCTTTTTTAGGTAGTCAATCCACTTATCCTTTTCTGTGTGTTTTGGTTGTATTAGTTCCTTTATCTTTGTTCTTTGACGTCTTATAAAGCGCCATATTTACTTTTGCAGACTTTAAAAATAATGTTCCTTTTCCTTCGAAAAGCGTTCCCAGTGATCATTTTTTATTTTTATTATAAGTGAATGTGTTTCGTTTCTAATTGTTTTGTAATTATGGTATGCCTCTTGTGTTTTGGTTGACATATATTTCAGGTAAGCTTTTTTCTTTTCTTTACATTTTTCCTTCATTTCTGTACAAAACCATGGAGTTCTTGGCCTTGGGAATGAAATTGCTTCACAATGACAGAACAATTAACGAGATTAAATAATAAAATTATAAAATACCGAAAGAATGGAGAACAAGAGAACTAATTCTACTATTAAAAAAAAGGAGATAAAAAACAGCCAGAAAGCTACAGAGGTATAAACTTGTTAAATAGTATGCTAAAACTTACAACTAAAATTTTACAAGTGCTAAAAAATCGGTGGATAAGTTTAGCAAATGAACAAGAGGGTTTTCGTAGTAGAAGATCGTGTACGGATGCAATATTCGTTATAAAGCAAATTACTGAGAAATCACTAGAGTATAATAGACCAGCATTTCTGTGTCTGATTGCATAATAGATAAGTTCCCCTAAACATTATAAAAACTATCGAAAACATCTACCAAAACAACAAAATGGAACTCAGATTAAATGGACAACTTACAGAACCTATAGAAATAGGCAGTAGAATAAGACAAGGGGATTCATTGAGTCCCATGTTCTTCAATTTGATCATGGATGAAATCATCAAAATCGTTAACAAAGAAAGATGATACAGAATGGGCAACAAAGAAATAAAAATACTGTTACTCAGACAGGCGCAATATTGATAACCCAAGATGAAGATAGTCTGCACAGACTGGTCCATAGATTTAGCATAAGAGCAAAAGAATTTAATATGACAATCTCATAAAACTAAAACAGTAGTAGTCAGCAAAGAACCAACCAGATGTAAAATAGAAATTGATGGCATCAGTATTGAACAAGTCATGGAAATAAAATACTTGGGAATTACACTGTCTAACTATGGAGACCCGAACGAAGAAGTGAGAGATCCAGTACAAAAAGCAAATAGACTGGCAAGATGCCTTAATAACACTAATGGGCGAAACAGACAAATTTTAACACTGAGATGAAGTCAAGAATTTATAAAGCCAGTGTAAGACCAATAATGGCATAGGCCTCAGAAACAAGACCCGACACGACACACCCACAACGCAAAGGCTACTGGAAACGGCGGAGATGAGAGTACTGAGAAGAATTACAGGAAATACGCTGAGAGATCGAAAGAGAAGTGAAGACAGAAGAAAATGTACAGTGTATAAATGAATGGACACAAAATAGAAAAAAAGAATGGAATAACCACATTAGCAGAATGAAGAAGACCCGTGCCGTCAAAATAGCAAGAGAAGTCACCAATCGGCAGAAGAAGTATCGGACGATCGTGCAAAAGATGGAGCGATAACCTTCCATAGGGGTATTAATCCGCCAATGAACAAGCAGAATTGCTTATAAAGAGGAAGAAGAAGAGTTTTAAGTATACTATACACCATATATAGTACCTTGTAGAATGAGTTGACAGTTCGAAAGACGTATTAGGAGCAGTATTTTTACAAAATAGAGGTCCAGTAGCATATAAATCAAAGTCTCTTACACCTACTCAACAAAATTATGCACAAATTAAGAATGAATGTTTGACAGTTTTTCATATGGTAGGTATAGACTTAATTGGACCATATGGGATTTTTTTCATTTTTAGTTTTATGAAAAAGTTATACTTTATAAAAAGTTCTGAATGATATAAAATCTAGAATACAATCATCAGATATTAAAGTGAATCGCTTATTTATGAAAGGATAAAAATCACAAGAATGAAGTTTTGTGAAAATTAAAAAAAGTGTTTATATTTGAAACAAATAAAAAATTTTGAATTTTCCTTAAAAATTAATTATTTAATTATAAGTTTGATAACAATTGATTTTATTTAATTAATAGATATTTTATTTGTTATTCTTTTCGTCTGACATGTCTTTTAACGAATTAATTTTAAAAAATGTCCTAAACTATTATTTTTGGCCTTATTTTTTTATATTAACAAGAAAAAAACGTTTATTAATAAACTTCATTACCAGTCATTAACAAATGAAATATTTTAAATGAAAAAAATAAACATTTAGCAATTATTTACAAGATACCCATACGTCAGTACTTGGCCAATCAATTATTTCCTCATAAAATTCTTGATAATTTTCAGGAAGATACCTAGTTATCTTTTGAATATCATTGATTTTTTTATGTTAATTGGAATTTTGTCCATAGGATAAGCTCTTTCCTTTGGAAATTGAACATTTTCGGCGCTCTGACTTTTTAGAACATAGGAACTGGTTAGTACTCCATCGATAAACTTCAATGCTTCAACAAGTCTTCTTCTTGTACGATTGTAGCGGAACTTCATAAAACTGGACATTGCGAATTACTCCTTTTGTGAACGTTGAATAAATGTAGCGGAAGTTTCAACAGAAAGGTACGTTTTTTGGACCACCAATTTTTAAAATCCAAAATGTACCAAGCCAAAGTCCCGATCGCATGGCAAGAAAGAGTGGCCACGAATTGGAAATTTGTGGCAATTTTTTTTCAAACATTCCTGTGTCAGTAAGAGCAAGGTAAAATCGGATCATAACATTGTTTTTATTTTGGCCACCACAGCCGTCACTGTAGAGGTGAAGTTCCTTTACTGTGGTTGGTATGTTCTGCTTCAAATAGTTTAAAATAAAAAACAAGTTTCATTTGGACCTTTTTTCCACGCCTTCATGGTAAAGAAAAAACTGTAACTTATCACTGTTTAAATTGTTGATTTAAATTTCCAATTTGGAAGCAGTTTACAAGAAACATCCTTTTAAGTCCACTAGAATGTTTAATATGGACGAAACCGGTATATCTACGGTCCAAAAACCTGGAAAGGTTTTAGCTACTAAGGGATAACATCAGGTGGGCTCTGTCACAAGTTGGGATATTACGATTGTCTGCACTTTGAGTGCTTCAGGTGCATACATACCGCCCATGTTTATAAATCCTAGGCAGAGGATGTCACCTCAGTTAGAGAAAGGTGGACCAGCTGGAGCCATTTACAAATGCTCCCATAACGGCTGGTCAAATGAAGACCTCTTCATGCAGTGGAAAGATTCCGTCTTATTGATCATGGACAATTACGGGAGTAACATATCTATATATATATATATATATATATATATATATATATATATATATATATATATATATATATATATATATATATATATATATATATATATATATATATATATCTCATATAGTTATGATTATTGTAGATCTAACCAACAAAATTTACAACGAAGGAAAAATACCAGATGATTGGTTAGAGTCACTGTTTATAACATTACCAAAGAAAAGCAGGCCCACCAAATGCAGCGATTTTAGACTAATCAGTTTGATGAGTCACACACTGAAGATACTCTTACGAATTATACAAAACCGAGTATTCCTTCTATGCGAAAGTAGGATGGGTAATAAGCAATTTGGATTTAGAAACGGTCTAGGAACTAGAGAGGCACTATTCTGTATGCGCGTTCTATTACAAAAAAGTTGTGAATTCCGAAAGAATGTTTATGTTTGTTTCATCGACTTCGAGAAGGCGTTCGACAGAGTACAACACGATACACTTTTCGATTGCCTACGGGCAGCAGGACTTGACCACTATGATATAAGACTGCTGAAATACCTATATTACAATAAACTAGCCTCTATCCAAATTGAAGACAGTCCCAGTAGCGCACCTAGAATTTGCCTCTGGGGGGGGGTTTTGGTTGGTCACCGAAATTTTTTTTATGATGTTACCTCCATTTTGAGTCCTTAAAATGTGTGAGTAACAGTGTCGGAATAGGGTCCTGGGGGGGTTAACCCCCCCCCCCCTGGGTGCGCCACTGGACAGTCCGTCTGAAAAAATATCCATCAAACGTGGAGTACGGCAGGGTTGTGTTTTGTCGCCCACTCTTTTTAATCTGTACTCTGAAGAAATCTTTAGGGAGGCTTTGGATGACAGACAAGAGGGAGTAAGACTAGGTGGAGAAGTAATCAACAATATTAGATACGCTGACGATACAGCCATTCTTGCAGAAAATTTACAAGATCTCCAAACATTACTAAATCTAGTCAGTGAAGCAAGTTATCGGAGAGGCCTTAAAATCAACATTTCAAAGACAAAGTGGGTGGCAGTTGGAAAGATCAATATAGATCAAGGTCTGATTTCTCTTAATGGAGAGGAGATCGAAAGGGTAAATCATTTCAAATACCTTGGCAGCTGGTTAAATGTAAATTGTGACTCTGATGAAGTAATAATAACCAGGATCGAAATATCACGTAAGGCTTTTATGACCTGGAAACCAGTTTTATGCAACAGAAACCTGTTGATGAATATTTGTAAGAAGGTCCTGAAATGTTATGTGCGATCCATCCTATTGTATGGTTGTGAGACATAGACGTTAAAAACCACAATGCTAAACAAGTTAGAAGCATTCGAATTGTGGTGCTATAGACGAATCCTAAAGATATCGTGGGTTTCGCACACTTCCAATGAAGATGTTCTTCAAATGATCAATTCAGAACGTCTGCTCATAAACACCATACTTCTTCTTCTACGGCACTACAGCCCAAAATGAGCCTTGGCCTCCTTTATTTTTTGCCTCCACCCTTGTCTGTCTGTGGCTGCTTTTCTCCATACACGGACTCCTAAAAGTGCTTGTGCGTCGCTGCTTACTGTGTCTTCCCAGCGCTTTCTTGGCTTTCCAACTGGTCTCTTTCCCTGCATTCTGGCGTTCAGTGCTCGTTTTGGTAGCCTATCCTCTCCCATTCGTATCACATGTCCGGCCCATTGCAATCTTTGTATTCTGATGAAGTCTGACAGGGGTGTTTCCTTATACAGTTGATAGAGCTCGTTGTTATATCGAATTCTGAAGATTCCGTTTTCCCTCACAGGTCCTAGTATTCTCCTCAGTACTTTTCTTTCGAATGTGTCGAGTTTGTTTTTGGATGTTTCTTTCAGGACCCATGCTTCGCTGCCATAACATGCTATTGGCCGAATTAAAGTTTTATAGATTCTCATCTTTGTATTTCGGTGGACACTTTTAGACCGAAATATATGGGAGAGGGCAAAATAAGCTTTGTTTGCCTGCGTTATCCTTTTTCGTATTTCTCCATCCTCTGCTCCATCGGCATATATTTCTACTCCCAGGTATGTAAACTTTCCAACCGTTTCAATGTCATCTTCATGCATAATGTTTTGTGGGATTATATTTCTTCTCGTCTGTACCATTATTTTTGTTTTTTCTGTGTTAATTTCCAGACCTAGCCTTTTCGTTTGTGTTTTTAACTCTGCGTATGCTTCCTGTGCTCCTGTTGATGTTCTACTCATAATATTAATATCATCGGCGTAGGCAGCCAGTTGAACCGTTTTATTGGTCAGTAGGTTTTCTCGTCCAGTTTGCATTTGCCTAACCGCATACTCCAGTGCCAGGTTAAACAATGTTGGTGCCAGCCCATCTCCCTGCTTTAGTCCCTGCCAGATTTTGAAAAAGTCTGTCCGGTTGTTTTGTATTCGTACACATGCCTGAGTTTCATCCATTGTGGCTTTAATGAGTCTAATCAGCTTATGTGGTATTGCTAATTCTGCCAATATATAGTATAGTCTGTCCCTTTTGACTGAATCGTATGCCTGTTTGAAGTCTACAAACACGTTGTGAACATCAATGTCGTGTTCCCACGATTTGCTCAAGACCTGCTTGACTGTAAATATTTGATCCATTGTCGATCTTCCCCGTCTGAAGCCCGTCTGATATTCTCCAATAATATTTTCTGCTAGTGGTTGGAGTCGCTGGTTTATAATATACGTGAGGACTTTATACGCTGTACATAGTAGAGAAATTCCACGGTAGTTTTTGCACTGGAGTTTGTCTCCTTTTTTATAGATTGGGCATACTATACTTTTCTTCCATTCGTCGGGTATTTTCTCTTCTTGCCATATTTCTTTGATAAGCGCGTGGATATGACTTGATAGGTGGTTGCCACCTACCTTATACAGTTCTGCTGGAATCTCGTCAACTCCCGGGGCTTTATTGTTTTTCTGGGCCTTAATAGCTTCGAGAACTTCCTCTATGGTTGGAGCTTCTACTTCAACTTCGTTCTCTTCTACATGGTTCGTACCCATTCCATCTTCCATATCTACTTGTGTTCCAAGTAGGGTCTGAAAATAATGCTTCCAGGTTTCTGTGACTTTCTGTTGGTCACTGATTATTTGCCCACTTTCATCTTTGCATAGGCTTGTTTGAGGTTTATATCCACTTTTTATCTTTTTTAGGTATTCGTAAGCTCCTCTAGTTTCGTTTTTTTTTGAAATTTTGTTCCATTTCTTCTATTTGTCCATTTTCATAAGCTCTCTTTTTGTTTCTGCATATCTTGTCTGCTTTCCGTCTTGCGACTTCAAATGATGTTCGTCTTTCCCGTGTTCTTCTTGTTATGTACATTTTGTGCGCTTCGTTTCTTTCTTCTATCGCTTGCCTGCACTCGTCATCAAACCATGTTCCTCTTCTCTTCTTTTTCTTGTTTCCCACGGTGGACGCTGCTGCTGTCAGCACTGCTGTTTTGATATTATTCCATTTGCTCTCTATGGAGTGCAGTTCTTGTGTCCTTAGCTCATTTGTGACTTCTTGCTCGAACTTCTCTCTACATTCCTGAGTCTTCAGTTTTTCCAGGTCTAGTTTGTTTGTTCTTTGTTGTCTTTCGTTTCTTTCTCTGTTAACTCTGCACCTAAATTTGGTTTGCAGTAAAAGATGGTCTGATCCACAGCATGCTCCTCGTCGTGTTCTCACATCAGAGATACTACTGGCTGCCCTTTTGTCTATCATCACATGGTCAATTTGATTGGTTGTGGTTCCATCTGGTGAGATCCACGTCATTTTGTGTATGTCTTTATGTGGGAAGCATGTGGAGCTTATAACCATGTTTTTACTGGTGGCAAAATTTATCAAAAACTCCCCATTCTCGCTTGTTTCATTGTGCAGTGAGTGTTTTCCTGTTGTGCCATAGAACTGCGGTTCCTTGCCTATTTTGGCATTCATATCACCCATTATAACCTTAATGTCATTTTTTGGCGCGTTGTCATATACTATCTCCAGCTGTTGATAGAAGCTTTCCTTTGTATGTTGCTCTTGTTCATCTGTTGGGCAGTAGATGTTTATCATAGTAAGGTTGAAGAAGTGGGTGCGAATTCTTAGTTTGCATATCCTTTCATTCACTGCCTGGAAGTCTATGATTTTTGACTTAAAAACATTATCTACCACAAATGCAACTCCACATTCTTTGATTCCTTGTTCTTTGCCACTATATAGAATTGTGTGCGTTTTGGTGTCCCTGACACCTTTCCCCAGCCATCTTGTCTCCTGAAGAGCAGTGATCATAAGATTATATCTTTTTAGTTCTTGTAGAAGTGCAGTTTGAGCTCCTGGTCTATTTAGCGTCCTCACATTCCAACTTCCAAATGCATAGTCCATGTTTCGTAGCTTTAGTCGTTTCCGAAAGTTCCCCTTGTTCCGAGGCAAATGTTTAGGTTTCATAACAGTGTGTTTTTCCGGGAGTGGGTTGTTAGCCCACTGCCCAACCTTCCTCCTTTACCCGGGCTTAGGACCGGCAATGGTGACTCCTGAGCTACTCAATCCACCCATTAGTCATAAACACCATAAAGAGGAGAAAAACAGAATACTTCGGCCATATAATTAGAGGACCTAAATACCACCTACTTCGCCTTATAATACAAGGAAAAGTGGAAGGAAAGAGATGGATTGGTCGAAAGAAACTTTCATGGCTGCGTAATATTAGACAATGGTGTGGTTCCACAGTAGAAGAATTATTTCGCGCAGCAGCCGACAGAGAAAGGATTCAGGAAATTGTAAACATGATGACGACCAACGTCTGAATACGGACACGGCACCCAAAGAAGAAGAAGTGTACATGTTGTGTCAATACCACCTCACACATCACATAAACTACAGCCTTTGGATTTGTCGTTATATGGCCCCCTGAAGAAAGCATTTAACATACAGTGTGACACGTTCTCGAGGAAAAACCAATTTCAGAAGATTTCTATGTATGTCATAGCATCTATATTTAATGAAGCTTACTTGAAAGTCGCAACGATGAATAAAGGAGTTTCAGGGTGTAGTGATTCAGGGACCTTACCGTACAGCCCTGAAAAATTTACTGGTATAGACTTTGTCACTGAACAAGACACTCAAACTCCAGTCATCGTTGACTCTGAAAATGTTTATGAACCAGCACTTGGTGCAACTCTTCATGAACACAATCATAATGTCACTGGGGAGCTTGCAAGCGCTAACAAGACTCGTGTCAAAACGTCAGATTTTAAAACATAATCCAAAAGATACGGTACAGAAATTTGGAACCAAGACAACAACCAGTGAGATTTATGAAAATCCATTACCTGGTAGTTCGAAAACGAATGTTGTACCAAATTCTTGTCCAAAATCCTCTGGGAATCTGTTTCATTTCAAAGATATTTTGAAAACAGTATCACTTTTTCCAAAATCATTTAATGATGATAAACTAAATCAAAAAAATTACAGAAAACAACACTCAGTAATTATGACTGGCACACCTATGAAAACGGTTTTGGAAGACACAAAGAAGAAAAAAAAATAGGAACTTAAGAGTCAAGTATACACTAGAAAAAGTTATACAGGATCAAAAGGTCAACCCTAATCTGAAGCTAAAAATGTTGAAAAGTGAAAAAAGTAAACAATTAAAAGTTGAAAATAAATCCCAAATAAAATTGGGCGCATTAAAAGGCAAAGCTACAAATAAAGAAAGAAGGTGTCAAAGACAAATTAATTTTGAAGTATCATCTTCCGAAGAAGATATAGATGAATCAAAAATATTTAATGGCAGCTTTGAATTATTTTCTGAAAACACTGAAATGTGTTTGGTTTGTGGTGAGTTTGATGTAAAAACTGAACTATGGTACAGATGTGTGTTTTCTGGACGATGTGCTCACGCTGAGTGAAGTGGGTATGATTGCCCTGAAAAACATCAGTGTGACTTTTGTTCGATGAACTAAGTTCTTTGTTGTAGAAACAACTTTTGATTTTTAATATATCTACTTACGTATCTGCTGTTCAAGTATTTAATGTTTTCGTATATAGCGATACCATCAGTTGTCTCATTATTTTCTTATTCTTATTACTGTCGGCATTACTCCAAACGCAGGGGGTCACGGGGTCACGACCACCCCCAAAACAAAATTAAATATCAATCAAATAATCCTAAAAAAGATAATTTAAAACCCATCAACCCTATAAACAGGAAGTCAAGAGTTGAAATGATTCAAACTCATTTATTGTAGGGGTAAGTGTAGAATTATACGGAAGACTTTTTAAATTGCTTTTTAAAAAAATCGACAATTCTGAATACAGTAATACCTAGATTAACAAACTGACTTCCGCGAATTCAGAGTTACGCGATTTTCAAATTTTGACAATTCGTCATTTGAGTACCAGAGAATATTTCGATTATTATCGATGAGATAGAATTATCGCCCACACATTATTGCTCATTCAATGTACATGACATGACTTTTCTCACGAAATCAGCACATTTTTATTTTTTATTAAGTATTTCTTATCTTCAGTTTTCTCTACGAATTGGTTGTTTGTAATTTGAATATGTATTATAATTGTTGAGACTGTGTGCTACATTTTATAATTTATCTATAATAAATATCAAACTGAATATTGTTGTTGCATTAGCTCGCTCTGATACGTTAGTGAATACAAATAAAGGAACTGGGGGCTGCTGTCCAAGGTATTTGTGAAACAGTAGTTTGTCTTAGTGATGTTTTAGGTAAAACTGTATCACTTAGTCGTCTTCTTAAGTCACAAAAATTGGATTTTAAGTAGGTTACTGAGGCCATAGAGGACACTAAATGCATTCTTCAAAATAAAAGATGAAATGCTGAATCTGTTTTTAGCAAACTTTACTATGAAGTAAAGAAATAGCTGAACAACTAGACATTTAATTGAAGATGCCTCGTATAGTTTCTCGTCAAACCTGTCGTCAAAACTAATCTGGTAACTCTTGCGAAGAATATTTCCGAAGATCTATTTATTTACACCTTTTAGACAATATCTTAACTTCCACCTTCCAGGATATTATTGGACCAACTACTTACTGCATATTCCACAGTAGAACAAGAGTTTTCACTGTGGATTCAAAAGTGGAAAAGAGTCGTGCAAAATAATGGAAAACTTCCTGATTGTATTTTAGAAGTATTAGAAAACTGCGATATTCATAAGTATGTATCCAAATATCAGAATATTTCTGCACATATTAATTACACTGCCAGTCAGTGCAGCAACAACAGAGCATTCTACGCTTAAACGTCCAAAGACTTGACTTAGAAATAGAACTTCTGTTAACTAGTTTAGCATTCATCAATGTGCATCCTGAAATTTCTCTAGATGTTGATACAATCATAGAGCGATTTGCTAAATCGGATAGGCGAAAAGAATACATTTTTATAAAATTATATAATATTTACTTTTCTTATACCTAGTATTTTTAATCACTGAACTTTTATTTGCCACTCGTTGCCGGCTGTTGCTGACAATTCGTGCACTTACAGCTTAATATGCCTTATTATAGAAATATTCCTTAATTATATTATGTTTTTTGTTGAATAAATTAATTTAAATAAAATGCTGTTTATACTTATTCTTAAGGTTTCTTCGCTCATCCGCAGAGAAGCGCAGCAGTTTCCAAAACTATAATTGCCATTTGGATCGCCAACCTTCGAAAGGAGACGGTGCAATGAGAAGAAGAAGAAGGTTTCTTCTTCATTACGGAAGCGTGGCTATAACTACAGCAAATTGCTCTCTATCTTGAGCTGTTCTTAGTATCGAATATGTGTCCATGCCAGTCTCTTGCATTCTTCAGCCAGGAGCATTTTTTTTTCCTGGACCTCTTTTTCCTTCTACTTTCCCTTTCATTATGAGTTGTAAAAAGTTATATTTTTCTTCTCTGTAAATATGTCCTAGATAACTCGTTTTTCTGTTGTTTACAATATTTAGGAGTTCTCACTCAGTCCTCATTATTTTCAGCACATCGTTATTGGTCACGTGCTCTGTCCACGAAATCTTCAGCATTCTTCGAAAAACACACATTTCAAAGGCTTCTATACGCCTCATATTTGTAATTCCGAGAGTCCATGTTTCCACTGCGTATAGCAATTAGGAACTATCCTCAACGTACAATGGGACTACGCTCAAGAGATTAGATCCAGAATTGAAATGGCACGGTCTACATTTATTAAGTTGAGATCCTTGCTGTGCTGCAGTGATCTCAGTTTGGGAACCAAGATGCGAATAGTGAGGTGCTACGTTCTTCCAGTGTTACTGTATGGAGTTGAAGCCTGGACACTGACGCAAGCCACTGAAAAACGAATCGAAGCCTTCGAGATGTGGATATACAGAAGGATACTAAAAATATCTTATGTGGACCATGTCACCAACGTTGAGGTCCTACAGCGCATGACAAAAGAAAAAGAAGTGCTTAATTTAATTAAACAACGCAAGCTTGAGTACCTCGGCCACGTGATGCGGAACGAAGAAAAATATCGAATTCTTCAACTTGTTATGCAGGGTAAAGTATTTGGCAGAAGAGGACCAGGACGCCGTCGTATCTCGTGGTTGAAAAATCTCCGACAATGGTTTGGGATGACCTCAGCGGAGCTGTTTCGCAGAGCAGTCAACAAAACCATGATAGCCTTGATGATCGCCAACATCCGGACCGGATAAGGCACTGAAGAAGAAGAAGAATAGCAATTAGGAATAAATGAATGTTGTTACAAATTGATATCGGATATCCAACGATAAGATAGAGTTTATTAGGAATGTTAAATACATTCATTAATGTTTACACTTACATTGAGTTATTGCATTTAAATTACTTAACTTTGGTTTATAATTATTTATCCTTGGTTTGTTCTTGATTTTGTAGCTATAGGATAGGTGGGTTTAAATTAGTTGTCTTTAAAATACCTAGTTTAAATTGACAGTCCTTGATTTTTCAGTATTTATATTTTAATAACTTTCCTTTGGTTTAATAGTCTTCTAAACTTGATTTTACTGAGTATGTGGGTTTAAATTATTTTTTTTTTTTAAGTTTAAGATCCCTTAATGTTGTACCCTTCTTGGCACCCGTAGGGTATTTGGGTTTTAATAACTTCTCATTGGTTTAATATATCGCTTAAAATAATTATTGAGAAAATGGTTCCCTTATATGAGGCAGAAATCATATAAATTTCTGGGGATCAGCCACTGAAAGGTGCAAAAATCTAAATCCTGTATCAAAATCACCCTCAAGACCCATGACTCCCCTGACAAAAATTTCTAGATCCGCCACTGTCCAAACGTCTGTCGGAATTACCCCGGTGATTGGGGAAATAGCGACACTCTGCTAAAGTTAGGGAAATATTGTTTTTAAATACGTAAATGAAATTGTTTTTTACCAATATTACATATCCAATGGATGCGGAAAATTCCAATTATAGTAGGTAGGTATAGGTATTTTTATCAAAAACCTAACTAATATAGAATAAATCTGAAAATTCAAATTGTCTTAAAGTGTCGGGATTCCCTCGGTTTACACTATGCATATGCATTTTGCATAATCTAGTCTCTAGTTAAAACCATACATAACATTATTAAACGAATCTCATTTAAAGGCAGCACAATAAGAAGAATTGTGCGTTTCTTGATATTCTCAGACTTGTTTTGGAAATGACCCTTTTATCTTCAGTCATATATTTGGGACTCTCCCAATAAAATGTTAAATTTTATGTTGCATGATTTTTCATTGGAAACAACTATTCCTTCATTATATTATTATTGCTGCAATTCAACCAATATTTTTGTCTCCGTCAATATATTTTTCAGCAGAGGATATATGAATAACTAGAGCAAACAATGAGGGAACTGACGTCTTTGTTCAGAATAATTTAGATCAGACAGGTGCACCAGACATTAATATACCCACGACCCCAGAGTCCCAGACCTAGTTGTACCTCAATCGTCAATCGTAGCATCCTTGACCGTTAAAAGGTTAACGCCCCCAAATACACAGTTAAATCGCAGATATATACCGTCTTTGTGTCCCTTAAAAAAATCATGTTTGTACTACTGACATCGTTTCTTAAAGTCAACTTTCAATATTTATAAAATCAATATAGAATACTGTTAAATAATGCTAGAATCAGTGCTCGTTCCACACGGAAAAGTTGATTTAGCGCTAGCGATTTAGTTGAAAGCACTACGTGTTTTATTTAAAAGGTCAGTTAGTTCGTTACATAACCTCTCTCTACCTCTACACTTTGTAGGCAGTTAAGTGAAACGCTGTAAAACAACTTGTTCAATCTGTTCTGTTTAGAAATACTTTCTAATTAAGTTTGATAATCTTTTGCGCGGTATTGACAGTATGTGATTCATGTCATAATAATTATGTTTATATCCTAAAAATACACATTACTATTATCAACAAAGGTTCATTGTTATTGTTAGTTTTTATTTGTTTGTAGCGCGTAACAGTGAAGGATAACGAACGAGTTTTGAAGTTTCGGTAAGTTTACTCAATTTTTTCTTGTTGTTTTACTTTTTTTGTGTTAAAATTAAGCTTTAAGAGATAATGTATTTCAAATTATAGTCGATATTATGATTCATAAGGTCAAGATTTTTATTTTGTTTTTTATGATAGTCAGATAATCTTACAAAATTTTATATCCATGCCACAGTATGGAGCTAAAAGAACATTAAACTGTGTAATGCCTACTAAATGCTACAGATGTATTCTTTAAAAGGAATATCTTTGCACGGCTTTCTAATAAAATTATATTATTCAGTTCTGTTGATTTTATTGTTTCTAGATATCTATTGTCCGTTTTTTTTTGTGTATATCGTATTTTTCTTGCTCCAGCATGTTGTTCTTAATTTTTGGGCCACATAGTTACACTTGCGATCAAATTTCGCAAACGGGTCTCCAATACATGTATACATTTTACGAAATCACACTTTACATTAAACATCATATAATTATTCTCTATGTCTATACAACAGCTCCGAGTTCCGCTAATTTGATTGCAGATATATGGAGTTTATTATCTAAATGCTTCCGCGTTATTAGTAAGACAGTAAATGAACGGGAAATACGGCGATACCGTGTAATTTTCTGTGTCACCACCGAATTGCATAAACATTTGGATTTAGGTTATACTTACCCTTCACTTCACTTTTGGACTCGTGCCGTTAATTAAATCACTTGGTTTAAAAGGGGAGGCGATCGCCTACCATTGGCTGCTTTTTAATTTTTAGGGGTGAAAACTCAGTGGCGGCTCCAGCAATGTTAAGGAGGGGCGATTGGCCTTCGTTCTAATTGATACATGATTAAAAACTAAATGTTTTTATAATCTTTATTTCTAATTACAAAAAATAAATCACTTGGTTCGAGAGGGTGGCCGATCGCCTCACTCCCTTGGATCCGCCACTCTGAAAACTACCCTTATTAGAAACAAATCGTATAAATAAACTGCGTTAGGCTTTCATGGTCATCGTCTAACTTGTTAAACTGTTTGTTCGGGCTATTAGGCCGTTGTCTTCTAAGATTAGTTCTCGACGTTTCACCAACACTAACACTAGGGTTTGGCATCTTCTGGAGATCTGAAAATGACGCTGCGTTGTACTACGGAGGCAATATTTATATTTCCCACTCGCCTCCCTCCACTGGTTTCGGCTTGAGGGGGCGTGTCGTTGTTTGTAGTAGCTTTTCTTTCTTCGTGTTTGGCGGGAAGGGTGTTTGTGGATTTTAATATTGGTATCCATGTCTTGTTAATTTTCAGTCCCTCTTCTATCCGATTAAAATTATTTGGGTGCTTATATATTTCCACCGCTTCTAAATACAACCGTGAGTACTGTGAAGTTTTGTCCAGCATCTGCGTTTCTTCAAACAGTATTCGATGTTCTCCGCTTCCCAAAGCGTGTTCGGCAACGGCAGATTTGTCGATATGTCTTAAACGACAATGGCTTTTATGTTCATTTATTATTGCGTTTGTGTGTCTTTTCGTGGTTCCCACATATACCATTCCACATGTGCATGGTATTCGATATACTCCGACCGTTGCTAATGGGTCGCGTTTGTCTTTCCTGTCCTTGATTTTCTTTACGTTGGGTTTCTTAAGTATTCGCCCAATTCTGTCCGTTACCCCCGATATGTAGGGCAAGAACGCTTTGCCTTTACATTCTGTTTCTTCGTCCTTTCTTCTAGAGATGTTGTTCATCGCTTTATGTATTTCTCTTCTGGTATAACCATTGGAGGTGAGAGCTTTTTCAATATGAAGAAGTTCACTTTGGAGATGCTGTGGTTCACAAATTCTCTTCGCCCTCTCCGCCAGAGTTTTGATGATACCTTGTTTTTGGCTTGGATGATGATTTGAGTTCCTGTTTAGGTATCTGTCCGTGTGTGTAGGTTTTCGATACACTTTATGTCCTAAGTAACCTTCCTTTCGATTTACTAATACATCTAGGAACGCTAGTTGTTGATCTTTTTCTGTTTCCATGGTAAATTGAATATTTGGATGTAGTGTGTTTATATAGGACAGGAAATCGTTCAGTTTTTCTACTCCGTGACCCCAAATCACAAAAGTGTCATCGACGTATCTAAACCATACTCTTGGCCTGTATGCTGAGTCCATTACCCTCTTCTCTAAATGCTCCCTGAAAAGGTTGGCTACGACCGAGCTTAGTGGGCTTCATATTGCTACTCCATCTATCTGTTCATAAATCTGGTCTTCCCATAAAAAGTAGGTGATAGTGAGGCAAATACGGTATAATTCCACTATATCCTTGGAAACTAGTCCCTCAATTAAATTCAGAACGTCTTCTAGGGGAACTCTTGTAAATAGGGAAACAACATCAAAGCTAACAAGAATGTCAGATTCCTGTAAAGTTAGTCCTGATTTTCTCAATGAAATGGGCGGAGTCTTTTACAAAGACATCGTTTTTTCCTATAGGAGGAGGTGGAGCTCACAATAGGGCGTAGAGGTACATCGTCTTTGTGGATCTTTGGCAAGCCATACAAGCGTGGTGGGACTGCTTCGCTGTTGCATATTCTTGGCTTTATATCCTCTGGTATGGACGAAGATTTTATAAGTCTATTGATTTTCCGTAGGGTGACTGCTGTGGAATCTTTTTAAGTTTCTTATATACCGCAGGATCTAACCGCATTGGTTAGGGCACATAGAGAGAATGAATGAGATGGAGCCACCAAAACATATTTATAACCAAAGAATAGATGGAGTGAGAAGGAGAGGCAGACCCAGAGCACAATTTTAGGATCAGGTGGAGGAAGACTTGAGAATGTTGGGAGTACGAAACTGGAAAGCCAAGGCGAAGAATAGGAGATAATGAAGACTTATCCTTGAGCAGGCCAAGACCCACCATGGGTTGTGGAGCCAATGATGATGACAGACCTACAGACTTCATAAATACACATTTTTTTTTATAAGTTACATTTTTGCTAAGAATATTTTTTTCGATAAAATACTAAAGTACTTACTTTTCGAGTTATTTGTGAAAACCGTGTGAAAATGTGTTTTTTTTTGAAAATAAAAATTTTTACTCGAAAATAACTTAAAAAGTATTGACTCAGTGAAAAACATCTATACAACAAAAGTTGCTTAAAATTAGTCAATTTATCCAGTTCCGGACTTATTTTGAACGTATGCTTTTTCACCCTCCGAGAAGGGGTGGCTTTCACTCCCAAGTAAAACTCAACTTTGGGCTCAACTCCAAAAGTTAAGTAAAGGGTGTAACGATGCTATGATCGTTTAACAGTTCGAACCGTGGGAGTGTCAATATTTGCGCATCCACTTCTACAACCTGACGGTGTAGTGGGATTCAAACGGCTATTTAAGGCGTGTGAATAGCGGAATTAGACAGTCTTGTAGCTAGCGCTCTAGGCTCCCTGACTCGCCGGTGTAGTGAACCAGCGAGACATTCTGGACAGAGATAGTTCCGTATTGAGGATCATACTCTGTCCCTAACCAAGCGGAACCCATCGGTATTGCGTATTGAGCATTACCGTGGATCTGCACAGAACCAACCGGGACAGAGATTTCCGTATTGAGGATCATACTCTGTCCTTAGCCAAGCGGAACCCGTCGGCATTGTGTATTGAACATTGCCGTGGGTCTGCACAGCTAAATATTTTGTTTGCGAGCATATTCGGAGCTTTCGCTGAATTGAAGCGAAAGCGAGTATATTAGTAGTACTAATTAGTTTCTTTTCTTTTATAGACGTTTGCCGGGAAATTCATTCATCGCGGGACCCAGACGGAAACGTAGAATTCATTTTATTTTTGTTTTATAAGTATACAACGTAGAATTCCTTTTTTTTAGTTTTTATTTATTGTATATATATATACTTAATAGATTTATTTTTATTTCAAACCTGCGTTTTACTGAGTCTGTTGCCCCGAAAGAGCTACCCATCACAAACTGGCGCCCGAGCAAAATTAATAACATGCCGACAGATAAAGACACAGACTCAGTAACAGGTACGTCGTGGATAAACCGACTTTGCAAAGAGGAATTGCAGAGCGAAGCCGAAAAATACGGCTTAGATCCCAAGGGAGCCGTCGACGAATTGAGAGAACGACTCAGAACCTATTTTAAAAATCGTGAGGAAGCTACAGGAACAATCCCAAAAGAAAAAACTTCCAAGGGAACAGAATCCGACACACTGGCCCAGGAAATTTCGGGCATCCGAAGACAATTACAGGAATTAGCAATAACGAAACAAATGGGGCAACCAGAATTGCTAAATCAAGTACGAAAGTGGAACACACACTTCGACAAGAAACATTCGGATGCAATAGAATTCTTAGAGAGGATAGACGAATTAAGCTTGGCCTACGAGATCGATAAACAAGATCTACTAAGAGCATTACCAGAATTATTAGGAGACCACGCCTTGATATGGTACAGAAACAATAACAAAAATTGGAAGTCATGGACAGATTTCAGCGAAGATTTTAAAAAAGCTTTCTATCCCAGGGGATATTTTCTACAACTAGAAGAGGAAATCCGAAACAGAAAACAGAGACAGAACGAACCAGTAGATAGATATATCACGGAGATTCAAACATTAATCAGACGAGAAGGATCTTTTTCTAAAAACCAAGAACTCGAAAGGATATACAAAAATTTGTTACCAGAATATAAGCTTTATGCTCGCCGCCGGGATTTCGGAAACTTAGCCGAATTACAGGATTTAGCCCAAGAATACGAAGCTCTAGAAGACGAAAAGACCCGAGCAAATCAGATTTGCCGTGGAAACTGGAGACGCACGGAGCAAGCAGAGTACGATGCGAAAACGGCATGCTTTAGATGCAAGATGCCAGGTCACAGCCGTAAAAACTGCAAAAACCCATGGAAAAAGTTTTGTTCGCGTTGCGGCAGAGAAGGGGTTTACAGCAGCGACTGCTGTTTCAGGCGTCAGGGAAACGAATTACAGACTGGAGAAACACGGAGTCGTCCCAGTCTGTAAAACAAGATTCGACTCCATTCGTTTTCGCCGTTACACAGCCAGCAAGCAATGACATTCGACTGTTCGCATCACTAAAAATAGGGCAAAGAACATACAGAGCGCTCATCGACACAGGAACTACTAAAAATTACGTCGGGGATAGAATAGCTCAGATATACAAGGACTCTCTAGATAGCTACAGCGGGAGAACAAGACTAGCAAATGGAGCGTCAATTGAGCTTAACCAGAAGTTGACAATTGAATGCGAGATCGATAAGTTACAAACCCGACAAACATTCATAGTAATGCCAGGGTTGACGGAAGATGCATTAATAGGAGTGGAATTCCTCAGGAACCATTCTATCGAACTTAAATTCGATAAACATACGACCAAACAATACATACAACATCAAGAAGAGGCTTGTAACACTTTAAAAGACTCCACTCAAAATACGGAGTTAGAAAGGTTCCTAAGAAAAAAACTAAGGGAGTTTGAGAATATTACAGGACCCACGAACTTAATAAGACACGAAATAAAATTGAAGAAAAAGTGCGATCCAGTCAAGCAGCCTTATAGGCGGCACAATCCCGCAATGCTACAGATCATCAACCAAGAAGTGGACAAAATGTTAAAAGAAGGAACCATCGAACCCTCCACAAGTGGTTGGAGTTCACCGATTGTACTAGTTAGGAAAAAGGATAACTCGTACAGATTTTGCATTGACTTTAGAAAAGTCAACGAACTATCAGATAAGGACGCATATCCGTTACCCAGAATATCGGAAATTCTGGATAGACTTAAGGAAGCAAATTTTATATCGACCCTCGATTTGAAACAGGGATATTTTCAAATACCCCTAGAAGAAACAAGCCGCCCAGTGACAGCATTCAGCGTACCCGGAAAAGGCCATTTTCAGTTCAAAACCACCCCATTCGGACTGCATTCCGCAGGAGCCACTTTCCAACGTCTACTGGATAAGGTAATACCTCCCGATATGGAATTCGCGTTTGCCTACTTGGATGATATCGTAGTAATATCTAAAACGCTCCAAGAGCATTTAAATCACCTACATGAAGTTTTCCGAAGACTGAAAGAAGCCAGATTACAGCTGAACTTCGAGAAATGCACGTTTTGCCAGTCAGACCTCAGATACTTAGGACATGTGGTTGGAGCAGAAGGAATAAAAACCGACCCGGAGAAAACCAACGCTATAACCGGATTTACAGCACCGAGAAATGTGCGTCAACTCCGCCGGTTCCTAGGAATAACATCATGGTACCGCCGATTCATAGAGAACTATTCGACAATAGCAGGACCGCTAAACATGCTTCTGAAGAAGAAGATAAGATGGAAATGGACCGATAAGCAGGAAAACGCGTTTGAAGAGCTAAAATCAAAACTTACATCGGCCCCAGTATTAGCATGCCCCGATTTTTCGAAAACATTTTACCTGCAAACAGATGCGTCGAACTGTGGACTTGGAGTTGCACTAACACAGAAATACGACGGCCAGGATAAAGTAATTGCATATGCTAGTCGAACCCTCACACCAGCCGAGACAAAATATTCCACAACGGAAAAAGAATGTCTATCCATCGTGTACGGGATAAAGCAAATGAGGCCGTATATAGAAGGATACAATTTTAAGGTCATATCAGACCATCAGTCCCTCAAATGGCTGAAGAACCTTAAAAACCCGTCAGGTCGGTTAGCCAGGTGGAGTTTAGAACTGCAACAGTACGATTTCGAGGTAATATATAGAAAGGGAGTCCTCAACAAGGTAGCAGATGCTTTGTCACGACAACCACAAGAAAACCAGAGCGAAGAACCAGAGTCGGAATTATTAGCATCAGAACTGGAATCATGCAGTTGGTACGATAATTTATATAGGAATGTACTCCAGAACCCAGACGATTTCCCGGATTTACAAATATCAAACGGGAAATTATATAAACACGTTTGGAGCAGCCGTAATTTAGCCGACCCAGAGTTTAATAACCCATGGAAATTATGCGTACCAAGATATAAAAGGAAAGATATTTTGGAGGAAAATCATGACTCGACCACAGCAGGCCACTTAGGAATTGCAAAAACAATTTGCCGAATAGCGCAAAAGTACTATTGGCCTAAGATGTTTAAACAAATTGCAGACTACGTTAGAGCCTGTACGAAGTGCCTCCAATATAAACCGTCTCAAATGCAACCAGCCGGGAAAATGCAACCGTCCACTGTAGAAAAGCCTTGGCATACTGTCTCAGTTGATTTAATGGGACCATTCCCAAGATCTGCAAAAGGAAACATTTTCTTAATAGTCGTGCAAGACCGGTTTACCAAATGGGTCGTCGCTCAGCCAATAAGAGCAGCATCTACGAACTCAATCATCGACAATCTACGATCAAAGGTAGTCATGCAATTCGGTATTCCGAAGAAAATCATCTCGGACAACGGCGCGCAGTTCACAAGCGGAAGTTTTAAGGCGTTCCTAAAATCCTATAACATAAATCACATTCTAACACCGCCGTACTCACCTCAATGCAATCCAGTAGAACGAATGAACAAAGTACTGAAAACGATGATAGCTACTTACGTGGAGGATAACCATAAAGACTGGGACAAATTCATACCAGAATTCTGCTACGCCATAAATTCGTCAAGACACGATTCAACAGGATTTTCACCAGCGCTTCTTAATTTCGGAAGGGAATTAGACATAACAGAGGCAACAAATGGACAAGATATACAGGGGTATGCAGAAAACTTAAACAAGTTAGAAGCGTTAAGAGAACTAGCGAAAGTGCACATGGAACACGCTTTCGAGGACCAAAAGAAACATTACGATCTAAGACGAAGAGACTGGCAGCCACATCCAGGAGATCGAGTCATGAAAAAGGAACACCATCTATCATCAGCTAGTGCAGCTTTCACCAGCAAACTAGCGCCGAAGTACTCAGGACCATACATAGTAACGTCAGTAATATCACCAGTAATAGTAAAACTGAAATTGGCCGATAATAGTAGCCGCAAGCAGATGACGGCGCATGTAAAAGATTTAAAACCGTGGGGAGGAAGATTGTAATAAAGATACCGAGAGGGATAGATGGCATCACGAGGCTGTAGACACCATCTACACAAAAAAAAGGTATGTTACTTTTTTTTTTCAAAGAGAAGGGGGTGTAACGATGCTATGATCGTTTAACAGTTCGAACCGTGGGAGTGTCAATATTTGCGCATCCACTTCTACAACCTGACGGTGTAGTGGGATTCAAACGGCTATTTAAGGCGTGTGAATAGCGGAATTAGACAGTCTTGTAGCTAGCGCTCTAGGCTCCCTGACTCGCCGGTGTAGTGAACCAGCGAGACATTCTGGACAGAGATAGTTCCGTATTGAGGATCATACTCTGTCCCTAACCAAGCGGAACCCATCGGTATTGCGTATTGAGCATTACCGTGGATCTGCACAGAACCAACCGGGACAGAGATTTCCGTATTGAGGATCATACTCTGTCCTTAGCCAAGCGGAACCCGTCGGCATTGTGTATTGAACATTGCCGTGGGTCTGCACAGCTAAATATTTTGTTTGCGAGCATATTCGGAGCTTTCGCTGAATTGAAGCGAAAGCGAGTATATTAGTAGTACTAATTAGTTTCTTTTCTTTTATAGACGTTTGCCGGGAAATTCATTCATCGCGGGACCCAGACGGAAACGTAGAATTCATTTTATTTTTGTTTTATAAGTATACAACGTAGAATTCCTTTTTTTTAGTTTTTATTTATTGTATATATATACTTAATAGATTTATTTTTATTTCAAACCTGCGTTTTACTGAGTCTGTTGCCCCGAAAGAGCTACCCATCACAAGGGTAAGAGGAACCTAAATACAAATGTTTAAGCAAATCCGTCTTGACGATGAAAATTACACTCCAAACCGGTAATATACTAGCATATAGTATCTCTCTCCCCCTCTTTCTCTCTCTCTCTCTCTTTCCACCTCTCTTTCTCTCTCTCATTCTCTCTGTTAACTCTGTCAAATGCTTTTTTGCAATCTAACAAAAATTCGAATTATTGCGTATTTATACCTAGACATGACTTTGTGAAAATATATTAAAGTGAACTTTTTAATTCTGCATTCTCTTCTACAAACTAGAAATAAAAAAAAGGAATTTGTCGGGGTTTAAAGAACAAAAAGCCAGTTGCCCAACCATCACACAGATTTACCCCTACTTTTCTACATATCTCATCAATAGAGGGCGAGTTTCAAAGGGCCCTTTATGCTCGCCACTTTTTCATCTTTTTGTATTATACGGACTGTGTTGGAATGTGGTTGTGATATTTTTCGGTTAAAAATCTGTCAGGTCAAGGTGATATTAAGGGTAAGTTCAAAATGTCGTTTAGTATTTCTGTAATATTATATTTTATTAAGTTTTTAATTTCGAAATAAAAAAACGTGTGGAATGCAAATGAGATAAATAAACACTTTATTAAAGTCATACCAAACATGAAAGCAGACATTAATACACAAATATTCTATGAAAATAACTAAGTATTCCCTCACCCACATAAGTATTTCGTACCTTTAAACCAGTATCTGAAATTAATATTTTACATATTATTAATATAAGAAGTAAAGCTATGTGTGATGATGGTATTAACATATTAACGCTGCAACTGTGTATTCCATTTCTTCTACCGTATATCACACATACCATTAACATTTACTTAATTAAAATTTTGCAAATTCACTTTTTCCCACTAAATGGAAACGGGCACATGTTATTCCTTTACCGAAGACTAAAATTACAGAAAGCATGAATGAATTAAGACCAGTAAGTGTACTGCCTACATTATCTAAAATTTTGGAAAAGGTGATCGATATTCAGTTACAAACGCATTTAAAAAATAACAACATAATCCCTATGATGCAGTCCGGTTTTAGGTCCAGATATAGCTGTTTTTCTGCTTTATTAAATATTACAGATAATATTTTTAGAGCCTATGATCAAAACAATATATCAATTCTAATTCTTCTAGACTCTCAAAATCTTTTGATACAATTAACCATAATTTGTTATTCTCTATTTTAAAATATATTGGTCTAGAAGCGAGAGATTTTCCGGGATTGTCCGATATTTCCGGGGGGTAAAAATTATGTTATCATTATTAATACTGCGATAGACTATTCCAGCCAAATTTAAAAAAAATTCAAGAATTTCAAATGGACTCAATTTTTTCGAGGTTTCCTTATTTCCCGGCCAGTGAAAACTATGTAGTTATTCATATTTCGACGAGCTACCCCAGATTAAAAAAAAAGAGGCTTCTAGCTGCAATGGAAGCCGAGATAATGTAAATTTTTTCTACGTGTTTCAATTTGAAGTTCCGATCTCGAAAAAAAAAAACGGATCGAAACAGTTATCCCCTCGACTTTCCTATGTCGATCTTTCGAAAGTACCTTCGTTTCAAAGGGCTGTAAGTTTCGAGAATTTTATAGTTAAATTTCAATAGAAAGTTTAGATTTTCATTCAAAATTTGTGCAAATTTTACTTCTTAATGTTTATAAATAATGGAGATATGATTTTTTAAAAAATAGTCCCTAACTTCGTTCCTATTGGTCATAAAAGGTTTTTTTTTATGTGTGTTTTTTTACCAGCTATCCAATGTTTGTACGTACTATGCTGTAGCTTAAAAAATATAGAAGTTATTACAATTGTTTATAAGTAAAAAACATACCCCTTTTTCAAACGTTTATTTTGGATATAATTTCGATGAAAACGCAATATGCATTTAACTTCTGAAATGGCTTAAGTCTTTAAGAATCCTATGAAATTTGCTAAATATGTCCTAGCATCATTAATAGAGCAAGTTCAATAGTTTAAATATTTTGCCCCAGGGATAAATAAATTAAATAACTTTTAAACTATTTGACCGATCGGGGGAAATTTCGCACAAATTTAAAGACGGTAATTCCTCGATGTTCAAATGTATTAATAACATATCTCCGTAAATTATTTATCAATTTTAATTTAAAAAACGGGAAAATAAAGATATTCTTAATATAAAAAAATGATATAAATATTGTTAATGTAAAATATAAGGGATAAAACTTATAGACAAAAAATCAAATTGTGCCCATAAATTATTGGTTAAAAAAAACGCAAGGTAAAAATTCGAGTACTTTTTCATATATTCGTCATCTAGTAACCCCCACTTATGTCTTAAAAGCTTCAGATATCTGTGAAAAATTTTTCGACCTTTTTTTTTAACTAGACTGGGCTAATAGTTTTCAGCAACTTTGCTGAAATACTTTCTTTATAAGGTACCATATGCATTGTAAACAAGACTTTTGATTTTTTCTCCATTTAAATCACCCTGTACATGCCGAGCGGGGCCCGTTTCATTCATTACCTGCCTATTTATAACACTTTTGACTCATTTGACAGCATTTCTACATTTATAAGGAACACACGACGTCGTCGTTTAAATTTCTAATTTTAATTTCAGGGTGTGCATTTCGAAGCAACGGTAATCCGCCCGGAAATCGCATATTTCGAAGAACTTACGAAATTTGGCAACTATTACAACAGACAATTTATTAATTCAACTATAATGCAACATCGGTATCATTAATTTTTTGCTGTTCATTTAGTAGTTGTTTATAAAAATGGTAAGATAACAAACGTTTCGTTAGCTGTGTTTGTTTTTTAACTTTTATTTGTTTTAGGGATTAGGACGAAGAAATGGTAGTAGCTGTTGCAGAAAATGGCTTATAGGAACTTGTTTGTATATGTAAGTATACTTTTACGATATTATATTTGCACTTTTTTTAAGTTTCTTGTCCTAACAAAGTTTGAACCCCCTTCGTAGTTATTTGTTCTTTTGATTCAACCTTAATTGCCCGTGATATCTGACTTGAATAGTGTAGTAAAACCATGGACGTATAAACACATGAGTAAAACTTTTAATATTATAATATATATATATATATATATATATATATATATATATATATATATATATATATATATATATATATTGAAATGATTTCAATATGTTAAAAAGGATACAACTTAAATGGATTTTTATATGAGTTTGTTGTTCATTAATTTCATGAAGCCATCACAATGTGGGTTCGACTCTGAAATAAAAGAGAGAAAAAGAGTAAATTGTTAAATAAATTAATTTTGACTTACCTGGTATAGTGTTAATAATTTCTGAATAGTATAGTTGCCTAAACCCTATTCATTCTACAAATTCCCAGTCGTCAACAGAACCACGTGTAAGCCAAACAGGGTCGTACTGATGTACGACCTATGTATCATATGATTTTTAAAAATATTTACTTTTGAAACTGTTAGTGTAAGAATTTCTTGAAATTTAATCATTATATCACAATTAAACTAAACTCTAAAAAATAACACGACCAGTAAATAACTTAACAATAACTATAACATAAATATAACACAATATAATAACTTAAAAATCAACACGATACAATTAGAATTTAAAATAATCACAAGTCTCGCTTACGGTAATAAATTATATTTTATTGCCTCTTGACGAATGAGACGGCGAATATCAACACGTGCACATGTTTACTGATGGGAATTTGGTAAACGAATATACTTTTAGTGTATAGGTGAATCGTCTAAACCTTAAAAAGAACAAAAAAATAAGAATTCTTAAAAAATATTTAAACATAGAAATTTTAAAAAACGTCAGAAAATAAACTGTCAAGCAAGTCTGTGGGAGCTAAATTAATAGGGGTTTTGTTAAATAAGAAATTACAATGATGTGGAGATGAAAAGAATAAATTGTATTATCATTGTAATAGAATAAGTTTTATATCTGAACATTTTTTTTTATAAATTCCCAAATTAGATGTGATTAAAGTGATTATGAGAAATTAATGTGGATTGACAAATGTGTCAGAACAGGACAGTTTTATGGTTTAAAAAAAATAGAAGACGAAAAAAAAAAGAACGTTGGTTGCTGTTAGCAACGGATAATAGGTTTTTTGGGGAGGCCGACGAGGATTTTTCGACGAAGGGGAGCCCTGAAACTGTGGAATAGGTCGGGAGTGTTTTTTAACTCGTCTAATTAGAATTTTAGTTTTTCCACAGTTTCCACAGCAGAGATATCCAGAATTTGTTCCAGAGAGTAAGAGAAACAATTTGACTTATAAATTATTATTGGAGTACAGAAATGTCATTTAAATTGAGAAAATTAAAATTCATGAATTAACATAATTGCGATAGGCCTTAAAAAATTGAAAATATTAATGATCATTAAATTAAAAATAGAATAGTACGTACCTTAACTTCCGAAGAGAGGATTGATATTCCAGTTTCACCGATTATTTTGCGAGTAGTTAGTTTTCTTTAAATAAATCAGAACTGTTTTAAAGTGAGGTTGGATAATAATTTTGGGGATCATTTGAAATTTTGATTATATTTGAATGCAAGTTAAAAGTCAGCGGAATAAATTGTTCATTTTCTTTTTCTTTATAGTTCATTTAAACACTTTATAAAGTTGCAATATTTATTTAGTTTTTAGGTACTTGTAGAGAGTCTCCACATTTTGTAATAAATTTTTATTGTCACGACACTAAACCACATTAAGATTTATACGATTCCTATTTTTGTAAATTTTTAAAGGCAACCCAAGTTGCAGACGAATTTTATTGTTTATATTAAATTTGTTCAATATTAATAAATAACGTGCTTCATTTGGGTTAATTTATCAAAAGTCTAAAGTAAATTTTGGTTTAATTTCTTTTTGAACTCTACCAGGAGACTACAGAGTCGACGTCACACAGTGACAGATTGCTTAGAACACATAATTGAGCTAGCTGAGGTATATATTAAATTAAACAACGAACCACATATTTTAAAAATTACAACATTTATTATAAAAAAAAAATAAAATTAATAAAATACAACTTTTTCAATATATATTTCTGTTGTTTCACCTAGAAGTAAGCCTTACTTCTGCAATACTGTGGATTATTCTTTGTAGTTTCTCTGGATTTCTTAACTTCTTTGTAGAAGTTCTTTACCTCTTTGTTTATGTAGGCTTCTTCTATGTTTTTTAATTGCTTTTCTAGCTGTTCTCTTTTCTTTTTTCTGCAAATTCCTTTCACTTTCCTTCTTCTTGCCACATAGTTTTCGATCGCATTTTGGGTATTTTCTTTATCTCTTTGTAGTTTTACCCCGTTTCTTCTTGCCAAAACATTCCCTTCACCAAACCAGTCTTGCCGTCTTTTTATATGCTCTCTTCCTATACACTTTTCCACTGCTTCCGACATGGCTGTCTGTATGGTCTGCCACTCTTCATCTATATCCTGTTTGACTGGTTTCTCTAGTTTTTTATTTATTTCTTCCTCTAGTCTGTTTACAACATGCTTCTCTTGAAGACGCTCTAATTGGTAATTTAATCTATCTCTAACAGATTTTGGTATTATTGGTAGTTCTTGTTTTAGTTTTGCAATTATTAGTGTATGGTCACTGTTGGTATCGGCCCCTTTGTATCGGCTCCACTCTTGAACAGTGTGTTCTTTCCTAATTTTATTATTTCATTTCCCAGTTGTTTCGTTTTTGCAGGGCAAGGATATCTGTTATATATTTTTCCATAACTTGGTCTAAGTTTCTTAAAGCTCCCTGCTCATAAGTACCTCTCACATTCCAAGTCCCAATTTTTATTATATCCTTGGATTGTTGCCTTTCTTTTGTGTTTAAATTAATTACTATTTAAATGGGAATAAGCCACAATTAAAGGTTAAAATACGTTTATTGACGTTTCAATTTCCACTTCGGAAATCGTTCTCAAAATACAAACATTAGTACATTATTTTGAGAACGATTTCCGAAGTGGAAATTGAAACGTCAATAAACGTATTTTAACCTTTAATTGTGGCTTATTCCCATTTAAATAGTAATTAATTTAAATGCCACAAGAAAATAGCTTCAGAACAATCTTTTGTGTTTATTTTTCCGTTTTCCATGGTCGTATTCCTCTGCCTTGCCGTTTCGGTATCATATCTCCCCGGTTGTTTTTCTTCTACTAGTTTTTTGGCAATTTTTCTTTTGTATTTTCTTTTAGTTGTTGTTTTTATTCATCCCATATCCATTCTTTCCCATTCACGAACAACTTCTTACAGCCCATTTTTGTCTGTTTTCCTTTACTTTTTTCTTCCTTTGCTATTTTAACTGTTTCTTTCTGCATTTCTTTTTCTTTTGCTATCAGATCATTATTTATGTAGATGCGATCTTTATGATACTTCAACTTACTTTTCCTATTTAGTAATTCAATATTATCCGTGAAAGTTTCTGTTTGTATGGCATAGACTGTTTCTCCTATTTTTGTTGCGTTCCTCAGTTTATATTTTATAAACTTTTAATATTATTATTTTTAATATCCCTTACAAATTATGTTTTTCTATATAAGTCCTTTATATAAATGTTTTTAATTACGTAAATAAATACGGACTTACATATCACCGATATCTTTTCCTTTCTATGTATGCCATATTGGGATTAATCGGGGTAGCGATCACCATAACAAATGTTTCACGGTCTTTTTTCATATAAAAAAGTTGTACTTTGTTTTGTATTTTATCCCGATCTCAAAATAATCCAAAAATCTTGCTTTATTAACCGCTGTAGTTCATAATTATCTCCTCTGAATATATGCTATAAATAATATAATATGTTAGAAAATAACTTTTTTATTTTTAGTTTTATGGCCAAAAATTATTGTTCATAAAAAGTTCTGCGTGTTCTAAAATCTTAAATACAATCATCAAATATTAATTTTTTTTAGTCATATACGCGGTTTGTCAAAAAATATGAATTGTGGATATTAATCCTTACATAAAATTTATATTTTTTTATAAACCGCCTATATGACTAAAAATATTTAATATCTGATGATTGTATTCTAGGTTTTAGATCATACGGAACTTTTTTGTTATAAAGCTAAAAATAAAAGAGTTTTTCATATGGTACAGACTTAATTGGATTATATTATCTTTATATTAAAAACCTCGTGTCACGATGTTTGTCCAAGCTAATATTCAAAAACCACTGAACCGATTGCAATCAAATGATGTTAAAGTGTATATCTTTATCTTGATGAATGAATTTTTAATTGTAAATTCAAAAAGTTGTATATGACTTCACCCCTTCAGTTTCACCCCCCAAGTACTAACTAAATAACAGTAACTTTATACTCTTATACAAAATGTTTTATACGATCTACTGTTACAGTGGTACCTAGTTTCATTTCATTTGAACATAAAGTGACGTTTAACAATTTTAAGTCTACTTACTTTTTTCGTTTCGCTTAAACCCGAGAAAATATGATGAAATTGTAAGGAAAATAGTAAAATCAGTTTTATTTTCACATACAAACACTTATAATTAAAATAACAGCCTGTTACGCTAGCAGCGGCATCTATACGAAGTAACAAGAAGTCGAGAGACCTCTCTTTGATAGCAAATTAGGTGAACCGCAAATTCAAAGCCCCTTACTAGATGCTTTGACCTTAGATACCCTGAATGACGCTAGAAGTAACCTTTTATTCCAACATGCATCTACGGTTGACCCTTGAAAAACACTATCTTTTTCGCTCTTTACGTAGAGAAAAGACGTTTAGATGAAAGTAAAAGATTGCATTTCATTTCAATTCGAATTCCACCATTGCTCTACATGTGTTTCGAGTTATTCAACTCCTCATCAGGAGCCCTTGTGGAAGTTAAGGCTGTTATTTTAATTATAATGGCCAAATACTAGACTGCATTACATTTCAGTTTGAACTTCCACAAGTGTTCCTGATGAAGAGTTGAATAACTCAAAACACTTGTAGAGCAATGGTGGAATTCGAATTGAAATGAAATGCAATCTTCTACTTCCATTTAAACGTCTTTTCTTCTAGATGTAAAGATTGTAAAAGATAGTGTTTTTCAAGGGTGAACCGTAGATGCATGTCGGAGTTACTTCTAGCGTCGTTCAAAAGCCTTTTGAATTTGCGATTCACCTAATTTGCTATCAAAGAGAGGTCTCTCGATTTCTTGTTACTTCGTATATATATATATATATATATATATATATATATATATATATATATATATATATATATATATATATATATATAGATATCAATTTTTATTAGTTGTATATAAAATGTTTTAAAAAACGTGATTTTTACTGAGAGTAAAATATTTTTATTTTTGACATTGAAAATTATTTAAAATGAAATATGTTTAGTAGAATTAAAAATAATTTTAAAATGTTCAACATTGTTTATTTACAATAAAAAAACTATTTTTTAACATTTTCTCTGCAATAATGTTAAAAATGTAAGTTTTTGTGTTAATTCAATACATTTTAATAATTATAAATTTAATGAAACAATTCTAAACAAACTTAAATTTTCAAATCTACTGAGAATGTCAAAGTCTAATTAATCTAATCTCTACTAAATCCGTAAAATTTACCATATTATATTTTTATCGTATATATGAAGAAAATAAACTCTATTATCTCTAAAAAAGTATATTTTATAAAAAAAATTTACGGGACGTCTCAAATTCAAAGTAATGATTCCAAATGCATTTCATTATTTACTGAAAATTGAGCAACACTGTTTTGTGATTCTATACTTCAAATTATTATACAATTTCAAAAATATAAACAATAAACCTTTGCTTTATTGTTTCACGTTTATATATATATATATATATATATATATATATATATATTTATATATATATATATATATATATATATATATATATATATATGCGGCTGAGATTAATACTTGTTTAACACAATCGTTTTTATGACGAAATGTCGAAATTTGCTAAATATTGAAAACGGTCAAATAAAACTGCATCCAAATACATAATGCATAAAACTTCTAGATAATTTCTGCAATTTTGTTGAGACCAAACATGAATTAATTGTAAGTGTCTTTCCAGTTATACTCAAAAATTACTTGAATCATAATTGGCTTAGTGAGCGCGCAATTTTGGCGGCGAAAAATGTTGATGTTAACGAAATTAACTTGCAGATTTAACAGTTGTTACTAGTCATTTTTTGCTAGAACATTCTTCGTTACGGGAATACTAGCTGCCACAGTAAAAGTAAAAGCCTCGACTTAATAACAGCACTATTCAATAAGATATATAACACAGGTAAAATACCATCAGACTGGCTAAAATCAACATTCGTAACATTACCAGAAAAATCCAATGCCTCACACTGCGATGACTATCGAATATTTAGCATGATGTCTCATGTCCTTAAAATATTTCTAAGATTCATTCATACACGAATTTACAAGAAGTGCGAGTTTCAGATGAGTGACACTCAATTTGGATTTCGAAATGGATTGAGAAAACGAGAATCCCTTTTTGCCTTAAATGTGTTAACACAACGATGCAGAGACATGATGTAGATGTATATGCATATTTTATTGATTATCGAAAAGCATTTGACTGCGTTAACCATCAAAAGATGATCGAAATTCTGAGAACAACTGGAATTAACGAACAAGACTTGCCAATTATCTCAGAACACTATTGGCACCAAACGGCAACAATCGAAATAGAGCACACAATATCTGAAGATTGAGGAATCTTACACAAGGTGGAATCAAGATTAACGGAACCAGCATAGACAACATCAGGTACACTAATGATACCGTCCTAATAGCAAAATATACAAAATATAATAAATGCGGTAGTTTGTCATAGCGAAATGTTCGGTTTACATCTAAATGTTTCCAAAACTAAAACACTCATGAACATAAAAACGTTTTTTACAATATCAGACCTTAGTCTAGAGCTCAGAATTCGAATGATCAGATGTTACGTTTTCTCTGTTTTATTGTAGGGCTGTGAAAGTTGGATAATGGACTCTGAATCAGAAAAAAGAATAGATGCCTTTGAAATGTATATATACAGACGAATGCTGAGAATTCCATGGAAACAAAATGTTACCAATGGTGAGGTACTTATGAGTAAACAAAAAGAATTACTTAGCATAACCAAAGAGAGAAAAATACAATACTTGGGTCATGTGTTGAGAGGTGAAAGATATGAAAAGACCTGAGGAAATGGTTTGACCGCTCATCCACAGAAATCTTTCGTGCAGCAGTTTCCAAAGCTACAATTGCTATTTGGATCGCCAACCTTCGAAAGAAGACGGCGCAATAAGAAGAAGATGCCACAGAGCGTTATGACAAAATGTTGAATTAATGAGTCATATGTCATTCAGATCTTATTTTAACCTTTTTATTTCCAACCATCAAAAATTAAACTAAACTGTGTCAAAATCTCTGAGTACGTGAAATAATGGCTGATACAATTAAAAACGATAACTCTGAATTACACTGTTCAAAGTGGAAAAAGTGCAAGCGTTGGTTTAAATACATGTAAGGATATATGACTTGGCTTCAATCCAAAGATCCTCAAGACCGAGAAATATACGCTAAATGGAATAAAGAAGTTAAAAAAGACGTGGATAAGGCGAAAAATATAAACTGGGAGGCTAAGTGTGATGAACTGGACAGATTTATGGGTGGAACAAAAGTGGCACAAGCTTGGAAAACATTAAAGCAGTTTAGGAAAAATGAGAAAAATGAAGACAACATTTCTCTCATAAAGTTAAATGAATGGGAAGAATATTATACGAAACTGCTGAAAGAGGATAGAGTAGAGTACAGATGGGAAAAGATAAGGGAATTAATAGACAACAGAGACGAAAGACAGGAAATCCCTATAATAACATTATCTGAATTGACGGAAACCTTAAAAGAGGTTAAAAACGGAAAAGCCGCAGGGCCTGGAGACATTCCCATAGAGCTGGTTAAATATGGGCCGACTGCACTTTTAGAATTAATAGTAGACCTTTTCAATAAATGTATGTGTGGAGACCAAGAAATTCCTAAAGATTGGAATAAATCTTATATAAGCTCCATATATAAGAGAGGGAATAAAAGAGACTGTTCCAATTATAGAGGTATTAGTGTGACGAGCTCTGTGGGCCGGTTGTACGGCAGAATATTAAAGAAGAGGGTTGAAAGACAGATACAAGATATTGAAGAACAAAGCAGCTTTCGTACCGGGAGATCCTGCCTTGATAATATATTTATCCTACGACAAATAATTGAAAAGCGTGTCGAAAGAAGTAGAGACCGATTTGGTATTTATAGACCTTGAGAAAGCATATGATAGTGTCCCGTTAAAGAAAATGTTTGAGGTCCTCGAAAGGTCCGGATTGGATTCGACGTATATCCGAGCGATATATAAATTGTACGAAAATACAGTTAGTTGTGTAAAAATTGGAACCAGAACCTCAAATGAATTTAAAGTCACTAAAGGCCTAAAGCAAGGATGCTGTTTGTCACCGACACTCTTTAAAATATACGTCCAAGAAGCATTGAGGAATTGGAGAAATAAATGTAGATTTATGGGCATCGAAGTGGGACAAGAAACTCTGTATACATTGTTGTTTGCAGATCATCAGGTGGTGGTTGCAACCGATGAGGAAGATATAATTTATATGAATCGAAAATTATTTGAGGAATATGCCAAATGGGGGCTTACTGTAAACATAAGCAAAACAGAATATTTAAAAATTGGAGGAAATACCACAGATCTGAGGCTTGAAAACGCAGTCATAAAAGGCTGCAACCAGTATAAATATCTAGGAAACATCATATCAGCAGATGGCAGAGTTAAGATAGATGTACAAAACCGAATAACCCAAGGGAAAAAATGAAAAGACTGAATTCATTACTGTGGTCTAATAAAATAAAGATGCATACCAAACTTCGCGTATACAGAGCAATTGTAGAACCAATTACCACATATGGTGCCGAATGTTGGACGATGACAAAGAATGAACGAGATAAAGTAGACGTTGTGGAAATTGATTATCTTAGAAGGTCTTGTCGACTATCGAGAATGGAAAGAATCAGGAATGAGGAAATACGAAACCGTACAGGAATTAGAGATACTCTTTCAGATAGAATACAAGGAAGGCAATTACAATGGTATGGTCACGTGATGAGAATGGAGGAGGAGCGGTGGCCAAAGAAAGCCTTAATGTATGTTCCGCCAGAAAGAAGGAAAAGGGGAAGACCACCAAATTCCTGGAGAAGAGAAATTACAAAAACGATGCAATGTAGAGGCTTAGAAGAGGGAGATTGGAGAGAGGAAAATATGGAGGCTGAAATGCGGGAAGCGGCAATCGCCGTAGGACCCCCGTTATATGATGATGAAGGATATATGAACCTCATGCAGAGCATTTTAAAAAGAATAAGTAATGTTGTGGTAATTATTTGATTTTACTTGAGTTAATCAAGACTATCCCGATAATATTTGTTAAAATTTCTCACGCTGAAACAGCGATGAACTGTTTTCCGCCCACATCTCGGGTGGGCAGTCTGCCTCTTCGGAAATATAGTTGTCCACCAAGTAGTCACTAATAGTACTGTTGTACTACTACTACGTCTAAGGGATCTAAGACGGGCAGATCAAACAAATATCGAAGGTATTACCCGATATTATTGTCCTTTGAATACTCTGCAGCAAGTCCCACTTTTTAAATTTTTCTCCACCATGATTGACCTATCCTTTTACTTTCACTTAAAATGTGCGCTTAATTTTTGACATTGTTTATATATCTAATTTTCTTATTTACACGTATCTCTTACACAGCTCTTTTGTTTCAGATTTGTTTTATTACTATTAATATTTTTAATAGTATTTGTAGTAGTCCCAGTCGTTTTTAAATATAGTGTTGGAATCCAAAGAAGTATAATATTTCCATCATGTAAGTACATAGTTTTTAATAATACATGTTAATAATAATATTCGTAGGATTAGCAAAATTGATTTTTTTATGAGAAAATTAAAAATGACAGATGTTTTTTATTTAATTGTTGTACTCAAATAACAGCTCCCACCCTTTCTGGCATAGACTGGATCAAAGCAGCAATCTTGTTTTGCGGTATTTGTTCTAGCCATAATTTTGCCTAACTACCCTTTATGTTATTCTACAAATGTTCTATGGGGTTAAGGTCTTGACATCTAAGAGGCCAGGCTAGTACCCGAATACCAACATGAGAAGAGTATCCCATTGTTACCCTGGCTATGGGCCTCTGAGCATTATTCTGAGTTAGGAGAAAATTTTCACCTACAAAATGCATATAAGGTTTCACATATTCTTCCAGACATTCCATAATGTATCTATCAGCATTAAGGCCAGCTCCCTCTAACATAAGAAGATTTGTATGGGCTTCATATTATTATACCTGCATCTTCTTCTTCAAGTGCCATCTTCGTTCCGAAGGTTGGCGATCATCAGGGCTATACGTACTTTCGAAACTGCTGACCGAAACAATTCGTTGCTGCTACAGCTATACCATTCCCGTAGATTCTTTAGCCAGGAGTTTCGTCTTCTTCCTATGGACCTTTTTCCTGCTATTTTCCCTTGCATAATTATTCGAAGCAGTTCATATCTTTCGCCTCTTGTAATGTGTCCCAAGTATTGCAGTTTTCGTTTTTTGATCGTAAGTATGACTTTTTTCTTTATTCATTCTTCTCAAGACCTCGACATTTGTGACTCTCTCGGTCCATGATATTCTCAGGATTCTGCGATACATCCACAGTTCAAATGCCTCTAATTTTTTGGTATCAATCTTTTTCAACGTCCATGACTCCATTCCGTAGAACAGCACAGAAAGTACGTAACATCTCATCAGGCGAAGTTTCATTTCAAGGCTCAAATCTCTTCCGCAGAACACTCGCTTCATTTTAGTGAATATGGATCTGGCTTTTTCTATTCTTATTTTGATTTCTGCTGAGCTATCGTTGTCTTCATTTATAAAAGTGCCTAAATATTTGTATTTGCTAACTCGATCGATAATTTCATTGTGTAAATATAAATTTTGGACATTTTGTGTTGATTTCGATATTACCATAAATTTAGTTTTCTTTATGTTCAAAGATAGTCCATATTCTTCGCTGCAGTCTGCTATCTTATTCACCAATGTCAGTAGCTCTTCAAGTGTTTCTGCGATCAGAACGGTGTCGTCGGCAAAGTTACCTGCACCACCAAACTGTAATCTGGGAACGAAGAGACATTAGGCATATCCTTTTCCAGGTGAATATCTCGTAAAACAAGACTCGTATGTAAACAAAACATTTCTCCAATCTTCTATAAACCAATCTGCGTGAGTCCGAGAGAATTCCAAGCGCTATCTTCGATGATCTGCGTCAAATAAAGGGCCAGTAGCAGATACATAAAATGATAAATTTTATTCGCTTAAACATCTGCAAGTTTCCTAGTCAAAACTGTAACAGTAACTGTCCGCTTCCAAAGCACTTGTCTAAGAAACCGATTTTTGTTGCACTTAGTCTTCACTGTCCAGGTTTTCTTTAGTAAGAACCTGTTTCTCAAAATGTCAAAATCTTTGTAAAGCATCGGATATCGTATTTCGTGGAACGTCAAAGATTTTTTTGATATACCGAATGGAACGTCGAACTCTCATCATTATGTAAAGCAATAGCTTGGGCTACTTGATCTGGCCTTATTGTAATTATTCTGTGGTATTAAAAACACTTTTCTTTCCCGAAAAATCAGCCAAAAATACACTAAAAAGGAATACAATCAATTTAACAAGCATTATTTTGTAAGTAAATATAATCCACGTTGTTGAAAAACAACCTATTTATCATATATAGTAATCGTAATTATTTTACCAACTTGTGCGCTCAGCCCGCGTTATACCATACCATGATACTATACAGCATTGCGAAGTTGCCTACCGGCATGTGAAGACCGGGTGTATTGGCATTCCCGTAAAAAGTGCGTGAGTTATAGATGCGCCATTGCGCCAACGTGTAGAGCCAGTGTTTTGTGTTAAATCGTATACCAGTTTTGTTTCTCTGAATACTGTGTATCTTTGTTACTCCTCCCTAGCACTGTAAAACTAATTAACTCTTTTTGTCACTATCAGAATTGCGATAATTATCAACGAATAGAATCAGCCCTTAAGTTCACTATCAATAAATCGAACGAAAAAAGCGTCTTAAGTGTTTTATTGCTTCAGTGGTCCTTACTTAAATATTTTGGAGCAATCAGGTGTTCAACTACGCCTCTCTAAAATATGGAAAGTTTGGTAATAAATTTATCCTCTCCACCACACGTTGTAAGATCACTCTTGTAGGAAAAATGTTTCTGATTCGGTTTGCGGATTCTTGTTCAAAAATGTCCCCTTTAAACAAGTCTGAAGGGTGGCGGGCAAAATTTTTGGGCAGAAATTGTTAAAACAATTTTTTAAACAAATTCGAAAAAATCCCTTTTTTGCCCCGGAAAATATTTTTTTAAGTTTCTTGTGTTATTTTAAACAAAAAAGGTCGCTTTTCATTTTTCTCGAAACGTGACAGGTTTCGAGTTACAAGCGATTTAAAATCTGAAAAATGCGAAAATATGCATTTTCGAGGCTTGAAAACTCATATGTAAATTATTATCTCTGAAGTTGCCAAATGCCTAAATTAAAGTTTAACAGGTTGAATGCGTTCCCAAAATATGTAAACCACGGAAATGTGCATTACCGGTCCCTTGGGACCGGTAGCTTGGCGCGAACACGACGCGTTACAGACCGTCGGGGAGTGGTAATGACGTAATTAGTTTTTATATTTTTACAGTTCTATAATATAAATTATACGAGTTTTAAGATCAATTATTAAAAGTAAACACATTTAAACTTACCATTGTCATCCGGTTTTTGATCAGGTTTCGTGTTAAGAATGTTTTAAAGTATCAAGACAGCCTACTATTTTTTTCAGAGGTTGATGAAAATGACAGAAGACTTCTTAATATGTTATAAGTAGAACTGATATTTGAAAGCAAAAAAAATGTATAAACTTAATAATATGGTCTTTGTTATTAAACAAAAAACTATATAATTTCAGAAAAATAAATAATTTTTTATGAATGCTGTTAAAGCAAGATAAATACATCCCTGGTAGTCCAGGATATCCTTCTGCTATTGAAATACAAACGATACTAAACGTGTATTGACTGCGCAAACCTGCATATATAAATATTCGCCGGACCCGTGGGACTGGTCTCGCAGCCGAGTAAAAAATTGTAATGTCTGTGCGTTACCGGCTCCCAAAGCCCGGTACATTTTTTTATGTTAGAAATGTTTCGAATCTTAAAACAAATATAATGCTGTTTTTAGCATTTAAAACAAACTAATATTAACGAAGATATGCCTTTCGCAATTTTTAAAAGTTTGCAGTTTTCACATACCGCACTTTAATTATAACGCACACCGGTCCCAGGTGACCGGTAACGCAGTCAACCTGTTAAACATAAATTTCAAGATTCTGAAGAGCAATCGGAGCTTATTTCAATTTAGTCTGTTGTTTTTAATTGTTAATAATGAAGACCGTCCACTCGACATTTAAGCCGTGTAAAATTTCACGTGTCCGGTTAATTTTGCGGTGCAGTGTAGTTAGCGGAGCCAATACCCCAGTCGCCAGAGACGAAAATTCCCACTGAACCTCTAAAAATCATACGAACAAGCTGAATTTTGTCGAGAATATTAATTTTGGAACCGCACAAAAGATGCAAAAAAGTTTACCACTATTACCGCAGGGTTTCCTCCCAAAACCCCCCTTATGGGGGGTGAAAACGCAAAAAAATCGATTTACACAGAATCTATACACCGTAGAAAAAAATGTTTCAAATAAAAAATGTAGCTGAGATAATTTAAAAAAAAATGTTAATAAGCATTTTTTATGTAAAATGAACCGCTCTCTTAGAAACAACGCTTGAAGCGACCGTCAATTTTGCATGTCAGTTACGCGCGCGAAATCAATGTTCAATAATATTTGTATCACCTCGACGGTAAAAATTCGATATCTTTTGATTCAAGTGATCTATCGACAAAAATCAAGATGCGTTTTAAAGATAAAGAGTTTAGCATTTTTTATGATTCTCACGAGATCAATACGATCTATCCCTTTCATTGACTGGCCACTATAACGTTTTGATTATTAGAGCCTAACCTTTAAAAGCTATAGGCATTTAAAATATGCTTAAAAAACGTTGGATTTAAACTTTCACACAACAAACGATCTAAAACATTTAAAACTTTTTTTTTAATTACACTAGTACGTTTTTCACAAGAACAAAACTACCTACTGCAAGACTCTACACTCAAAACAGTCTTCTTAAATGCATTTTCCGTGACGTGTGATCGTTTGTAATGTAAGTAAAACATTAAATTCTTCGTTTTTTATTCATATTTCAAATACCTCATATTTGTTACTACAAATCAAAATTGAAATTTCATGTCATAAGTTTTAAATATTGATTTCTAAAAATAAAAAGTTTATTACAACTGGTCAATAAAAGTAATCAATTTTATTGATCTCACGAGAATCGTAAAAAATGGCAAAAATCGCGCCACGTTAATTTATTTCACACTTTTATAAAAACTGAGTTTATTTTCGGCAAAATAGAAAAACTGCATACGAAAGCTGCACTCTTTGCCTTTAAAACGCATCTTGATTTTTGTCAATAGAATATTTGATCAAAAGATATCCAATTTTTACCGTCCAGCTGATACAAATTTTATTGAACATTGATTTCACGCGCGTTAATGACATGCAAAATCGACGGTCGCTTCAAGCGTTATTTCTAAGAGAACGGTTTATTCTACACAAAAAATGCTTATAAACATTTTTATTTAAAATTATCTCAGCTACATTTTTTATTTGAAACATTTTTTTGCTATGGTGTACAGATTCTTGGTAAACCGATTTTTTCACGTTTTTACCCTCCTGCGAGGGGGGCTTTAGGGGGACGCCCGGGGGTAAAAGTGGTTAACTTGTTTTTATTTTTTTGGGGTCCCAAAAGTAATATTCTCTGCAAAATTCAGCTTGTTCGTGTGATTTTTAGGGGTCAACTCTCTGACGACGACTACAATGTAAAATTAAAAATAATCTTTATTATTCTAAATAAAATAACTTACAAAAGTTATTTGAGTTCCAATAATAAACAACTATAAAATGGAAATAGCTGTTACAATTTTTATATCAATAACAACCCAATAATAAACAAGCTATATATAATGTTTTAATAATAAAATTGTTGTTGTATTGTACAATAGTTATTTATATAACAACTTTATAAGTGTTGCAGGCGACCGACGTATATGTCGTATTTTTATAATGGGTGTCCCAAAATTCACGCAAGATTTGAATATACCGCAATTTTTGCAGTAAAGTGTTGGCAACAAAAAACACAAATAGTTTGACAACTGACAGTTTAGGATTAGTAAGAATGGAGCTTTACTTGAGAGAACAACGCGTTCTTTATATTAAAGAATATTTTAAAAATAATGAAAGTTTTAACAGTTAGAAAATTTCTTCCAACATATGGTCAAAATCTTGATTTAACTTCTTTAACTGTAAAGAAATTAACTGAAAAATTCAGGGAGACTGGATTAATTGGTGATGGACTGGTCGTCCAATAACAAGCCGCTACAATAGTATCGAAGCAGTGCGTGAGAGTGTTGACGAAAGTCCAGGAACATCAATTCATGTACAGCATATTTTAACGCTTGTAAAGTTCAATTGACACAATGATTGAAGCCTAATAGCCATACTCAGTGAAGTGAGTTCCTTGAATGGGTTATTGAACATCAACATCGATGTTGGTGTGGATTTTGGGCTGGATGCATCATTGGACCATGTTTCTTTGAAAATGAGGCGCAGTGACTGTTACTTCTTCTTCTTGTGGTGCCTATCCGTTGCGGATGTTGGCTACTAGCATGGCAATTCTAACTATATTGACCGCAGCTCGAAATAGTCCTGAAGTGGTCAAGGAAAACCATTTTCGTAAGTTCTGGAGCCAAGATATTCTTCTTATTCCTGGTCCCCTCTTTCCGTAGACCTTTGCCTGTAATATAAGTTGCAGCAGGTTATATCTATGATCGTTTCGCATTATATGTCCAAGATATTCTAGCTTGCGTTGTTTCACTGTGGATATAATTTCACCATCCGACGTAGAACCTCAATGTTTGTTATTCGGTCCACCCAGGAGATCCTCAGTATCCATCTATAACACCACATCTCAAACGCCTCGAGTTTTCCCATGGATGCCTCGGTTAGTGTCCATGATTCAACTCCATAGAGCAGCACTGTAAATACGTAGCATCTTAATAAACGGATTTTCGTTTTTAAGGGTAGGTCGTGGCTCTTAAATATCTTGCTCATTCTGACAAGTGCTGACCTGACTGTTACTGGTGCCCGATATTGCAACATGATCACAGAGTTATTTCTGCTAAAATTGGATGATATCATGCTATACAGCCCGTGAAACAATTCAATCACTGCATGAGATATTTCCTGGTAGTGGACTCTCTGGTTTTGGTGATCCGAATTGGCCCCCTAGATCATGTGATTTAACACCATTGGATTTCTTTTTATGGGGTTATTTGAAGTCGAAGGTATATGCCAACAAGTCTACAACCATCCGTGTATTGAAGGAGGAAATGCAATGCGGCATCAACGAAATTCAGCCACATTTATGCAAAATACATAACCCTGTCCTATATACTTTGATTCAATGAAAAAATTACAATTACAAAAATTCAATTCAATTTTCTATTTAATTCAAATCTTGCGTAAATTTTGGGATACCCTTTCTGTAAATATGTAAAAAACCGAAAGAAGTTTTATTTATATAGCATTATTGTAGCAAAATAAAATGCATAATTGAATAGCAAATATTATTTAATAATTAATTAGTAATATTGATTAGCATGGAGAATGTTAGAAACTAATACGTGGCTTGTTGCACCGTCCTGTTAAAAAAGTGTATTTTTATTGGCTGAAAAGTTCTGAATCATTGCAACGTAATGCTCGGAATTAACGGTAGCGCAATTTTCAGCCTCATTCTCAAAAAAATATGGACCGATAATTCCATTTACCGAAATCGCACACCATACTGTCACTTTCTGAGCATGAAGAGGTGTTTAATGAAGCAAATGAGGGTTTTTCTTTCCAGTAAGTACCTATGTGAAGTTTTGTTTATTAACAAAACTGGAGAGGTGAAAAGGTGCCTCAGCACTCATGCACAAGTTGTTAACTTGATCGTTATTGTCTTCTAGTTGGGCAAGGATAACCTCAAAATCTTATTCATTTGTGAAAATCATCCGAATTAAGAGCTTGAACAACTTCCATTTTGTGATGGGAAATCCTCAACGATGTGTAACTTCTTCGAGAGCGTGTGGCGTGACGGATAGTCATCGGCGTGGACTTTTAATATCGGCTTGTCGAACACGTTCGATATTCGCAGAAGTTTGAATTGTTTTGGCATTTCCACTTCGTTTTTAGACTTCGATCCAGTTTGATTGAAATTTGTTACCCACTTTTTAATCGCGTTATCTGACGGAACAGATTGGTTACGCGGTATGTTGTAGCCGACGAAAATAACAACGCTTTTGCACTAAACTCTATTTTGAAGTACACCTACACCTAGCCGAATTTTTCCATAGACATATAATAAAAATAGACTGAATATTGCAATACATGCCCGTTCCCCCAGTGCAACAGAGAAAAATGACGCAACGCAGTGCCTGCATCTCTTTCTAATGGGTCGGGTTTATCGACCACGTGGCCTTCCCTTCAAAAGTGTTTGGACTGGGAAGGTCACGTGGACAATAAATCCCGCTCGCGTCAGTTTTCTCTGTCGCACTGGGGGAACCATGTCATGTACTAACAGGTTCATATCGGTACGTGCCTGAGAGGTATGTGCTCAGGTAAGGATGTAGTAGTTGTTGTGTACTGGCGCCAATAAACAATTCGGTGGTTATGTCAACAGAAATACGCTCAGTGTCATAGGTAATACAGCGGCAGGATGATATCTAGCGAACTCAACTGGCCATACATATGCAGCAGTAGGATGTATGATGTAAGATGCAATAGGCAATATGATATGCGAAGTTGGATGTATTTCTGCAAACAGAACAACAGAAGTGACATTAAGTCTATATTTAATAAAGAAAAAATCGAAATTAGCGGGACAGTTACAAGACATAATTTGAATAAATGACTTACCGCCCAGTTGACCTGCTAAATTTGAAGGCTGGTACATAAATAAAGTACAGTAGAACCTGCTTAATTCGAAATCTTCTTTAATTCGAATTTTTATTCTGGTTCCTAGCATTTCCTATATAAGTAATGTTAAAAAGTCGTGAATAATTCGAATTATATTTTAGATAATTCGAACTTTTCTACGAGTTAAAAATGCCAATTTCATGCTGGAAATTTCCACTAAAACAGGTAGTATTCTTTTCTGTTCTAACGTGCCACTTGTTTCAAGGCATTCAAGGCCATTGTACATTGTACCCGTACCTGTCACCTAAATTCTACCCCATCTGGCACGCCCCTTCAGTTGAGATGCGTTGGCGTTGCAATTGCAATCACCGCAAATCACGTCAAGTCACTTCGTATTGAGTAAAGATGTCGTCGCATGGTAATACGAAAACATACAAAACTTTAACGTTATCGGAAAAAATAGCGGCAATTAGAGAAGTAGAAAAGGGGACGAAGAAAAAATCTGAGATTGCCAGGGACTTTGGAATTCCTCCTAACACATTATCCACCTACTTGAAGAATAAAGAAAAAATTCTCAACAGTGAAAGTGAGTGCGAAAGATCGAAAAAGGTTAAGGGAGCCAGAGAATCCAAATTTAGACAGTTGTGTGTTAAAATGGTTCAAACAAGCTAGGGATAAGAAGATTCCCGTGAGCGGTCCCCTTATAAGAAGCAAAGCTGAACAATTTGCTATTGAAATGGGGAAAAATAATTTTAAGGCGAGTACAGGGTGGCTCGACGGCTTTAAAGAACGCAACAAAATTTCTTTCAAATCCATTTGTGGAGAAAGTGGGACCGTTAATCAGCAAGAAGCCAACCAGTGGAAAAAAAATTTGGAAGAGATGATTCAGGGTATAGATGAAAGAGATATCTTTAATATTGACGAGACGGGTCTCTTTTTTAAATGCACTCCTGACAAAACGCTAGCATTTAAAAACGAAAAATGTCACGGAGGAAAACTAAGTAAAGAAAGAGTAACTCTCCTAATTGGTGCAAACATGGACGGATCGGGAAGACTGCCTCTACTGATGATTGGCAAGTCGGCTAATCCGCGTTGTTTTAAGAACGTCAAGTCAAAACCAGTGGAATATGTGAGCAGCGCAAGAGCTTGGATGACTAGTGATCTTTTCGAGAACTGGCTGAAAAAATTAGACAAAAGTTCATAAAAGAAAAAAGAAAAGTTATTTTGTTTATTGACAATTGTACGGCACACACCACTATCCCACTGATGGAAAATGTAAAAGTTATTTTTTTTTCCTGCTAACATGACTTCAGTTCTCCAGCCTATGGACCAGGGTGTCATAAAAAATTTTAAACATTTTTACAGACGTTTTTTGGTTGAAAACATATTGATGGAAGATTGCGACACCCTTAAAATAAAGTTAGACATTCTACAAGCATCTCGAATGTGTAAGAAAGTTTGGGACCAAGTAACACCTGAAACGATCAAACATTGTTTCAAAAGAGCTGGTTTTATAAAAAAGGAGGAGAACACAGACACGACAATTTAACAAAAGAGCTGCTTTCAGTTGACTGCTGGGGGGACATCATTTCTGATCCTGCCATCTCTTATGAAGATTTTGTCAACGTCATCAGTGGCGGGAGAAATACATGTTCCGAGTGCGGCCGAAGCAACACACCATATTACGCAACTTAAACGGTACTTTGAAAGTAAAAATAATGTAAGTCACTCTATTTTTAGTTCACTGAACATCTTAGAATCGTTTGTCATTACCGAGAAGTTAAATTCTAAAAAGCAGCTAAAAATTTCGGATTTCTTTGGAAAAAATTAGTCTATTTTCATTAATTGTAACAAATATGTATTCTTATTTTCAATAAATTTTTTGAGACAAAATGTTTTATTGTTTTACTGATGGTTCTCATTGGGAATTTTTTATCTGCCGATTGTTTCGGCTAAGATTTGGCCAAAAATACCAATGAGAAATCCTGCAAATGATAAAAATCGACAATAATTGACCATTTGTTATAGCTTGCAAATGCTTTAATTGGTATTCTGGCCGAATTTTGTTGGCCCATTTTTTTCGATTGACAAAATTCGGGCAAAAATTTTAACGAAAACATCTGCAAGCGATAAAAATGGTCAACTATTGTTGATTTTTATCATTTGTAGATGTTTTCTTAGGCATCTTTGTTTTTTGTGGATATATTTTTAATTCGAATTTTTGGATAATTCTGCAAACGATAAAATAATTCGATATATCTGCAGAAAACATCTGCAAGCGATAAAAATGGTCAACTATTGTTGATTTTTATCGTTTGCAGATGTTTTTGTAGGCATCTTTGTTTTTTGTGGATATATTTTTAATTCGAATTTTTGGATAATTCGAATTTTTTTAACGGTCCCTTGAGATTCGAATTGTCCAAGTTTCACTATAATAGTTTTCGAAATACATATGAGAGCTTAAATTTTCTCGAAATAGGGGGTTTTTTGTCCCATCCGAAAACCAGAGAATTATATATGTTCTTAGAAGTGAAGGGTTAGTCGAGAGACAAAACGCACAAGCTATTGACTTGTTTCTGAGAAGGAAAAGGAACACAGATAACCATGACTTGCCCTCGATATGCCAATTAGAAAGCGTAGCATAATTCTTCTAAGAATTTATTAGCCATGGGCGTAGCTAAAAGAAATTTGTGGGGGCAAAAGTTTGGAAGAATTTGCGGGATGATTGAACATGCTTCAATGTAGCAGTGAATATTAGTTTTTCCGATTTCTTACTCCAGCTAGTTTTTTTACTTAATTTTTATACAAATTAAAACTGTTATACATGTTTTTCAAGTCTTCTATTTTCTTACATTTATCTCCTTTGTATATACTGTTAAAATTTGTATTTTTTAGGGGTAATTGACCCGAAAAACTATTCAGACATCGACCAATTCGGAATTAAAGGGGTGAAAAACTTTTACGTGAACTTGCAAGAAGATGATAACTCGACGATTAACGCTGAAAACATTACCTTGGGCGTGTGGCAGATTTTACCTTATGAAATGTTAAGTGAACTCATAGACAACAGTGACTACAATTATGATGGTATTTTAACTAATGGAAACTACAGTGTTCTGTTGTACATGCACGGAAATGGGCAAGATAGAACTGATTCAGTGGGAACGTATGAGGTTTTAAGGAAATTTTTCCATATTTTTGCAGTGGATTACAGAAGTAAGTAAGAGTCAGCCTCATGTTTTTCTTTAAATCACCTCTACGTTATCTGTATGATATTTTTGACGTTATCATTCAAAATGGCAGACGGACGCCATTTTATCAAATTATTTTCAATGGGATCTTTATGGAAAGTAATACCTTGTTTGAAAGCTGTGAAAAGCTTTATTTTAAACAGATACCGCCTAGACATTTTTAATAAAATGACGCCTTTCCGCCATTTTTATTGATTATGTCTTAGTAGATTATGTTTAGGTCTTAATTCAATTATCCAAAAAATATATTAATTTGTATTTAGTGTAACTGTCAGAATCCATGGGGGACATTTTCCATGAACAACACTAATTTTATCACAAAATGTTTCAAAACAGTGAAGTAAGTTCAATTATCTTCTGAAATGTCAGTAAAGTTACATAGATACCGTGACTTAGCCCTATTCCAATATCATTCGCTATCATGATATCACTATTCTCCTCTACTTTTCATAAAATGTATGAAACATTGCTCTTAATGTTGCTACAACGTCCTACATTCTTCTTTTTAAAGGTTATGGAGATTCAACAAAAGCTGAACTAACCGAAACTAACGTAGTCGACGATATAGTGAAATTCTACAAATGGTTGCAGCTGCGCACCAACTCGAAAATATACGTCTGGGGACACTCTCTCGGTACTGGAGTCGGAACCCATTTATTAGCAAATTTAAAGAACGAAAATATAAGCACGACGAAGGGACTGGTCCTGGAAACGCCGTTCACTTCCGTGACGGATGTAATGCTGACTCATCCGATCATAAAGGTAGGTAGAGGAGGAGCCATGGACGTATAAACACAGATGGACTCAGTTATTTACATAAAAATGTGAAGCCAAAATTATTTGACTAGGTCACATTCTCAGCACCTTCAAATGTTGTCATATTTTTTTATTAAAATATCTTATTCACGTATCGCTGAAAATATTACTATATTTATTTTATACTCTACAGGTGCTATCAAACCAAAATAATAATTTATTACTAATATTAATATATTAAATTTTAATTAAAACATCAAATGTGCACATAGTGTGCATATCATTTAATAATAGCGTATAACAGATATCAACCAATTATTTTATATGTAGAAGCACTGAAACCTATTTATTAATGGCAACGGTGTTTACATTTCTCTGTCTTATGGCTCTACGTCAAACTTCAAATGCTGTTCCATGTCATGTCCATGCTTTGTTTACTTTTTACCCAAGATGAGGAAAAGTTGTTTTTCGATATTTTGGCTGTATTTTAAGTGATATTTGTAAATAGTGAAATAAACAAATTATAATAATGGTCCTACAGTTTTGCATTTGCAAAAAAAACGAAATATTTACATCCCAATGTCTTATTTAATTTGTAAGTACTGTTTGTTTACATTATTTAAGATGAGGAACTGAGGAAGCCTGTGTGTTTACATTTTAAAATATGTCTTTCATAGGCGTACCATTGGGTTTATTCATATTAATTAATGTATTGAACAAGATATTAGTTCATGAAATTAGTATAGACATTTTTAAATTGTAAGTAGATCATCTGATTAAAAAGATCTGTTTAGTAGCTTTTTAATTTAATATTTCTCATGAATTAACAATAAATTAGTGAAATGAATAAAACTCATTTATTTTTCTATGTAGGTTTCCAAATAATATTGAATAATGATGAAACTTACTCTAAACTTCAACAGAGAAAACAGTATAAAAAAACCTTTCAAAAGCATCCTTTTTGGTTATTTAAACTTGTAAGGAAGCTGAAAAATATTTCAGATTTTTTAATAAAACTATAAATATCTACAACAGACTAGTTAAACACCTTATGAATATTTTGATTAATAAAACCATACAAAATGTCCCAAAATCAATCTATAAGCATTTTGGTGACCATAATGTATGATGAAGATGCAATCGATGGTCACTCTATGCAACTTTTAAAATTGGTTCTTGAGAAATATTTTAAAATTGGAATTCATCATGAAACGAGGACTACTTTAGATGCTAACACCGTGCGCATAAGAAGCGTTCTTACTAAGACTGTTTTATTTCGCAATCAATAAAAATTTATTTCTATACCAACGTCTTCTATTATGTCTATTTACCATTTTTATTTTAATATTTCTGTTCGGTAAATAGCTTTCCAATAATTTATACATTTTCACGCCTACTTTTTAATAAGTAGGTATATTTGCAAATAATTTTATGTCAAATGCCAGCAAGAGCTTTGGAATGATCAATAAATAATTTTGTAGCAGAGACCCTTACTACGTGGAATCTATTGATATTGTATTAAAACAAATTTGTCACAATTTGAAAAAATATGTTTTAACACATTATCAATAAATATAGGTATGCACTTAAATTTGACAAATGTATATTTTTTAATTTTTTTTTACCGTAGAATTATTTGATACCTATTAAAAAATTAACTTGAGCTCAACTATATTTTATTGTATTAATTTTAAAGCAAATAAAATTGTATTTTATTTTTTTCTATAAAAACGTGTTATTATACATTATTACTACTTCCAATTATTAACTTCTGAATAATTATCCCCGCGAGTAAAAATTCAAGCACGCTTATGCTCATTGAGGAAGTATCACAGTCTATCGATACCCGTTTTACTCCCCTTTACCCTCTTGTCCAGGAATATTGAAGCTTCAAAACAGTGTGTGTTTAAGGTATCTTATTGCTGGGTCCATCTATGTTTATACGTCCATGGGAGGAGCAATTAATTGCAGGGACCCGATCGTTCAACTGCGCATATGCAATCTTTAAAACATAAACCTCATGGTAGCAGAAGGAATAAAATAAAATTATCGTTTTTTAACATAACTACGGAGCACAAAAATTTGAATATATACACATATTTTGTGCTATGTGAAAATAATTTATAATAAAGAAATGCTCACCGCAGGTTATTGCGAGTCGAACTAAAATAAAAAATAGTTTGCATATCAAACAATATGTACATAGATTCAAATTTTTGTATAAATATGATCATCAGAAAGATCGCCTGATATATAAAACTTAGAATGACGCATGTCACCTACTAGACGTTTTCAACAACATCCAATTTCTTCATACGTATTGACTTTCATTTTCTTCCTTTTTGAGAAGAATGCATGTTTTTAATATGCGTCTATATTCTTTGGTAGAATGTAAACCTTTGACAAGACAAGATCTCCAGATCCCGCTCAACATTTTCAGTTGAAAGTTCGAGACATTTCGAACGCACTGCCTCGCACATGCTCAGTTGACGGATCGGATCCCTGTATTTAATCGCTGCTGGTAGAGGTACTTAATGGATTTTCTAAAAAGTTATCACGTTGTAAATAAAGGGTGATTCATTTAGAGGTACTTTTTTCAACCAGAAAAAACAATGAAAAAAATAAATTTTATTTGAAAATATTTATTATCATACAAAAGAACCATTCTTTACAATTACTCCTTAAAGACAATTTCTTTTAAATGTTGGCCATAACTACGGTTAAGTTGGTTCATTCTGAAGTTCCAATTCTCGATGACTCGTTCCAGCATTTCGATTGGTATTTCACCAATCACTCGAGTAATATTGGCCTCCAATGCCTCAATCGTATGTGGTTTATTCATATAGACTTTGGACTTTAAGTAGCCCCAAAAGAAAGAGTCTAGAGGTGAGATGTCATAGGATCTAGGCGGCCAATTCACTGGTCTAAAGCGTGAAATAATTTGTTCACCGAATCGTTCTCGCAGTAAAGCCATGCTTTCACGAGCTGTATGGCAAGTGGCGCCATCTTGTTGGAACTAAATGTCGCCGAGACCAAGAGCTTCAATTTTAGGTACCAAATAGTCCGTTATCATGGCATGATAACGGTCTCCGTTCACAGTAACATTCTGGCCGGCCCCTGTTTTAAAGAAATATGGACCAACGATTCCACCAGCCCATAAACCACACCAAACAGTTGTTTTTTCAGGGTGTAATGGCAACTCTTGAACCTCTTTGGGTTGTTCATCACCCCAAATACGGGCATTTTGTTTATTAACGTACACATTAAGCCAAAAATGGGCCTCACCTGAAAACAAAATTTTTCTCGAAAACAGTAGATATTCTGAAAGCATATCAAGAGCCCATCGACTGAAACGTTGACGACTCGGAAGGTCGGCCGGCTTCAGCTCTTGCACTAATTGAATTTTGTATGCTTTTAAACCAAGATCCTTACGTAAAATACGCCAAGTTGTTGCATATGACAAGCCAAGCTGTTGAGAACGGCGTCGAATCGATTCTTCATTATTTTCGAGTACACTATCCGTTACCGCCGCTATATTTCTTCAGTACGTGCTGAATGTGGTCTATTTGGTCGCGTGTTATCCAATAATGAAAACTGGGTTTCAAACTTACTAATCGTAAAGCGAATTGTACGTTCGGTACGCCGATTGTGTGGACCATAAATTGCTCTAAGCAGACGGAACACATTCCTCACAGAACTCTCATTTTCAAAATACAACTTAATAATTTCTAGACGCTGTGTCGGGCTAAGTCTTTCCATCATGAAATGTCAAACAATACTGAACAAAAGCGAAATGTCAGTTTGACAGTATTCATGCACGATCTTCAATCAAATCCCCACCAAAAAAAGTACCTCTAAATGAATCACCCTTTAGTTGCGTAGATCTAACTGGCAACGATGCACTAGAAGGTTTAAGTGAAAACTGAAAAAGTCCGACACATTTAAGTCCGCTTTACATTTACGAGTACTCGGATCCGAGTTACTCTACTCGGAGTGCAACTCGGAAGTATAAACGTCTACTGGGAGCCTCTTGTCACTCGGATCCGAACTCGGATTGAAGTTGAACGCAAACCGAGTAGCAGTACAAGTTCCTGTCAGTTCCTGTACGAGTGAGCGTCAAAGTGGTGGAAATCAAGCCACAGTCCTTATTTATTCTTCAAACAATTAAAAAAAAAACAATATTTCCAACTTCTTATTGGACAAATACACACAAATTAGAAATGTTTGGAAAGGTTTTTAAAACCTCCGCCCATTTTGACGTCAGACTTAGGACAGGTAGTCCATAGAAACAACCTGTACTAAGAACTGCCAAAGAATGAAATTTAACGGCTGATGGCGGCACCACATTTCAAAATTCTTCTGTATATCCACATTTGGAAGGCCTCTAGTTTATCGGTATTGCTCTTTTTTAAAGTCCAAGTGTCTACTCCGTACAGCAGTATCAAGAAGATGTAGCATCTAACCAATCTCATTTTCAGCATTAAGTTAATGTCATGACTTCCCAGAATGTCCTTCATATTAACAAAAGCAGCTCGAGCCTTTCCAATTCTAGTTTTTATTTTTTCTGTGATGTCATTGTTGTTATTAACGCTTGTTCCCAAATATTTATGCACCCGTTCGATTTCGTTATTGTGAATGTACAGGTTTGCATCCAATCTTTGTTTTTCAATCTAACTTTATTGTAATTCTCGTTATTCTGGAACCATTAATTCGGCAAATTTGTGTGTTTATATACAACAATATACCTATTACGCTTTGATTTGTGATGTACCTACTGTAAAATGAAGTTGACAAATAAAAAGGTAATGAGATTTTTGGATTTAAGTAAGAATAAGTTGCAGCGACCGTCCACGTCCATTTTGGTTCTGCCACACAGGCATAACGCAAATATTAGGCAAGTTTGTCACGCTGGCACAAGTGTGGAGTAGCGTATTTGTTATTCGCTGACGAATAACAAATATTTGAGCAAATACAACGAAGCCGCATAACAAATAAAACATAGCGAAGTGTGGTGCCGCCATGAAACTTTTATTAGTAAAACTTATTTCACACGTAAACTTGTGTTCTTGTCTGATATGACTCATAGCTCTTTAGAAAATCCATTGGGCGTGCATGATTTGGACGCTAAATTTAAAATTTGACACTGAAAAATAAAATTACCTGTTTCTGCATACATGATTTGGACGCTGGGTGTAATTGAAATGTAAATGGAAAGTCAGGTAATAAAATTCTAGAAATTAAGCTTGATAAGGTTTATTTGTCACTTTGAAATAAATACGACATACGTTTTACGAAATGGAATCGATCGATACAGTTAGTTTGATACTCATGTATCCTATTTCTAACGAACATAATTTTTTTTGTACTCTTTGGATCTTTAAGTCTATTACTTTCACTATTACAGACACTATTAATTTTAATGTAAGTTTCAGTTTGAAAAATTTTTAAAACATCAATAAAATGGAAAATATTTGGATAAGCATGGTAAAAATTATCATTAAAACGCGAGTGGAACGATTCACAAGCATTAGTTGTTAATTGTAAACTCTCACTCATCGCAGTCCACATCTCCGACGGAAATGTTGCGTGGTCGCCAATGTAGTTGTCCAATAAGTAGTCGGAAAACTTTTCAATTTTTGAATCCTTTGGTTGAATAGCCATAAAATCATATATGAAAGATTCTTTGACTTCTGAGGGAGGTAAAAATGGCAGCCCAAAAATATATTTCAGCCATTTAGATATTTCACTGTCTGCCAATTTATATTCCCGAATTAAGCCACAACCACCGATATTACGATACCAAGCTTGCATAAGATGAAAACGGCACCCTTTAATGTGCACAGTTGGAAATTCAAAACGCGCAGCATTGTGGATAGCAATTTCAAAATCGGAGAAAATGATTTTTGGATTGAATTTTGGACCAATTACTTCACATTTGCGTTTCAAAACATTAAATAGTTTTATATAGGTTTGTTCCGATTAGTCGGGAAGTAAACAATAACACAATGGTATATAATGTCCATTGATAAATACATGTATGGTAAAAAATTGCTTGAAATATTGAGCACAGTAACTAAATGTACCGTCCATATAAATCGTTTCACTGCTGCACAGAAAACGCATGTTAGTGTTACACGAGAAGATGATAATGTTAGAACTTAATTCAACCGCAAATATAAAATTCTCGTCTTTAAGTGTTTTGATATTCATAATATTTACCGCAGCAATAGATTCTTCTTTACTTTTGGGCAGTTTCGGTTGAGCCATTCGCCGTTCACTGTATATTTGATTTCGTATTAAATCAACGTCTTTAACAGACATGTGGCTCAAGCAATCTACATTTTCTTTCAACGCACTATGTATGATTTTGGACGGCCTTTCGGTCAAATTATCCTTAGCCTTCCTTTTGGCACTGCTACGCACAATCTGTCTATTAAGCGTCTTGATATCACACTCGTGATTATGTTCTAGATTACTTCGGATCACTAACTTTTTTGGCCCTTTCGTGAATATCTTCGCTTTACACGACCGTTTTACGCACCTCCAATACGTTTCTCCCGATTTTAGTACTTTATCTTGAGAAAAAGTAAAACTGTTCACTTTGAGCAAAATTTTACCACGATTACTTACTAACGTTGAAATTTCCATGTTCACTTTTCACTATTCTCTGACTAAATAATAACTAGTAACTAATTAAATTTCAATGACCATCATTAAACCCTAATTATATCTAATATCTGGTACCTGCGATAATCCTTCCGGCAGCGTCCAAAACAAGGGTACTTTTAGGACCCTCAGGTACTTCAGCGTCGAAAACATGCCCGCCCAATCCATTACCTCTAAAAACGATGCATTTTTTATGATTCATCTAAATTTCCCCAGTCTCACTTTTCCATTTTTTTCCTTTTTTATGTGCCCTTTTTTGACCCTCTTTTCTGCATTGTTAATGATACTCTTTGATCTTCTTTTCTTAATTATCATATTTTTCTTTCTTCATTTTTTTTTTTAATTCTTACTAGATAATATAATAAAATATTATTTACAAAAATTAATATAGAAAGATCGAACACAGCTACTAAAATAACAATAAATAGTTGTAGTTTACATTATATTGTAGTTTATTTATATTAAGAAACGGTAACATTAATCATAATCATTACTCATTACTATTCTAAATTTCTAATAATTTTGTAAAATATTGTATGAATGGGAAAAATATATTACCGTATAAAGTTTATCAGGAATGTAAAGTCTATAATAGTGTTAATCCGGATACTATTAACAAACTTGCCGACCTTGTTCGGCAAATAAATATATCTCATTCAAGTTCATTATGACGTAAACCGTGAAACCGTTTCGTGTGTTTTTCTCTTAAGTAAGTATACACGTATTTCCCTTTCCCGTACATAAAATGCAAATACGAGATTAAAATAATACAGAGTGGACCGAAAGTCTGGAAACGATGGTCCGAATAATACAAAAACAGGGATACATCAAATTTGATTTAATCTGGATAACATTGCCAGATTTACCATTTTTCTGAAATCATTAGTCACTTTGGTTTTTTAAATACAATACCCTGTATATTGTACTTTTATTGAAATCTCCACTTCAGGATTCAAATCGGGTGAACGAGGAGGCCATACAATACTACCTAATCTACCAATCCGTCGTTAGGGAAATTTTTGAACTAAATAACGCCGAGCATTTGACGTGGTTTTGGTGAAGATTGGAGTGGGGTTAGCGTGCTGATTGGCGCGGGGATTGATGCGGGGATTGGAGCGAACATTTCTGACAGTAGGATTTTGATTTTCGGGTGAAGCGAACGATATTTTCTTTCAGAAACCTCTCTTAAATAGTTAGTCAATACACACAGTACCAAAATTGTAGAAAGTGTGTCATATTTTCAATGTAGACCTTTGCGGGTTTAAGGAGAAAGGAAATCGACGACTCATGGTTTGTGGCGTGTGGTTTTTATTAAAAAAATAATCAGGATTTTAGAACGAATTGATTGTCATAATAATTATTTTCTTATTTTATAGATGCTTTAGATGAAGAAAACTAGTTCTTTTTAGATATATTTTTTGGGAAAAGTCCTTTATTCGTTTAAATTAATAGACTTATGATTGATTGAAGGATTAAATTTAATTCCTATTGTCAAATGAGATTTAACGACATAAGATTAGAAAAAGGCTCGTCTAGTAACTTTTAGCATATGTAAAACTGAAACTTAAGTTCTTAAATAATTCTTGGTACGAAACAGTACTAGTAATAAATGGGTCACCTTAACTGAATACTCATTTCCATAAAATATAAAAGATATGTTCAAATAAAACCTAACATTATACATGTCTGAGCCATCTATGTCATCTTTAGATTCATCAGTAGTATCTTCGCCTAGATACACAGCTACTGGTTCCATGGTAATTTCAATGAAATAATCAAGGTTCCACATATTCTGCTCTTCTTTCACTATATGCTCGATACATTTTATTCAGGACTGTAAGATCACATTG